>NC_091817.1:51017290-51325624 GCF_041296235.1 Equus asinus | reverse complement strand
GGAGATAGAATTCCCATCCCACCGAATCCATCCTTTCCACGGGGCACAAGCCAGTGGCCTTCGGGAGTTTCTCCCCAAGGTGGCGCATCCGTCATCGCTATCTATTTCCAGAAGGTTTCCGTTTCCATCCCCTCCTTCCGAAAGAAAAAACGGCCCCACTCCCGGATCTGCCCCACCACGATCACCACCACCGCCGCCGCCGCCGCCGCCGCCATCTGCTGTCGCCCTCTAGGGTTGGACCGTTCTAGCTCTCTCCTCTGCGTGAAATCGCAACGTAGGTCGCCTTGGATGTCTGACACCTCTCACTTAGCAGAAGGTTTTGGAGGCTCAGGCTGGGCCACGCTTTGGCCCGGGTCAGTGTTCCGTTCCTCCGGACGGCTTCCTCGTTTTCCACGAGAAGGAGCCGTGAAGACGGAAAGGAAGGGCGGATGGATGGCTTTTCCCGTGCTACCGAGTCCCTCTCCCCTTTTCCCAAAAGCGTGAGGGGCGGTCGAGAGGATCGTCTCTGATGACAAAAGTCAGAGGCACCCCGGGTCAGACACCGTGCGAGGCGTTGGTGTGTTCTCGAGAGGAGAACACGTCCCCGTCAGCGTTTCCTGTCGTTCTCGTTCCGAAAGGATTCACAAGCCACCTCGTCTCCCTCAAGGTCTTAGGGCTCTCGTGCTCCGCAGCCGTCACGTGTCGTGGATCCTGGGCACCACCACGCCACCCTGCCCCCCCCCCCCCCCGCCATAGCTGTCGATCGCTACGTGGCTCGCCTATGTTTGCCCAAGAGAGCAGTCCGATGGACAGCGTGGTGCTTTTCCCAGCAGGCAGGCAGGTGAGAGTCACCCCTCTAGAAGGTTTCCAAGCCCCGTTCCATTCTCAGAGGCAGCTCCTTTGGCCATCAAGGAGGCAGGGGATGGGGGTGGGGGTGGGGATGGGGATGGGGCCGGGGCCTCTGTTGCTCTGTCGCTGTAGAAATGATTGGGAAAGGAGGGACGATGGGCGTAGGTCGACCATCCTGGGCGGGGAGCTCTTTCTAGAAGAAGGAGCGAACGGCCTTCCCTGGGAAGGGAGGAAACCAGAGGAGGTCCCCCTCAGACCGACCTGGCACGAGAAGGACACTCTCTCTCTCTCTCCCTTTTCTTCCTGACTTGAAATCAGGAGACAAAACTCCCCTGCCAAAGGGGCCCTCCCGAAACGGGGAGTGAGGAAGACCTCCTTCTCTTCACGGCTGAAGTTCTCCCTGCCTTTCCTGGACGGGAAGGATAGCACCTACGCCCGCTGCCGTCGGCGACTTTTAGTCCCCCTGGAGAGGAAGAAATGCTTTCCCGTGGCCGAACCCTGGCGGTTCGTTCGTGCTGCAGAGGACGTGACTCTCTCTGACACACCCAGGAGCCTCCTCGCTCCGGTCAAGGAGAGGGAGTTCTGTTCTGTGGTTTAGAATGGTGCTTAAAAAGGGACATCGCTTACAAAGGGTCCTCATCCCCCTTCCTAAACGGACGGCTCGGCTCGGAGGCGTGAGATACGTTTCACATCCTCCTCGTCGTCTTCACTCAAAGTTTTATTGGAGTTTTAAAGATTTTATTTTTTGTTTTTCCTTTTTCTCCCCAAGGCCCCCCGGTACATAGTTGTATGTTCTTCGTTGTGGGTCCTTCTAGTTGTGGTATGTCGGACGCCGCCTCAGCGTGGTTTGACGAGCAGTGCCGTGTCCGCGCCCAGGATCCGAACCGACGAAACACTGGGCCACCTGCAGCGGAGCGCGCGAACTTAACCACTCGGCCACGGGGCCAGCCCCTTACTGGATTTTTAAAACAAGTCCGGGGGCCGGCCCGGTGGCGCGGCGGTGAAGTTCGTACGTTCCGCTCCGCCGGCCCGGGGTTCGCCCGTCCGGATCCCGGGCGCGGACCCGGCACCGCTTGGCGAGCCACGCTGTGGCAGGCGTCCCACCTGGAAAGTAGAGGGGGATGGGCACGGATGTCAGCTCAGGGCCAGTCTTCCTCGGCCGACAGCCGGAGGATTGGCGGCAGATGTTCGCTCAGGGCTCATCTTCCTCAAAAATAAAATAATAAATCGATTCAATAAAATAAAAAATAAAACAACCCCGGGATCATGACTTAGAGTCACCATTGGCCCGATGATGCCACTCCCCACCCCCCACCCCCACACCGCCCCGTCCCGCACCACATCGCGAGGAAGACGTAAAGAAAGATGTCAGTCTCCACATCCGTGATCCTCAAGCAGTCTAGTAGGGTTAGAGAAAGGAGGGGGGCACTCTTTCTGCCCCAGACGAGGCAAGTTTCTCAGACAGCCACCCTGCCCCAACATCTTCCCTCCCTGCCTCCCGGCCCTTGGCGGACTGGACTGCGGCCTAAGGGTGGGGGAATTGAAGAAAGCCGTTCAATGGAAAAAAGCCCGAGGCCATGGGAGAGAGCTTCCTGCGCTTGAATGAAGCCCTGACACCAGGCCCGTCGGAATGAATGGGCCTGACCTCCCCTCCCCCCTCCCCCCTCCCAGGCTGGCGAGTCCCACCGACTGGACTCGGCAGTGGAAGGCTAGGGGTTTCCACCGAAATGGTGAACCGGCCCCCTTGTCCACAGGAAAACCACGCACGGGTACAGCCTAGGCCGGATCTCGGGCCAAGTCGTCAGGGTGGCAAGATGATGGCGGATGAGAGGAAACTTGTTCTGGGACCGCCCAGCCCCTCCCCCATCGCCTCTCTGGCTGAGAAGAGGGCCGGGGAGCGGTGAGGGTCAGGGGAAGAGTGGGGGCGGGGCCGGGACAGGGACCACCGGGCAGTAGGACGGGAGTAGCCCTGAGGCCTGCCTGCCTGCCTGCTTCCTTCCCTGCCGGCGCAGGGCTGAGAGAGGCACGGGGCACGCTGGCTCCTGCCCCTCCACTCATTCGGGAAGCCTTCTGTTGTTGCTCCTGAGGTGCCGGCTGCGGTGACAGACAGAGCAAAACTCCTCTCTCTGTCTATTTCTTCAAAGGCCCGAGTCTGAGCTACGACAGATTCCCCTGTGGCTCGACCCGCAACCTCCCATCCTGCCAGACCAGACCCCTTGTCCAAAAACCTCCACTGGAGGAGCTCTTTCACCTGACCCGGAAAGGAAACACCAGCCCCGCCTCAGCCTCACACCCACCACCACCACCACGACTCAATCCACCACGAACGCTGATGTCGCTCCGATAAACCTGTAGCGGTGATTCTAGTTTATGGCCTGTGTCCTGAAAATAACTTCCCGAAGGGCCAGCCCGGTGGCACAGTGGTTAAGTTCGCACGTTCCATTTTGTCGGCCAGGGGTTCGCTAGTTCGGATCCGGGGTGCGGACGTGGCGCCGCTGGGCGAGCCACGTGGTGGTAGGCGTCCCACATATGAAATAGAGGAAGATGGGCACGTAGGTTAGCTCAGGGCCAGCCTTCCTCGGCAAAAAGAGGAGGATTGGCAGCAGTTAGCTCAGGGCTCATCGTCCTCAAAACAAAACAAAACAAAAAGCCACTAAAAGTGAATATGGGAAACATCTTTGTGTTCAAGGAAAGTGAGATGGCTGCCTTCAGGCAAGAGGGCCTAAAAAGTAAAGATCGTTTTGTCTGTGAAAAGGTGATCAAAGTTTCACGGGGGAAAAAATCTGAGAAAAAGGTCTCTTCGTGGTCAAGTGGCCTAAAATTGGAACGAGTGGACAGATAGAAATGGCGAGCGATAGGATCTATTGGAGTCTATGAGGAAGCCATTGGGTGTCGGCCTAATTCGGCCTGACAGTGTTTTTCCAAAAGGGCCTGACGTGGCCGGCGAGCACGCATCACATCGTAGATCCGCTTTAAACATTTCCTACGGCAAGAACCAATGCCCTTAAGGGAAAGGAGCAGCTTCCCCGTGCTCGGGCCTTTCCTTAAGGAGAGGCATCTTTCCTTAGGCTAGGAACGGATGGTTGCGCTCACCTTTGACCATCCGGCTCACCTATGACCACCCAGGCCCAGACAACAGACCTGCCACCCAGCAGTGTCTGTCGATCGCTGTGCCGACAGAGGAGTCTCGCGACTATCATCCAAGGGACCTTTTGATCCTATGTGAAACGTCCTCTCTGGGGGTCTAGAAGCACTCTGTACACCCCACTTCTCGGGCGCCCTTTCTTCCTTCGGGAAGAAAGGCCCCGGGCCACAGTCCTCACATTTTAGCTCAGAATAAACTCACACCGATTTTCATGGATAGATTGGTTCTGGATTATTTCCGTCGACAGAATGGAATCAAGTCAATGAGTTTCAAGATCGGAGGGAAGCTGATGCAAAATCAGAATTTGTTTTTCTCGCTCTCGAAAGGATACTTTTCTCTAACTTCTAGTCTCCTCCTGGGGGGGGAGGGGGAGAGGAGCTCGTCCCGTGCCCGGCCGTCGTCCCGAGGGCGGCCCGGTGGTCGGGCCTTCCGCGTCGCCGATCTCCTTTCTGCGCCCCGCTCTGGAGGTGGGGGACCGGCCGGGGCCTTGCGGGGGAGGCCCGTGGAGGGCGCGACGGGCTCGGCCGCCGGGCTGGCCTTTTCCCCACCGGTCTTCCGAGTCGACCGGCTCTGGCGGTGGGGACCGGGCCCGGTCCTCGGATGCCTCCTCCTCCGTGGCAGTTTTTTGTCCAAGTCCCGCCCTGGAGAAGAGCGTGGACCGGCCCCGGGAGCCCTCGAGGGCGGGCCGGGGAGGGCGTCCCCGGCCGGGACGCGTGCCCGGGTGGGTCCGGGCCGTCGGACCGGACTTCTCTCTCCGAGTTTCCCGGATCGCGTCTGTGTCCGGAGGTGGGAGGGGGCCGGCTCGAGGCGTAGGTGGAGCCCCGGGCGCCACGGTCCCGCCCCGGGCCCGGGCCCGGTCGCCGGAGGCGCCTCCGCGGAATTCTTTTCTAAGTCCTGATCCGGCGACTCAGAGGGAGGGACGGACCGGTCCGGCCCGCGCGGGCGGCCCCGGGAGGCTGTCCGTGGCTCCCCCTGCCGCCACGCTTCTGGGGTCGACCAGATGGCCCCGGGAGCTCCGGGCCTGGTGGTGGCGGGGTCGTGATTGGGGGCTGGTGATTCTGTGCTCAGCCGCGTTTGAGCATCGCTCCCTACACGCCGCCTATGGACCAACCCCGGACAGGTAAGGACCCACGCACCAGCACTGGGATATGTTGCTGAAATTTTAGAGAGCAATGCATACCTGTTGAGTCCTAAAATAAAACCTGGGCTTGTATGCTTATGACAGAGAGAGAACTTGATCCAGAATTCACTGCAGCAGTTGTTTCTATTGCAGAAAGATGTGAAGAAAATGCCAGACTCACCTGGCATACTCGGGACTCTCCTGGGCAACTCAGACACGTGGGTGACCCCTTCTTGGGCACCTGCACCCCCGACGAGTTTGCTTGGAGAGTGTGGATGGAGAGGAGGTGACACGCATCCTCCAGGTTAGAAACCCCTGTGAGGCCGAGGGCCTGAGATGCGAGATGTCCCAGGACGGCCGAGTTACCACACCTGCGGGCCATTTAGCTCCCTGTGGGCCAGCAAGTCACCCTCTTCGAGGGAAGAGACCATCTTTAGGACAATAATCACACAGCAAAGCCTTGACAAAGACAGCGGGACGTGCTCACTTCCACCGACACAGACACATTAAGAATAAATGGGAAATCAGCTCATCCCTGGCATTCACTTAACAAACTTGAGATGATGGCCATCAGAAACCAGAATTTGGTTATATTACTAATTAGGTAAGTGATTCTTACTGAACCTGTGTAAGAAGGATTTTCTTCCTCTTCACTACTCTAAAGGAAAGAAAATGAGAGGAAAAACTGTCAGTCATGTGCTAACAAATGATAGAGATAAAGAGATTGAAACTTGGAGCTGAGAAACACAAAAATGATATGATGGCAGAATGTTGATCATAAATAGAGAAGGAAAGACTGACAGCCAATTGGAAAATGGGGAGGGGCTGTTAGGAAGTAGTTCATCAAAAGAAAATGTAGGATGTTCCTAGACATGGGAGCCAAGAAGTCAAGCAGACAGCGATACGTCTAGAAAACATCTCGTTGAACAGCGTATGCAGGAAAATTAGACAATATCAGGGTCCTGCCTGGTGACTGCCACATGCAGAGCCCTCCCGCCACCAGCACCCCGCCAGGCACTGAGCCCCAGAAGAGGGAGCCAGCCTGATCCTCACTGGTCTGTTCTGCTTCTCCTGGCTGTGAACTCTGTACCTTGAACCAGCAGCCTGCGTGGCTTTGGGTCAGCTTCCCTCTGGTTTTGAGACCCACCATGTATGTCCATCCTTGTTGCTTGAATATCAGACAATTTATTTTAACACAAGATGCAACTTTAGCTCTCTGGTCAGTTAGATGACCATGTTCAGTCCCCTGTGACGGGACTCCCCCACCCCATGGGAGTGGACAGGGCATGTCTGCTGCCCCAACGCGTTGGGCTCGGCCCATCACCCACTTAGGAGAGGTGATGAGTGGCCCCACTACTCCTGTGACCCCCCCCCCCACTATTTCCTCCTTATGGACCTTCTGTCAGCAAGAGAGACCAGTCTGAGTGGTAAAATGGAATGAGGCAGAGAACCAGGACCTGGCAAGTTGCCCTGAGCAAGTGAAGGGTGAGAATCTGGCCGCTGTTTTCTTGTTCTCTCTCCTCTTCTCTTGCTCTCTCTCCCAATCTCTTTCTTACACAGAATTTTGTGTCTGAAAACACCTGATACACTCTCCAGCTGCCATTTCTCTATGAAGGTTCCCATTATCACTGCCCCAGTTCCTAGGAGCGGGCACATTAGCCCCAAACCCACCCCAGGCTTGTCCCCTGGCACAGACATGAGCTTGGGCTCTGAACAGGGGCACAGAGCTGAAGGAGCATGGAGGAGGGCGAGGAGGATGTGGAGGAGAAGGATGTGGAGGAGGAGGAGGAGGAGGATGGGGAGGAGGAAGCTGGGTTTCCAGGACCCACGCTCCATGTCTGTGGGCAGCCTGGGTTGGTTTGCACCCTCCTAAGAACACACCCTGCAGGGACAAGACTCTGGGTGTCACCAGCCCCAGGGGGTCAGCCCACTGGAGCCCAAGGAGGAAGAGGGAGGGAAGGAGGGGGATTGTTGGGGCTGAGTCTCCACATGTACCACACACTGTATGATTTTTCCACATGTCTATGGTAAGAAACAAAAAAGTCTTCCTGAGTGTGGACGTGTCACAGGTACTATGACCTAGAGGGACACCTGTGAAGGTCAAGTACCTGCTCTGCCCAGTCACCACTGCACCCAGGTGACCGTCAGCCTGGGAGGAACGGCTCTTGGTTCATGTTGGATAGACGATGAAACAACCCATTTTTTATGGTGTAGTATTAAGTGGTAGAAAAGTAATCATCGAGGCTGCACACGAGCTGTTTGAAAGCTGCATATGCAGGGACACGTCTGTAACTAAGACTTTGTGTGGACGCAGCTGTTGGGTAAGGATCCTGGGAGCAGGACAGAGCCCTGAGGCCAGCTCCTGAGTCCCGAGCCCTGAGGCAATGCTTAGGCAGAGCTTTTGACTCCCCGCTCACCGGGGGACACGCCGGCTGCTTTCTCAGTCACGTATATGTAGCTGCAGAAAGCATCACGGGCTGTGGGAGAGTCCCTGTGCCTTCTGTTTTTCCGTGAGGGTCTGACGGCTCACCTGCTCCTACACCAGCTCCGAGATCGACTGTAAGCAGCTGGATCTCAGCTCCAAGGAAGGATAGACTCAGTCTGAAGGTGCTGTGTTTGGCCTCCGGAGGTCGTTGCATCTGGCATCTGACTGAGTTCCTACAGAAACAGACTGGGTGCTGGCACCTTCTCCTTCCACAAGATGCAGACACACCCTGTGAGTCGAGGGGCAAGTCCCCTCACCCAGCCAGGCCGGTCTGGGGACACCAGGAGTGCAGGTGTCAGCCTAACAGGACAACACCCACCCAGGTCGCTGCTTTCTCCCTCTCCACTCACATATTCACAACACCAAGAGGAAGAAAGCCAGCACTAATTGGGTTGGAATAATCAAATAAAGAGAAAGAAACAAAAATGAAGACAGAGCACCCAGGGATCAGCGGGGCTTGCAGCCCAGACCGTCTGCCCAGGGGCCACGTGGTGCATCACCGGGTGGAGGAGCCGGATCCACAGGGAAGCGTCTGCTGGACCGAAGAGCCTCAGTCCCCCACGCACCCCCACACACGCAAGTAGGTGTTGTGTCAACTTTGGACTGAAGACTTAAACACAAAAGAAGAAAGCCTCCAAATTTCTGACCATCTTCCAGAAATGTAGCCACAAGGAAGCTGAGTGAGATGGTGGGAAGCCTTCTGGGGAGGGCCTGCGGCTCCTGCTTGTTCCTCCTGCAAGGCTGGCCGCGCCCCAGCTCCCTGCCCGGGAAGAGGAAATTATTCCCATCCACCCATCTCCTGCACTGAAAGACTTGTCTTGAATTCAGAGTGAAATGTAGGGCTATAGTTATTTTTGTTTTCTAGAATTGCTGAATCAACACATCTTTATTTTCTCCGTAAAACGCCCAGCACGGCTTTAGAAACACATTTGTTGAATATTAGATATTTGATTTGACAGATTCTGAAATGTATTTGGTTGGATCCTGACTGACAGGCATTTTCTTTAGATGCAAAGGAACTTCAACCACTTGTCAACAAATGCATTTCTGCATAAACAATAGGACGAGCTTCCACCATAAGCACTTTCTCGTATAGCAGCGCATGCGCAGAACCCTCGCTGGGGGCTCTGTGAGGCAGGGCTCATGTCCATTGTCTCCCAAATTCCATATGGACGGTGTCCTCTGAAAAAGAGAACACTCGTTCAGAAGTTCTCAAACTTAGGTTTGGGGAAGAATTATCACCATATTATAGTTTATTTGGTAAACAATCATATCTTGTCCTCTAGATATTTGTAAGCAATTTATTTTGAGATAGTCTAACTATTGTCTAGAAAGCGTTTTTTAAAGATATGGTTAAGCAAGTTATTTTTAAGATATTTTACCCAATATTTGTAGTTTTGTATGTTGTCATTGGTGGGACCTATCTAAATATGGGACCACAGTGTTCTAGAAAACATTAATAGCTATTAATATATTAACACACTTTATCAATTTTTCATATATTTATTGTAAGCACAACCGACAGTAACATTCTTCTGTAATACAAAATTCTCAGTCTGGTGACGAGAATCTGGAGACAGCAGCACACTGCCTCACTGTAAATAAGGGTCTGGAGCAGGAGCAGAAGGTGCCAGACATCCAGCCCGTGGGTGCTGCTTATGCCAAGGGGTCTTTAGGAACCCTGCCAATCATTTCATTTTCACCAATGAGAGTAAAGAGAACAACCACCAAATGCCTCAGCCAGCCCCACAGACTCAATGCGGCAGCTCCCGAGAGGCACCCAGCTCTGCTCACCTCTGGGGGCATCATCTGGAAGAGTGTCCTCTGGGAAGGTGTCATCTGTGAGGGTGTCACTGGGAAGCTGCCTCGGCGGCAGGGAGCAGACCCAGAGCACACAGCATCGTGTGGGTGCCATCTCAGGCAGAGCTGGGCTGAGTGGGCCTCAGTTGAGCCCAATCAATGGACACAATTAGGGGAAGTTTTCAAATTGTGCTTCAAGCGAGGACTTGGAGCCACATCTCACAGTAAAGGGGAGGAACGATTCCTGCTCCCTCCCCGTTCTGACTGTTCAGTGCATCTTCCTTATGCATGTCCTCAAAGGCAGGGTATTATTGCTTTACACGCATGTATTTTTAGTATATCTGTGTCCACGTGTGTGATAGTGTTGTATTTACCATTTTATTTCTGTTTTTACTAAGAGGCACACATGTTGCTGAGCACACACCCAGGATGTGGCTTCAGCCACGACACTGCACACTATTGATGCCCCTACCTCATGTCAGCTCTCCTTCCTCCTGGTTACAGGCACCCAAAGGGTTTCTGAGTCCCTGAGGCTAAAAATGACACTGGGCTGGTCAGCCCTGACCTGTGTCTCTGACCCTCCCCTGATCGTTTTTTTGGGCTTACTCCCAGCAGCAGGAAGGTCTGGCCATGGCATGTGTCCATGACTCGCAGGTGCTGACTGCTCCTGGGGATGGCTGCATCCATCTTCCTGCCCACCACGATACACAATGGCCCCTGTGTCCCTACAAACACCCACATTTCACACGATGTCTCATCGTCCCCATGTGCCCTGTCTTGATTCCTGATGCTGTTCAGTGTCTTCATAGGTTAGTTGGCTTTTTCCATCTCCATTTCTGTGTGGCCCTAGGAAGTCACTTGATCTTCCTGTGCTTCTCCTCTAGAGAGAAATGAAGAGAAAGGAGGGAAGAAGAAGGAAGGAAGAGGAAGGAAGGAAAAGAAAGGAAGGAAGAGGAAGGAAGGAGGAGGAAGGAGAGGAAGGAAAGAAGAAGGAAGGTAGAGGAAGGAAGGAGGGGGAAGGAAGGAAGAGGAAGGAAGGAGGAGGAAGGAAGGAGGAGGGAGGAAGCAGAAGGAAGGAGGAGGAGGCAGGAAGGAAGGAGGAGGAAGGAGGAGAAAGACAGGGAGGAGGGGAGGAAGGAGGGAGGGAGGAAGGAGGAGAAAGACAGGGAGGAGGTGAGGAAGGAGGGAGGAAGGAAGGAGGAGGAAGGAAGGAGGAGGAAAGAAGAGGAGGGAAAGAGAAGGAAGGAAGATGGTGCTTCAGAAGGCAAATGTAGAAAGCTTTTGGAAGAGGAGATGGCCCACAGCAAAGGACCATCTGAGCGGGCAGAGGACCACGGCCAGCTCCGGGGAGTCACTCGGCATGTCTACAGGGTGGGTGGAACCACAGTGAAAGGATGATGGGGGGCCTGGCCAGGGGGATGCCAGTGGGAATGAAGCAAAGGAAGGAGATCAGACCCTTTGTGGTTAGGAAGGGAGAGTAGATGGAAAGAGAGGGAATACTCTGTTTTTGACATTCTGCTTATGACTGAATTCTATGAGTATGGTAACTACCCTGAAAACAGTACAACAGAGACATCAGCAGTAATCACAGCGACCCCTGTCCCATCACCTGGTAGAACTGACAGCTCCTCCAGGAGCTCCCCGCAGTGCTGTCCTGGCTCTAACTGTCCTTGTGCTCCTAATTACGTTGCTCATGTGATGACGCCTCAGGCCACAGACTCCTGTTCAATCATCTACCGGAGCAGCGTTTTACTGGCTTTGTAATATTCCAGCGAGTGCTGGTGCTGGATAATTACATTGTTAATGCTCTGAATTGAATTAACTCAATGTCTTCAAATAACAGACATCGCAGATATCAAATTACCTTTATCAGACAGCACTAATCTCGCCAACTTGCATGAGGCGGCGTGCCTAATAATCATATGTCCTTGCACAGCCCCTCGGGGGACACACTCTGTTCAGTGTTGTCACCCAGAGATGCCACAGCCAGGTGAAAAGATGCCTCACAGAACCCAAGGCCGCCCCGCCCTGCCCCACAGTGAAGTCCCTTCCATCCACCTGTGCCTCTGTAAGCTGCCCCCTTGCTCCTCCATCCTCAGGTGACCGGATTTCTGGTGCCCTTGGCTGTGCTGAAACCCTGACAGGTGCAGTGGCAGAGAGGGTCTCATCTGGCACCTATGGAGTGGGCAGCACAGGCAGTGGGAGAAGCCAGAACAAGAACCCAGGATCCCAGGGGGTGTCAGTGGTCCAAATGGTGCCTGCATTCTCACCAGCACAGCTAGGGTCCACTGGGTGAGCGAGGGTGTGACCCCCAGGACATCTTCACGACATTCTGGTGCAAACTCACATTTTGTGGGTTTAAGCCAACTTTCTCCAACATCTTCTTGAGCATTAAATGAGATCATGTGAAGCTGATTATGACTCACAGCTTAGTCCATGTTTATCAAAAACAGACAAAAAGGAACCTTCCATTGAATTCACTGTTTCAGTCGGTATCACTCGTGTTTTCAAATTAGTGCACACACGTGCTTAAAACATGGGGGACGTTTCACTGGATTCTAAACACAAATGATAAGAGTTAAGCGATTTCCTAAATAAAATTGTGGTCAGTAAGTCTCTCATTGTCGAGTCCCTTGGAGGTAGATTATCTACCTGACATACGTGACCTCGACCAGAAGTGGTGGGACATTATCCCGAGACCATCTGAACAACCATGACAACACAATTGATTCCTCTTTATTTTTATGTTGAAACTGAATTGTGTAGGAAAGCGAAGATTACTTAGAAACCTGGCTTTTGATATGAGGTTTTGTTGTTTAGATTTTACTGGTAGGATTGACAAACAGAGTGAAATAGAGATTTGACTTAAAAGAGATTAATCCTTAATATTGGTCGTTCATCCCTAAATACATTATTTTGAAAACTATTTATAGCCAGAAAACCCCATGTTGGTCACTCTTATACATTTTCAAAGAATGTGACTTATTGTGATCATTTATGAAACAATAATCAGTTTTGATTATTGAATTTAAAAATGACAGTGGGGCTTTTAAAGCTGTTGGGCATTGTCAGTATTACAGCAAATCAGTTCTGTGTCCAACGACAGAGCTGAGGTGGTCTCACGTCCTGGGAACCCACAGGAAAGCTGTAGGAGTTATTGGATATGAGGGGGCTGGGACCTCCAACACTGTAACCTGGACCCTCAATCTCTTCAGGTAAATTCCCCATCCCTACTTGACCAAGATGCATCCCCCCTCCCAAGGTCACGTGTCTGTTAGAGAAAGAGGGTTGGAATTACACGGTCTGTCTACACCAACTGTCGATTCCGAATCCCAGTACTGAACCCAATGCTGTGCGGTTCTGCCTTACCCATTATTCAAGTCACTCAACCAGGATTTGAGCTTCTGAAGAGCTGCCAAAAGAATTACATTTTCAAAGAGAAAACTTGTTCCTGCGAGTATAGAAACGTAACTTTCAGATTTGAGGAAATAAAGCAAGAATAGCTCTTTGTGTCTGTCCTCTCATCCAGTGTTATATCCATGAGGTCCAGGTCCATTTTGGAAGATTCAAAGCCAAGTCTGAATATGTGGTAGATCAGACAGAATCTAAATGTTTGTTTTTAGAAAGATAAGCATTAATTTAGCGCAAGAGATAAGACTGTTATACTAGTCATTCCCAAACACAGTATCATCAGCTTCCTCGGAACTCGTTCCATTTAATTTCTTTATCTATTAGGGCAATTGCTCTGTCTGTTAGCTTAAGGAAATTGCTACAGTTATATATAACTTACAAAATGCAATTCCTTAAAATTCAAAAAGAGGAGGACTTTTTTGGGGGGGAGGAGTGAGGAAGATTGTCCCTGAGCTAACATCTGCTGCCAATCCTCCTTTTTGCTGAAGAAGATAGGCCCAGAGCTAACATCTGTTGCCAATCTTCCTCTTTTTTGCTTGAAGAAAATTGTCGATGAGCCAACATCTGCGGCAATCTTCCTCTATTTTGTATGTAGGATGCCACTATAGCATGGCTTGATAAGCAGTACACAGGTCCGTGCCTGGGATCCAAACCTGCGTACCCTGGGCCACCAAAGTGGAGCACGTGAACTTACCTACTCTGCCACTGTGCCGGCCCTAATAAGCAGAACTTGTATTACCATATGGCATCTGAATACATTTAAAGCATGTGCAATACACTAAATACTTATTTTGTTAACAATTATCAGAAGGTTTACACAATCACATACTTGTCCACTACTCTTCCTGAAATATTAAAGCAGATGATACAGTGTCCAGAACTGGGATTCTGCAAGGAACCAGGGCTCCTTGGAAGAGGAGGTGCTGACAGGCAGGGCAGGTGGCTCAAGCTGAGCCAGGGGAAGGGCTCCACACTCTTGGAGTTGGTGAGGGGTCTCCCTTGTGCAAATCTGCAGTTTGAGAAAAAGACAACTGTAACATCCCACATAGAAGGCGTTAATCCATCCGCATCTTAAAGGAAAAGAAAGGGAGAGGAAGCTCTTCTAAACAGAAGAGGGTGAAGGACTGCATTGGAAGGAATGCTCACGTTACAGAATCACCATTTTCTAAACCCACTGTGGCAGTTGATTCAGGCAAGGATATAAAGGAGTCCTGAACCACTGCTTGAGGTGTTTTCTGGAACAGGCTGTGCACATGAGCTCAGAGAAACAGACCATCTCGTTAACTAGTTGCAAAAACGAAAGTCACTCTCTTAACCAAGTGATCAAAATTAATGTCATCAGGAGTGGATAACAGAGACCATGTCCCTGATGGGTCACAATAAAGGGCTCACACCACCACCAGGCCATGTTCTTACCCAAAATGTGCAGCCTGACCTTCATAAGGAGGAGGCAGTCAGAAAAACCCAGCATGGCCCACAAGTGCATCAACCATGACATTTCAATGCTACACTCAGGCTATGTGTTATTGTTCTCCTGTGAAAAGGTATATTGGTAGTTTTTCAATGTATTCTTCCACAGTCCAATGCCATTTGGAAGATGCAAAAACCTAAGAAATTACATTTTGGGATTTTTTTTATTATTACATAATTGAGGGCATATTGGCATATTTCAGGCGTACATTATTGTATTTCAGTTTTTGTATAGACTGCACCGTGTCCACCACAAATGGTCTAGGTTTTATCCCTCACCATATATATTGTATGTGTCCCTTTATCCCCTTCCCTTTCCACTCGCCCCCTTTCCCTCGGGTAACTACCAATCTGCTCCCCTTGACTATGTGTTTGTTGATCTTCCACATGTGAGTAAGATCATATGGTGTTTGTCTTCCTCTGTCTGACTTATTCAGTTTAACATAATATCCTCAAGGTCTATACATGTTGTTGCAAATGGAACCATAACACAAACCCCAACCCAACAGCCCTAACTCCAACCCTAACAACGTGAACCCTAACTCTCTAACCCAAACCTGAACTCTACCCTGAACCCAACCCCTAAACCCTAAACCCTAAATCCTAACCCAAGCCTAACCCCAACCCAATCCCTAACCCGAACCCTAAACCCAAACCCTAAACCCTGACCTGAACCTGAACCCAAACCTGAATCCTAACCCCAACCCATACCCTAACCCAAACCCAACCATAACCCTTAGCCAACCCCCCACACCCTTGCACTGACCCTAACCTTAACCCCAACCCTCATTCTCACCCTCTTCCCTCATCCCTACCCACGTTTCACTGTAATATATGTATTTAAAGAGTTTTCATGCATTAGAATGTCGTGGCCTGCATGTAGTACGTGCATAAAAGATTAAATGTACAACTATAATTGTTATTCTTTTTTTTAAGGTTGGCACCTGAGCTAACGTCTATTGGCAATCTTCTTTTTCTTCCACTTCCCCTTCTCCTTCTCCTCCTCCCCACAGCCCCCCAGTACACAGTTGTGTATTCTAGTTGTAGGTCCTCTGGTTGTGGCTCGTGAGATGCCACCTCAGAATGGCCTGAGCAGCACTAGGTCCACGCCCAGGATCCAAACTGGCGAAACCCTGGTCCGCTGAAGCAGAGCATGCGAACTCAACCATTCAGCCACAGGGTTGGCCCTTAATCTTTGTTTTTAAGTATGCTACTTGCTTTCAAATTTCAAAATTGTTATTTCATTGAATTGTGTGTTCATCATGTAGTGAATAAAAATTAGTTATAAATGCACATTTAAAGGTGTTTTTATGCAGGCTGCTTGCGTCTTATTTGACAGGAGTGGTGTTTCATTGAATGACCGCTTTACGGCAGGGCAGTGGATCTAATCAGCATTTAAAGGCACACGGGTACTGAGCGTTTCTAAGAGTGCAACTTACTTGCAAAGTTCAGATAAGTGTTATTTCATGGATGCTCTTAACACACTGTGCTGTCAGCAACACTGTGTTCAAAGACACATGTATGAAAGATGTTTCTAGGAGTTCTATTAGCTTGCTAAGCAGAGACAGTGCTGGGAACCAGCTGTGTTTGGATAGTAACAGTAACTATGTGACACAGCATGATATTTTGAACTATGAGAATTTACCTGCTGGAATGGAGCTTTGGAGGAAATTTGGACACTTTGACCCCCAGCCTTTGGGTGGTCAAGGTTCATCATTCAGATAAGGAAAGCAGCATGGGCCGCTGGCTTTAATGAGGTTGTACAGAATTTTTGTTCTGTCATTTTTAAATATGTATATAACCTATTACTTTTCATTTCTTCTTTTAAGGAGTATTTAAGTCATTTACAGGAAATATTTGTAAATGTTTTTTTTTAAGTAAAGAAAAGAAAAAGATACAACATTCCAAATGACAGAAAGGAAAAGCAAGTCTTCCTGGCGCCAGGCCAGGCCCTGTGTCTCCTTTGCACACGCATAACCAGACACATACATCTTCTGGCTGGGTTTTTTATTAACACAATTTGTTCTGAAATTTACTTTTCTCACATAACAATACTGCTTAGAAATTATTCTATTTCAAAATCCATTAGAACCACCTCACCAGGTTTTAATTTTTTTATCAAAACATACTATACCCTCACTCATTTTTAAAGTTGTATAATATTCCACACTATAGGCAAAAGATAATTTAATAAATTATTATTATAATTTAATAAATTATTAAACTGAACACTTTTTAAAAAATTAAATCTCTTGCTATTATAAAAATGTTGCTTGCTATTATAAAAGAATGTCATACAAGGGAAGTAAAACTATCTGTTACATTTTGAAAAGTGAAATTTCTGAGTCAGAGGGTATGAAAACGTTACACCTGGATAGCTATCGTCAAAACGATCTCCACAGAGGCTGCACCAACATACCCCTCTTCCCAGCCTTTCAGGACAGAGCCTGTTTCTCCACAATCTCCCAAGAGTGTATCTTTTCCTCCAAAATTGAAATTCACTTTCCTTAATGACCATGTCACTGTATTCATGTGGGCTTGCATTAGTCAGAGTTCTCCAGAGAAACAGAATAAATAGGATATATACAGACCTAGATAAAAGGATTTTTATCATGGGAATTGACTTACATGGAAGCTGAGAAGACCCACAATCTGCTGTCTGCAAGCTGGGATCAGGACAGCTGGTGGTATAATTCAGTCCAAGTCTTGAAGGCCTGAGAACTAGGAGCTCTGATGTCCAGGGGTTGGAAAAGGAGCCCCCATTCCATTTCATTCCAGCTCAAGATGAGAGAGAATTCAACCTTCCTTCACCTTTTGTTCTATTCGGGCCCCCAATGGATTGGATGATGCCCACCCACGCTGGTGAGGGCAGATCTTCTTTACTCAGTCTGCAGATTCAAATGATAATCTCTTCCGGAAACCTACTCACAGACACACCCAGAAATATTGTTTTACCCCCTATGTATCTGGGCATCCCTGAGCCCAATCAAGTTGACACATAAATTAACCTGTCCAAGGCCTACTTCTGGATTTTATATTATATTGATCTGACTGTATATTCATTTGCCAAACTACACAGTTTTAATATTAATGTTTATAGCAAATTTTAATGTCTGATAGGCTAGCCCACCTATTACTCTTGTTTTCAAAATTTCCTTGCTATTCAAGCTTATTTTACACATAATCTTTTAAACAGCTTGAAAAATTCTCTAGGTTAAATTGTTATTTTTATTGGGGTGACATTACCATTGCATTAGCATACGGAGAACTGACATATGTACAACACCAAGTCTTTCTGCCCAATGACACAGTGTGTGTGTCTTTCCATCTGCTTCTTTTCTTTCTGTCGTGAGCCTTTTAAATTGTTCTTATTTGTTTCCAAGTCTTTTATTTTGGTTTGGGAGATTCTGTTGTTGTTTTATTTGTGTTTTGTTTTTGCTATTGTAAACGGGGCATTTATTGCATTGTATCTTATTCCACTTTTTTCATCTTGAAGCTTGGTAGCCACACATTTTTGAAATTAATGTTTCAGTAGTTATCTGGTGATTACAATAGGCATCATTGACTCATCAAAGCTTAACGTTATTTGGTATTTTCCTTCTTCCTGAACAATGGAGTTAGATCTCTTTACATTTCACCCTATTTACATGCTACTGTTTTTATTTAATTTCATACACATTTTAAACCAAATTATTTTATGCAGTTCCTATTTATTATTTTTAGCAGTTCATATTTATTTAGATTTATACTTCATTTTTTCGTAAATTTTTCCAGCATCTAGAGCTTCCAACTGGGATAATTTTCTTTCTGCCTAAAAAACACCCTTTAGAGTGAGTCGGCCGTATTCTCTCGGTTTTTGTTTTTCTGAAAATGTCCTTATTTCACCTTCACTCGAGTGATATTTTGCTGAGTTAGAATCCTAGATTGGAAATTATTTTCTTTCAGCAGATTAAAGCTAAAACTCCATTGTTCTCTGGCTTTTAATCTTTTCCTGTGAGGTCATCTGTAAGGCTGACTGGCGGCTCCTTCAAAGGTAATCTGTTTGCCATGGATCTCAAGGTTTCCTCTTTGTTGTCGGTTGTTAGCAGTTTGCCACGCCCCGTCCTTGAGCTAATTTTCTTTTCTTCGTCCGGCTTAGAATTCGCAGGGCTTCCCACAGCTAGGTATCTCCTATCTAGATCAGCGAGGACAGTCTAGACTTCAGGCTTCCCGGAGCCCCCACGGCCGGCTCTTCGCGAGCGCCTGAAGAGCAGCTTGGCCTGCTCACAGCCTCACGCGGCCCTCGCAGCCCCGGGGGCGCTCCAGCCGGGAGCTGCCCCCAGAGCACGCGCGGGCACCGCGAGCATCCCGCAGGCTCGGCGACCCCTGCGCCCTCCGCTCGCAGACCCCACCCAGCGCCGCCCCCCGACCTCACGGTACCCCCGGGAGGCGAACACAGACGCGCCTAGGAGAAAGTTCGAAGCCTGCCTAAAGTCTGGTGAAGCAAAGAATCTCTATCAGGGCACAGGACGGCCACGGTCACCCCAGAGACCTGCCGCCCGCGCGAGGCTCCAGGCTCGGCCTGCGCCGCCCGGTGGCCGCCGCGAGCTCCTGCCTGCCACCCCGTCCCCGAGGCCCCGGTCCGCAAGCAACGAAATACCCCACACCGCGACTGCGCGCTGGAGGCTTCGTGACAGACATGCGCAGGACGCAGAGCAGCCAAGGACCTCGTGCAGGGGCGGGGAAAGCCGCGCCGCGCCGCGGCCGCCCGAGCTCAGGACTGTGTTCCGCCGGCGACTGACAGGCACGCTTCCGCCCTGCGCTCCGCCCTTCAGCCCCTGCTGGCCGCCAATTGGCTGGACCGCTTGGGTCGCAGCGCTGATTGGCGGCTTGTGCTTGGGCGGGCGCTACAAGCAGGGAGCTCGCGCTCTGCCGCCTTCACCTCCCGAGGGCGCGCCGCGCCAGGGTGGGCAGCGCGTAGCGCAGCGGGGAGCCTGACAGGAGCCCCGGGCCGCGCGAGCCCTCAGAAACCCTCAGCCCGAGCCCTTCCAACCTCAGCTTGGGGGACCCACAGCCCCGCACCCGGAGAGGCGCCGCGCAGTTGGCCTCAGGGGACCCCAGATCCCTCCACCTGGAGGGACCCTAAGTCCCCTGGACCTGAGAACCCAATTCCCTCAGCCCGAGGGACGCAAATCTCCTCAGCCTGAGACCCCAAAGCACCTCAGCTTCAGGGACCTCAAATGCCCTAAAGCTTAGACTCCCCAAAGCCCCTGAGGAGCCCAAGCCCCCTCGGCCTGACAGGCTCTAAACATAGCACCAGGGTGGAGGGACCAAAGGCCCGCCTCAGGGCCGGGGGGCTGCACCCCAGCTTCAAGGGCCGACTCACCTCGAGGCCAGAGGACCTGGAGAGGCCCCGTGAGAGGCCCCGAGCTGCCTCGGCCCGAGACCCCGGATCCCCTCGGCCAGAGACCCCAAACCCCCTCAGTCCGAGACCCGGATCCCCTCAGCCCGAGACCCCGGGTCCCCTCAGCCCGAGGTCCCGTATCCCCTCAGTCCGAGACCCCGGATCCCCTCGGCCCGAGACCCCGAATCCCCTCGGTCCGAGACCCCGGGTCCCCTCGGCCCGAGGTCCCGTATCCCCTCGGTCCGAGACCCCGGGTCCCCTCAGCCCGAGACACTGGATCCCCGCAGCCCGAGGTCGCGGATCCCCTCAGCCCGAGACCCCGGGTCCCCTCAGCCTGACACCCCGGATCCCCTGACCCCAGCGGCCTGCGTCCGTAGCCGGCCCGCCCTCCGCCGGGTTTTCCAGACTCCGCAGCGGAGCCCCCAAAACTGGCAGGAATCCTCCTCTCCGGCCGCGCCCCGCTCCGGACGCCCTGCCGAAGGAGGCCCGCGGCTGCCTGCCGCCCGCTCACGTCGCTTCTCCCTCCGCAGGGCCCGCCTGGGCCGGGACGCCCCGAGCGAGCGCGATGAGCGCCGGCGCCGTGAGCCCGCGCCTGTGCCCCCAGCAGAGCGCCGCGGGAGACCAGGGCAGCGCGCGGCGGGGGGCCACGGTGAGGGGTCCGCGGAGGGAGAGGGCCGGATTGGGAGGGTGCCGAGGCCCGCTCCAGGGGCCGGCGGGGGCGCGGCACCCCGCGGGGCGCACGGAAGGGGGCGCGGGCCCTGCGGGAGCCCTCACGCCGCGGGGCGCACGGAAGGGGGCGCAGCACACGGCGGCGCGACGGCCCGCGTCGGGAGGCTGCGAAGATGCCCGCGTGGCGCGCGGTCCGCAGTCCGAGGAGAGGCCGCGGAGGCCGGCGCGGCGCACGCGGGGCCCCCGGTCTGATGGAAGCTGCCGTCTCTCCAGGCCGAGGATGCGTTCAAGGACATTTCCGTGTACTTCTCCAAGCAAGTGTGGGCGGAGATGGGAGACTGGGAGAAGAGCCGGTACCGGAACGTGAAACGGAACTACGAAGCGCTGCTTACCATCGGTACGGGCGCGCCGGGCGCGGGGAGCGGGAGGCGGCGCTCTCGGGTGGCTGGTGCGCCGGGCCCCCTTCCGTGGGGACACGTCTGCGGGGGACCGCGCTCCTCCGGGACGCGGAGCCACAGCTTGCGGGCTCCACACGCTCCCGGCCCGCCCGCTGCGGGGCCTCCGTTCCCTCCGGCGCGCTCTTCCCCTCCCGACATCGAGTCTGCCTCCTTCCAGGGCTCAGGGCGCCTCGGCCGGCCTTCATGTGCCACCGCAGGCGGGCCAGCAGACGCCGGGACGAGGACGCCGAGGACTCGGATGAGGAGTGGACGCCAAGGCAGCAAGGTGAGGGCTGGAGGGTCGAGGCGCCGTCTGCACCCGCCGGCCCGGTCTCGGGGGAGCCTGTGCTCCCCCCGAACGTACAGGCTCGGGGCGCGGGAGGGCGGCCGCACGGCGCTCGGCGGGGAAGCGACCGCACGCCATTTACGGATGCGTTAAGAAGCAGCAAACGTACAAAATCCGAACACGAATAAGCACCAAGTTCGGAAGAGCTGTCCTCACAAGCAAAGGAGGAAGGGCTGGCGCGCGGCTTCGCGGTCTTCCTTAGTTGTCGTTCGTTTTTGAGTTTTGACATAGAGCTAAAAGTATCTGACGCCGTCGTGGCAGAATGTTGAGATATGAGCGAACGACGGATGTATGGGTTTTTCAGTATAATTCTCCGTGCTTTTCTATGTGTTTAAAATTTATCATCTCTTTAAAAAAAGGTTATCTTTGCTAAACACTGTTAATTAATGAAAAAGCATTTAAAGAATTAGACTGTAAATCCACCCAAGAGCTTTCTAACACTAATCCCACGATGGTTCAGTTATGGCATCGAATGTCCCGGAAGAGGAAGTGATTGACATATGGTGTAAAGATCCTTGATTTATTTATGGATGTTGAATCGCGCCACACGATCTTCCCGCCACGAGGAACCTGAAGCTTGGTCTGCGTCTGTGAGAGGGTTTGAGAGAATTATTTGGTCTCCCTGATCTTTCCCACGCGTCACTGACCAGAGACAGCATCAGCTGAATGAAACAACACACAGTCATTATAAAGCCCAAGTGAGAAACTCCCTTCCTCTTCTGCTGCTCAGACAGGAGAGTTTAGACCAAGAGTCAACCGGACTGACTTGGAGAAAGCAGCTTAAATGAGGTGGTGATTCCCCCTCTATGGGTTTCTGATTCCTCAGGCTCTTAAAAGCAGCATAAGAGATCCGAACACCCAACTCATGGTCGTCCACAAGGGTTTTGATGTGGAGTCAGTCTCCATAGGGAACAGGCGTCCCATGATTTACCATATGCCTGCACGTCTTTATCCAGACCCGGCTAAACCCCCCAACCCAGTCAGAGTGTGTGTGTGTGTGTAAAAAAACACGTAACAGGGTCTGGCCCCGTTGCCAAATGGTTAAGTTCGCGAGCTCCGCTGCAGGTGGCCCAGTGTTTCGCTGGTTCGAATCCCGGGCGCGGACATGGCACTGCTCATCAAACCACGCTGAGGCAGCGTCCCACATGCCACAACTAGAAGGACCCACAACGAAGAATATACAACTATGTACCAGGGGGCTTTGGAGAGAAAAAGGAAAAAAAAAAAATCTTTAAAAAAAAATGCCTCTCCCCAATATTTCATTTAAAAAAAAAAAAACACTTGACAGCAAAAAACCCACATAAATTTATGATCTTAATTTTAAGTGTACAGCACAATATTTTTAACTATATGCACACTTTTGTACAACACGTCTCTTGAACTTTTTCATCTCGAAAGACTGAAACTCTATAGCCATCGAACAACTGCCATTTCTTCCTCCCCCAGGCCCTGGCAACAACCATTCTATTTTCTGTTTCTGTGAATTTGATTACTTTGGAGACCTCACATATAGGTGGAATCATGTAGTATTTATCTTTTTGTGATCAGTTTATTTCACTTAGCATAGTGTCCATCCATGATGCAGCAAACGACAGGATTTTGTTCCTTTCTAGAGCTGAATAGTTTTCCATTGTATGCATACGCTATGTTTTCTTTATCCATTTATCTGTCAATGGACATTTAGGTTCCTTCCACATCTTGGCTATTGTGAATAATGCTGCGATGACCATGGGTGTGCAAATATTTATTTGACATCCTGTTTTCATTTTGTGGGGATATATGCCCAAAGTTGGATCGCTAGATCATATGGCAGTTATATTTTTAGTTTTTGGGGGAAGCTGCATACTATTTTCCACTGTGGCTACCACATTTTACATTCCCACCAACAGTATCAAAGACTTCCAATTTCTCTACGTCCTTGCCATAGAGGACACTTGTTATTGTCTGGTTTTTTGATAATGGCTATCCTAATGCATACGAGATAATATCTCCTTGTGGTTTTAGTGTGTATTTCCCTGATGATTAGTGATATTAAGCATCTTTCCATATGCTTGTTGGCCACTTATATATCTTCTTTGGAGAAATGCCTATTCAAATCCTTTTCCCGTGGGATTAGTCAGCTCGGGCTGCCATTAAAAAAATACCACAGACTGGGTGGCTTAAACCACAGAATTTGTTTTCTCACGGTGCTGGAAGCTGGAAGTCCGAGATCAGGGTGCCATCATGGTCAAGTTCTCTTCCTCGCTTGTAGGCAGCCTCCATCTCGCTGTGTGCTCACACGACCTCTTCTTTGTATGCGCTTGCTCTCTGGGAGAGAGAGAGATCGCTCTTCTTCCTAAGAGCACCAATCCCATCATGAGGGCCTCACTCTCCTGACCTCATCTGACCCTAATTGCCTCCCAAAGGTCCCATCTCCAAAATATCATCATATCAGGGGTTAGGATTTCAATATATAAATTTGGGGGGACATAATTCAATCCATAACACTCAATTTTTAATTGGGTCATTTGGCTTTTTATTATTGAGTTGTAGGAGATCTTTATATATCCTGAATATTAACCCCTTATCAGATATACGTTTTACAAATATTTTCTCCCATTCTATAGGTTGCCTTTTTACTCTGTTGATTGTGTCCCTTGCTGCACAGAAACTTTTAAGTTTAATGTAGTCCCATTTGTCTATTTTTGTATTTGTTGTTTGTGCTTTTAGTGTCATATTCAAGAAATCATTGCCCAGTCCAATGTCATGAAGATGTTCCCCTTGTTTTCTTTTAAGAGTTTTATAGTTTCAGGTTTTATATTTAGGTTTTTAACCCATTTTGAGTTAGTTTTTGTACATGGTGTAAGATAGGGTCCATCTTCATTCTTTTGCATGTGGATAGTCTATTTTCCCAGCACCGTTTGTTGAAGACATTATTCTTTATCCACTGTGAGGTGTTGGCACCCTTGATGAAGATCATTTGACCATGTACCCAAAAGTTCATTTCTGGGCTCTCTATTCTGTCCTATTGGTTTATATAAATGCCAATACCATACCATTGGATTACTGTATTTTTGTAATATGTTTTGAAATCACAAAGTGTGAGGCTTCCAGCTTTGTTCTTCCTCAAGATTGTTTTGCCTATTTGAGGTCCTTTGAGATTCCATATTAACTTTTGAATGGCTTTTTCTCTTTCACAGAAAATGCCGTTGGTATTCTTACAGAGATAGCAGTGAATCTTTAGATTGCTTCAAGTACTGTGGCCATCTTAACAATGTTCCATCTCCAAATCCAGGAACACGGGAAGTCTTTCCATTTGCTGTGTCTTCCTTAATTTCTTTCAACAATGTTTTGTAGTTTTCAGTGTGCAAGTCTTTCACCTCCTTGATAAATTTCACTCCTAATTATTTCATTGTTTTGATGCTATTATAAATGAAATTGTTTTCTTAATTTACTTTTTGGGTTGTTCTTGTGAGTGCATAGAAATGCAACTGATTGTTTTTTTCTTTTTAAAGATTGGCACCTGAGCTACCACCTGTTGCCAAACTTCTTTTTTTTTTTTTCCTTCTTATTATCCCCAAAACTCCCCAGTACCTAGTTGTATATTCTAGTTGTGAGTGCCTCTGGTTGTGCTGGGTGGGACACCACCTGAGCATGGCCTGATGAGTGGTGCCATGTCCATGGCCAGGATCCGAACTGGCGTAAGCCGGGGCCGCGGAAGCAGAGTCTGTAAACTTAACCACTTGGCCACAGGGCCGGTCCCTGACACTGATTTTTGAGTGTTGGTTTTGTACCCTGTAACTTTGCTGAATTCATTTATTGGTTCTAACAGAGTTTTTTTTATGGAATCCTTAGAATTTTCTACATGTAAGATCATGTCACCTGGGAACAGACATAATTTTACTTCTTTCTTTCCAAATTGGATGTTTTTATTTCCTTTTCTTGTCTAATGCTCTGGCTAGGACTTCCAGTACCATATTGAATAGAAGTGGTGAGAGTGGGCATCCTTGCTGTATTCTTGATCCTAGAGGAAAAGCTTTCAGGTTTTCACCATTGAGTATGATGTTAGAGGTGGACTTTTCATATATGACCTTTATTATATCAGGTAATTTCCTTCTATTCCTAGTTTGTTGAGTATTTTTTGTCCTAAAGCCCAATTTATTTTTTTAAATAAATATAATAGATACATACCTCATAAACATAGAATGAAGCATAGATGAGGTCTTGTCTATTTTTTCAACATTTTAAGAAAATTACTTGATGTCCCCAGTAGAAGCATAGGCCTTGATAACACTGCAGAAACCATCTTCCAGGTACCATTAAATAATCCTTGTACTCGTTACACTCTAATTCAGAATTCTGCATCTCTAATGAGAAGCTCCAGAATTTGGAAATATTTACCAACCAAAACACTGATTTCTCATTACCTTTTAGTCAAACCTTCTTGGGTGGCCTTCAGAGTGGAACAGAGTAAACAACAGAAGGTGAGTATTGCCCAAATCCTGTTGACAAGAAAATCATCCTTATGGATCCAAACACAGGTAAGAGTAAGTGAACGCACAGAGTACCCCAGGGACTGCTGCCTTCCCTTCCTGATCTCTTTAGCACAATGTCCAATATCATCATCATTTTAATAGTTAATAAGAACGGCAACCATAGTAGCTACCACTTGTTATTTTCACAATATTTCAAACTTTATTTTAAGCATTTTATGTGAATAAACTCACTTAAACCTTACAAGAACCCTATGAGGTAGGTACTATAACTATCACCATTTATAGATGAGGAAACACATTCAGAAATGTTTGAATATATGCCTGAGATCACAGTATCAGTGGTTGCTAATTCAAAGCTCCATCTCTAAACAACTTACAAGCTCATACATTGCCTTTTTCATACATCTTCACATCATTCACCTGACTGATTATTTCAACCTCAGCTCTTTTTGCTATGCTAAAGTGACTAAAGGAAGCTTACAAATATATGGGCAATTTGTGCAGTGGATGGTCCCAGATGAAAAAGAAAGAGATAGCATTTCCACCCTCAGAGCCTCCCACTCTGATAAGAAGCATCTCCCAGCCTTGAGTAGCTTCAGGTTTGATGATTGAGAAAAAACAAAGAAGAAAATGATTTAAGGGCTTCTTAAGGAGTTCACTATTCAATAGAAACTCATCCATCTGGAGCTGATTTCAAATGCTGTCTGGTAGGAGGAAGGAACGGTTCCTTCCCCTGAGCTCTAATGTGACAACTTTGTGTTTTTTGGAATCATTTGTTTAGCCTGCCTCTGCATTGAGAGCTCTTCTCAGAAGTCCCAGGCCCACCTCAGGGCCCCTGAGGGCCCCCTGAATGTTTTCTGGATGAGTGATTCCACATTTACAAATTAAATTACAAGTAAAAGGGTCAAGGAATGCTGGAGATAATATCTGTGAGCTTGATTTCAAATATGGAGACAGTTGAGGGAGTAAATTGATAGCTGGACTGTACTCTCACAGTCATACTGCATTAAATAGTTCAAAAAACATTTTGGTGAATGTTGCAGTCATGCTTCACTTAACGACAGGGATATCTTCTGAGAAATGTGTTGTTAGGCAATTTCGCCATTGTGTGAACATCATAGTATGTCCTAGATGGTATAGCCTACTATACACCTAGGTTATGTGGTACTAATTTTACGGGACCACCATCATACATTGACCGAAGCATTGTTATGAGGTGTGTGACTATATTATATTTCATGTTCACTACAACATTAAGAATTAGCATATATGCCAACTTATGGATCAGGAAACTGAAGAGAACTAGCTAGTGGTACAAACTTATTCAAAGAGAATTGACAGGAACCAGCTAATCTAATTCTAAATATTCTTCCCAAGACATGGCAATTTGCAATTTTTAGCATCAGTTTCTTTATTGTCTAGATGCCTTTCTGCCAGCCACTTTTTTGTTCTCTTCCCAATCTCACTGTTCTGTCACCTCGTTTTCCACATGTGTTTTGTATCCTCTGCACTTTTCTACATTTCCTCTTCCATCAAGTGTCTACTGGTTCAGAGAAGACCTCCTCTTTTTCTCTAGAAGCCTTACCCTCGTCTTTCACAGACCTTACAGTTCTCCAGCCATTCTTCCCAAGGATTCTCCCTCCCTCACCCTCACTTTTATGGAGAAATTTGAGAGAAAGGTGAAGGGAAAGAACATTAAGACGTGGGTCCTGGTCTTGAATTCGCTACCCAGTTAGGCCCTTTCTTTTCCCTCTAGTATTCAGACTCCCCAGGTATTTCCAAGACTTGTTGAAGTATTAGCTAAAGTCGTGCATGTGAAAGCACATCATAAGCCCTAAAGAACTAAAAAAAAGTATGTTGTATTTTAATATGTGACTCTCACCTTGAAGGGAATGCGCACGGCACCATTAAGTAATGAATCCAGATTGAAGGAATTGTCAGGAACAGCAAAATTGCTGAAGACAAGTAGCTCTGAACAGGTCCAGAAACCAGTGTCTCCTCTTGGAGAAGCAAGTTCCTCTCAACAGCACTCTAGACGAAAATTGGGTAAGATAAAATAACTTAGGGACTTTAGTCCCTCTAAGTCCTCTAGTAAGGTTGGTGAATACAGCCTAGATGTATGGGGTGGACTTTAGATAGGCCTGGGTTAAGCTGCACTAAGCTGAGACCTGAAGTTAACATTGGAGCCTTGGGCAAATCTTATAAATTCTCTGAGCTCCTGGATGCTAATCTATAAAGTGAAGATAAGGATTCATAACTCAGATATTGCTTGAAATCATTAAGTTAAATATAAAAGAATTGACACATGAAGGTTATCCAATAAATCCATCTGTGATCACACTTTCTTGGTGCTGTATGCCCAGGCCTTTGCTCAATGCCTAACATGTAATGCGCCCTCAACAAATATTTTCTGAATGAATAAATATGTGAATGAACTATTTTCTAAGTATAAAGGTTGGGAATTTAAACTTGATCATGGGAAGAGCCAGAAACAAATTGAATTAGGCATCTATAATCAGTGCAGAGTCTTAGTGTCTCTGAACCAATAGTTAAGGGAGAGGAAAAAGAGTATAGAAGGACAGGTAATAATTTGATGGGAGGAGATTTCACATTTTCTGATAAAACAGGGACTAACACTCCAGATTCTGCCAACCTCATTCACCTACTCTTCTCTCACTTAGAACTCAGGAGAAAGGAGGTTGGAGTGAAGATGTACAGCCTACGAGAAAGAAAGGGCCATGCATACCAAGAGGTCAGCGAGCCACAGGATGACGACTACCTCTGTAAGTGACGCTCTCGGCCCACTCACAAAGAAGGCTGTTATGTCTTGGTACAATAATTTTACCTCATCATTTTGTCCCCCAAATCATTCCCCTCCTTTGGTAACTTGGAGTACAAGACTGAACCTAAATGATGTGAGTGCTGGGCTCTTTTTGAAGCTCTTTATGTCCAGGAACATGCACAATACTTTCCCTAATCCCTGTTGCTCTCGCCTCCAGATTGTGAGAATTGTCAGAATTTCTTCATTGACAGCTGTGCTGCTCATGGGCCCCCTATATTTGTAAAGGACAGTGCAGTGGACAAGGGGCATCCCAACCGCTCAGCCCTCACTCTGCCCCCTGGGCTAAGAATCAGACCATCGGGTATCCCTGAGGCTGGGCTTGGCGTATGGAACGAGGCGTCTGATCTGCCATTGGGTCTGCACTTTGGCCCCTATGAGGGCCAGATCACAGAAGATGAAGAGGCAGCCAACAGCGGATACTCCTGGCTGGTGAGAAGCATCTACCTCTTCCCCTGTCCTCAGGCTTCCCACATCCCTTTTGTGCACTGGTGGGACCTCACCTTTTACATGCTGGGTCATGGATGGAGATAACATTGTTAGCTCTTTGTGCTGAGTGGACTTTGCAAGAACATGGAACTCCTATTTAAAGATCAGAGGGTAAGTGGGAACACAGAGGCACAGACACAAAGAAGTGGCTCTTCCCTTGTGGGACCCCTGCCCTGAGTGGACAAATCAACTCAGACATGTAGATGATGAGCAAGGAGCATATCACGTGGTCACAATTGGTGATTGAATCCATGCCGGCTGAAAGAGTACTGATGACAGTAAAGTAAAATAATGCTTCTGACTGTTACCTCCCCACCAAAAAAAGCTTTTAACTGTTTTTTCTGAAACCTAGATCACCAAAGGGAGAAACTGCTACGAGTATGTGGATGGAAAGGATATATCTTGGGCCAACTGGATGAGGTGAGGCCAGTAGGTTTCTGGGTTGCAGAGGGGACATTCTCCCTACAAGCCTTACAAAGAACGACATTCCTTTCCTTCTCATCACACCTCCATCTGTGGCTTTTACAGACTCTGTTCCTCTTTTTATTCCATACAATTCTCTTTCATTTCAAAAGACATTTAGAAAAACAAGAGATAAAAATATAGTATATGTCCACAAAATATAAACTTTTATGCTAGACAAACTTTAGAGACTTGAAGAAGCCTTAGGGGCCTGAATTTACACTTTATCTAATGAGCATTCATGAGGCACTTACTATGCTCCAGTTTCAATGATGAAGTTCATCACTTAAGCAGATCACATGTCCTTGTGGAGGACTTACTGCAGACAGACATTAAACAATTGATTTTAGGAATATTTAACTATAATTTTCCTATTTTTTTGAGAAGCATGCAGTGCGAGGATAACCTAAAACAAGGAACCTTTAATCTGTGAGGGCAACCCATCTTCCTTCCTGGGTTCTAATTAAAACTGGGTTCTGAAGCCTGCGTAGGAGTGAGCTGCTGTATGGTCCTGGCCTCTGTGCTTCATTACCCAGCCCCTTTCACTGAGGGGCTCTTACTTTATCAGGGGATACAGAATGGGAATAAACTATTATTGTTCTGTGTTACTGTGCTAAGAGAAAGAGGCCTTCAAGTTGCTGTGGGAACCTGAGGGAGGCAAGTGATGGTACTGTAGATAAAGTGTGGGGAGATTGGAGAAAGGCTCTCAAAATAAGATAGTCTTGGGCTGAGTTTTGAATGACGTGTGCTGGTCTAGAAGCAGAGGCCATGATCTAGCACTGGGTTCTGTGGTATTAAACAGAACTTAATTTAGAGTTCAGAGAAGCTACGGGTCACTGGGTTTTATGGCCAACCAAGGAGGAGATAAGCCTGGAGCTGGCCTTTGGGAAATGATTAATTAGGCAAGGAGGTAAAAGCATTCTAGACAGGATGAGCACTTAAGCAGGACTTGGAGGTAGGAATTCACATGAGATTGTGAAAGCGACTTAGGTACGAATAGAAGGTTCCCCGAGGAGTGGTGGGAGGAATGGGTGGGCTCAGAGCAGGCAGGCCATAAACATCGGGTGAGGAGCTGGACACAGGTGGGTGGACACAGGGAGTGGGAACTTACCACCTGTGGTTTTCTTTCCCTTTGCCTGCCTAAACCCCAGGTATGTGAACTGTGCCCGGGATGATGAGGAGCAGAACCTGGTAGCCTTTCAATACCACAGGCAGATCTTCTACCGAACCTGCCGGGTTGTCAGGCCGGGCTGTGAACTGCTGGTCTGGTACGGGGACGAGTACGGCCAGGAGCTGGGCATCAAGTGGGGCAGCAAGTGGAAGAGAGAGCTCACGGCAGGGAGAGGTGGGCACCACTGCTCTTCTTCAAAACAGAAGGAAAAGAAAGGATTCTCCTTGGGAATTATCATGTCCAACTCCTAAGTCAAGTAACATCCAGTCTAAAGTCAGTAAACTTTCAATTCAGATGCTTCAGGAATTAATGACGCATTTAACATGCCTTTGACTTGTTGACACAAGTTACCAATAATGGTTCTGTAGAGAGGAGAGATACGGTGAGTTTTATTGAGCCAACCTGAGGATTAAGACCCAGGAAGGCAGTCTCCACAAAGGAAGAAAGCATTCCAGAGACTCACGGTGTTCAGTACAGTTTTATACCTTTGAACAAAGAATATACATCAAACACACCCAGGATACATAGTCCTCGAAGTTTCAAAGAGATACTCGGTCGCAAGTTAGCAGGTCAACATGACCCTGGTGTTTAGGAAAGGAAACTTATCTTCAGGAGTCCTAGGAGGGGAAGGATGCATTCTTAGCTTCTGAGTCCATTCCTTTACTTTGAGATAATGTTTAATGCCTTCTTTACCTCAGTGCTTAAAGCAAATGTACAATATATTTTTGATAGGCTGTAAGTCAGGCTTCTTTAGTTCGAGCCAAATTTGTTTTAAACCAGAACAGCCACCCCAGATACCTCAATATGTGAAAATTTCTTGTCAGACTCTTAGGGCAATTTTTTATATTTTTTATTTTTGTTCATGCACAGAATATATAACAGCATATAGTGATGAAAGGCTTAGAGACAAAAAACAAATTTTCAGTCACCAACCAGCTCTCTCACCAAGGCAGTTTCTTCTGGCTCTTTTAGCTGTTTCTTCTGGTTTCCTTCCTGTTTCTAAATGGTATGTGTATGTTGATGTGTGTTCATTCATTATTTCAGTTAGGTGTCATGTGAGCTCCTACTTTGTGCCAGATTGAACAAGATGATCAGAACTACTGCTCTTTCTTTTTTTTGGAAGCTTAGCCCTGAGCTAACATCTGCTGCCAATCCTCCTCTGTTTGCTGAGGAAGACTGGCCCTGAGCTAACATCTGTGCCCATCTTCCTCTACTTTACATGTGGGACACCTGCCACGGCATGGCTTACCAAGTGGTGCCATGTCCGCACCCAGGATCTGAACCGGCGGACCCCGGGTCACCAAAGCGGAACATGTGAACTTAACCGCTGCGCCACCGGGCCAGCCGCAGGAGATAACATTTTAAATGTACAGATGCCTATGGGCAAAGGGTTTCAGACTGAGGGAGCAGCTAGTGCAAGAGCCCTGGGGCAGGAGAGAGGTGGGGTGTTTGAGGACTGGCTGAGAGACCACTCAAGTGGCAATGGAAAGGTGGTAAAGGAGCACCGAGGATAAGAAAGGAGGCTGCATCAACCCGCAGGAGCCTGAAGGCTTATGATCCGTGCTCAGGCACTAGGGATCTTCCCGGGTGAGGTGGAACATTGTGCCGTTTTCAGCTGGTGGTGGCGTGTTCTCCGTCCTAAGATGATGCTGTGGTTAACTCTTGGAAGGGAGACTGCAGCGGGGAATCCCCGCAGGGATGACTTCATCTCCCAGTGGGAGAGGATGGTGGGTTGGCTGCAGATAGATGGGCATCGGGGCCGCGAGAAGTCTGGCTGGGGATATGTTTTGAAACAAGACTTCCTATTCAAGACTAAGACTGAATGAAATAAATCAAGTATGAATACTTGGTGTGAGGCTTGAGGAAGGATGTACTTCCATTTCATGATTTGTGGAAAAGTGAGGGAAGCACTTCATGACCTAGTCAGGGCAGCAGGAGCCAGAGTCCTTCAGTCAGTGCGACCCAGACCACTCTGTCTTGTCCAATCTGCATCCTACTTTCTGACAGATCCAGATGCAAAGGGTCCTCAATTAAACATGTCCTTTTGAATGGGGACTCAAATTCAGCTTTACTCACACGCCCTCTCTTTAACAACTACTCCATCCTGCCTTCCATTTGTAGGTCTCCAGGCTGAGTGGCTCCTAACTTAACAGATCCCTTTCCCTTCACAGGAAGTCGCTAAGGACGATTCCACCCGACTCATCAAGAGTGTAGTTAGCTCTCAGTGGAATAAAATAGCTGCGAACACTGTGTCACAGAGTGAATGGCTTCAAAGGTGTTGTATGTGAGGAAGGTCACTGCAGTCCCGTCTATACAGTGAGGCTGCCTCTGATGCTATTTGAAGGTCCCTAATCTAGGCATCATGTAAAAAAGTTCCTTGTGGGGCCGGCCTGGTGGCGTAGTGGTTAAGTTTGCACACTCTACTTTGGCGGTCTAGGGTTCATGGGTTTGGATCCTGGGTGCAGATCTACACACTGCTCACCAAGCCAGGCTGTGGTGGCATCGCACATACAAAAAATAGAGAAATATTAATATTGGTGTTAGCTCAGCGACAATCTTCTTCATATAAAAAGAGGGAGATTGGTAACAGATGTTAGCTCAGGGCCAATCTTCCTCACCAAAAAAAAAAAAAAAAGCCTTTCTGGATTTCTGAAGATGTTGTGAATTAAATGGAATGGAAAAAGAGACTGTAAAGGGACACTTGGTGAGAAGCAGAGCTTGCATTGTCAACACAGCAAGAATGATCAGTGGGGCAGGCCTTACCATGAGACAAAGCATACAGCCCAGGCAGCCTTGTCAACATCTACCCTAATAAAAAACTTCCTCTTTCAGCAGAACCAAAGCTAGAGATCCATCCATGTCCCTCCTGCTCTCTGGCCTTCTCCAGTCAGAAATTCCTCAGCCAACATGTGGAACGCAATCACCCCTCTCAGATCCTCCCAGGAACATCTGCAAGAAATCACCTCCAACCAGAGGATCCCAGCCCAGGTGACCAGAATCAGCAGCAGCAACACTCTGATCCACACAGCTGGAAAGACAAAGCTCACAGTCAAGAGGTCAAAGAAAGGTCCAAACCTTTGCTTAAAAAGATAAGGCAGAGGAGGATTCCACGGGCCTTTTCCTACCCACCCAAAGGACAGATGGAGAACTTCAGGATGCGTGAGAGAATAATGGAGGAAAAGCCCAGTATAGGCCGGAAAGTGAATCCAGAGGACACAGGCAAATTATTCCTGGAGATGAGAATGTCAAGAATTGTAAGAGTCCAGTATGGAGGGTGTGGGCGAGGCTTCAATGACAGGGCAAGTCTTATCAAGCACCAGAGGACACACACAGGGGAGAAGCCCTATGTTTGCAGGGAGTGTGAACGAGGCTTTACACAGAAGTCAAGTCTCATCAGGCACCAGAGGACACACACAGGGGAGAAGCCCTATGTTTGCAGGGAGTGTGAACAAGGCTTTAGTGTGAAGTCACATCTCATCAGCCACCAGAGGACACACACAGGGGAGAAGCCCTATGTTTGCAGGGAGTGTGAACGAGGCTTTACACAGAAGTCAAGTCTCATCAGGCACCAGAGGACACACACAGGGGAGAAGCCCTATGTTTGCAGGGAGTGTGAACAAGGCTTTAGTGTGAAGTCACATCTCATCAGCCACCAGAGGACACACACAGGGGAGAAGCCCTATGTTTGCAGGGAGTGTGAACGAGGCTTTACACAGAAGTCAAGTCTCATCAGGCACCAGAGGACACACACAGGGGAGAAGCCCTATGTTTGCAGGGAGTGTGAACAAGGCTTTAGTGAGAAGTCAAATCTCATCAGGCACCAGAGGACACACACAGGGGAGAAGCCCTATGTTTGCAGGGAGTGTGAACGAGGCTTTACACAGAAGTCAAGTCTCATCGCACACCAGAGGACACACACAGGGGAGAAGCCCTATGTTTGCAGGGAGTGTGAACAAGGCTTTAGTGTGAAGTCACATCTCATCAGCCACCAGAGGACACACACAGGGGAGAAGCCCTATGTTTGCAGGGAGTGTGAACAAGGCTTTAGTGAGAAGTCAAATCTCATCAGGCACCAGAGGACACACACAGGGGAGAAGCCCTATGTTTGCAGGGAGTGTGAACAAGGCTTTAGTGTGAAGTCACATCTCATCAGGCACCAGAGGACACACACAGGGGAGAAGCTCTAATTTTGCAGAGAGGGTAAGTGAGTGATTACCGATAAATCACGTCTCAGCCACAAGAGGACAAATGTAGCCACCACACACACTCCATACTCCAGCTCCAACGGGGGCTTCAGAGGAAGTCTACTGACCCCTTACATTCGCAAAAGTGTAATGAGTGCAGAAATCATCAGTTAAACAAGTCTTCCACTTTGATGACAAGAGATGAGGTAGACAAACAGGAGAGTACCTTCAGTGCTCTGAGGATGTTGATTCCAATCCCCTCCATGGTTTCTGGGCCTCCTGTTCTAATAAATGTTATTTCCATACAAATCTGAAGTCCAGACCACATACCTCAGTCTCCTCTTACCACTGAAAGCAGAGGGTCCAGGAGGGCCACAGAGAACTCATACTCTTGGCCTAGATCTCCACAAGAACTCAGCCCCTAGAAGTCTGGCATAAGCCTGGAGTCCCTTTGGTTAGGTTATTGGAGAATCGAGTCCTGGCCCGGGGAGAGAAATGTAGGATTTGAGACAGATTCATCAGGGAATGTTATTCTCTGGTCTCCTGGGAAGTATTTTTCCTAATAGGCCCCCCACTCTCCTCCTTTGGCTTCTCCAGGATCCTCTCCTGATTCCTCCGACGTCCGTAGCCTCAGAGGTGAAAGCCAGGGAGGGATGTGTGCACATGTGTGTGTGCACATACGTGTGCCTGGCTCAGTGTGGGGCATCTGGTCTCCCTCACTCTCTCCTTGCTGTCCCCTCAGGGTCAGCATCTCATGGTGCACAGCATTTGGACTCCAGATCAGACCATAGTGGGCCTGATTCTCAGCTCCACCCTCACCAGCTGTGTGACCTAGGGCAAGATACTCAACCTCTCTGTGCCTGTTTTCTAATCTATAAAATGGGAATTGTAACCCCAGCCTTTTGGTTTGATGTTCAAAGTCGAGTAAGCACAGGCAGAATCTGGCACAGAGGATGGCTGAGAATGCAAGTCCCTCCCTCCTTGTTATTCTCTCCCTGCACAGCTTTCCACGCCCACATCTTCCATGTCTTCAGTGCTGGATGAGGGAAGGCAAAGGGGCCTGGGATCCAAATTCAGAGATTGGGCAGACCCACTGCTTTCTCTGCACAGACTCAGCTGCCCTGAGAAGGAGGTGTGAGGTCAGGGATGCAAGGTGTGTGGGTGCATGTCCCTTGGGGCCGCCGCCCTTCCCACCAAGCCTGGGCAGCCTCAGAACCTCCCTTAACGCGGGCGGGCAGTCCTGACCACGGCCTGTGCAACCAGCCCTCACCCGGCCCTGCTGAGGACAGGCTCTTGGGACAGCACCTGCAGGAGTCAGCCGTGCGGCCAGGGTCTCTGAGCCCCTTGCCGCCCTGTCTGCATACCATGTCCTCATGACACACGCAGGCACAGCAGCTTCTATAACATGCTTGCCTTGTACCTGGGCCCACGTGGTTCAGTGCAACACTGTTGCCATCTCGAAATTCTGAATTATTTTATCTTTACACTTACGTTTTGTAAGTGAAGTCTGATGAGACAATGGAGTGTACGGTGAGCAGAGCGGATATGCACGGTGTCGGTCATTCCTGGCTACCCGTTCACTTATAGCGTCCACAATACCCAGGAGCACGGAGTTCCCGTGGACCCAACGGGGTGGGAGTCCACAGGACTCGAAGTGAGGCAAGTAAGCATGTTGCGTCTCCCACTGGGAAAGTGAGGGTGCCAACAGCTCAGAGGTCGCGCTTTTCTCAGAACCAGAACCGACTTTGAATGTAGAGAGGAGCGCTGGTGTGCTAAGATTCCCAGTGGGTGAGGACCCCCACCACATCCTCTCCTCTGGGAGGTAGCACCCTGCTTCCCAGGGCCCTAAGCCTAAGTCAGTCCTGCTCCTGCGAGGGGGGGTCAGGACAGCCGCATTCCAACCACCCCTTACGGAGATGACAACAGGAGTACGGGCCGCCCAGGGGTCCCCTGAACCCCACGACCTGGAGCGATGACCTTCTGTCCCTCTCGCTCTGCCGGGCCTGTGAGGAGTCTCTGCATAAACTATCTGAACTATCAATAAGAAATCAATAAGAAATATCCACTATCATTTTCTTTTTTCTTTCATGCTTTTTTAAAGGAAGGTGTGTGTCTGTGGGTTTTTTCCCTATGGGAAGAGGAGTGGGGACAATGCTCTGAGAGAACACCATAAACTTTCAATATTCTGTGCTTTCAGCACGGGCCGTGGGAGAGGGGGCAGAGTTATAGGGTCAAGCTTGAAATACAGCGGGAAGGGGAACCCACAACTGCCAGGTGGTTGTTACCGCCATCTCCCGCCAACCCCAACACTCTGCTGGAAGGCTGAGCAACTCAGGACGAGGAGGAGAGTAGTCAGCTCCTCTTCCTGCCCTTCAGCAACAAACTTCATTCCTGATGTGGCCACCGGCCTCCAAGACGGCCCCCCAAATCCACCTCTTGTTGTCCTCACTCCTGTGCAGTCCCCTCCTTCGTAGAACAGGGCTGAGCTGTGTCGTGACAGTGACGGTGACAACTCCCAAAACTAGATCATGAAAAGGCATATCGGCTTCAGCCTTGCCCTCACGGTCTCACACGGTCTCAGGTCACCTCGCCGAGGGAGCTGGTCATTCATACGCCCCCTGCCCGACTGTCCGCTGCTGGCAGCCGTAACCCTCACTTTGAAGAGGCGGCTCAGAGGAGTGAGCGCTGGCTCTGGGTTCCAGTCTCTCTCTTCCCAGCAGGCAGCTGAGAAGCACCTCCAGCTGAAGCCACTGTCCTGTGCCCGTATCACCTAGTGGGCCTCCAAGGCCACTCCAGCTGCGCCTGCTGGCTTCCCAGCACCTCCACCTGACACTGTCCTGGAGGGCAGGTCCATAGTCCTTGGGCAAGCAGGACATCAGCAGCTGAGGTGACAGGATGGCACAGCCAGCTGCCTCCATCACATGTTCCACTCTGTGACCGCAGTGGCCCCCACAGCTATGACTGAAGCCACCTGTTTCTGCTCTGCTTGTCTGCCACCCAGGTAAGGACACTGCTGGCATGCTTGCAGACCATAGCTGGGCAGGTGGGGATGGTTAGCCAAGAGCCCAGCACAGCAGAGCACCCTCCACAGTTGGGGCCTGGCAAGCCTCGCCAGGGGCCAAGCAGCACGTGAGGGTAAACTTGTCCAAAACTTGGTAAATTTGTCTTCGACTCCCAGACTCTGCCCCGTCTGGCTCCTGGCCCAGCCCCGGTCCTACCAGCCCAGCCAGTATCTGACCCAGGCTCTTGAGAGCCACCTCTGAGGAGGGATGTCACCCACAAGTGCTGTCTTCCAAGATCAGATTTCTTAAAACTTATGGAAGAAATTTTTTTTTAATTTAATTTGACCTTTCTTCTTTATTTCAGGTTATCACTTCAATCTATTGTATTTTTTCTTTCCTCCCCAAAGCCGCAAGACATGGTTGTATATTCTAGTTGTGGGTCCTTCTAGTTGTGGCATGTGGGATGCCACCTCAGCATGGCTTGATAAGCGGTGCCATGTCCGCGCCCAGGATCCAAACCGGCGAACCCTGGGCTGCCAAAATGGAGCACACAAACTTAACTGCTCGGATACTAGGGCTGCCCCAGAAAGATTTTTTAAAATAACTCTTTTTTAAAAAGTAGAAGTTCAGGTCAGCCCCATGGCCCGGTGGCTGGGTTTGCACACTCTGTTTTGGCAGCATGGGGTTTATTTTGAAACGTGCACTTGAAGATCTTATTATGCAAGCTCTCATACTTAATGGCAACAACTCCATTGTTTTTTTCTAATGATATGCCATTGCTGGTTTTTAAAAAAATTTAGAAAATATAGAAAATAAAAACCACCCATAATTCCATAATCCAGAGGGAACACCAGTTAACACAGCGAGTTAGAGCTTTCTATTCGTCCCACACAGACAGGTGTCTGCGCCCACACAGACGTGCCTGCATGCTTTTCCTTTACAAACACTATTCGGCCCCCATCCTGCTTTCCCACCCGCTTCTTTCCCTTTACAAACAATCTCGAACACCTTCCCTTCAGTTTTCACAGCTACGCTGTGTCCCACATCCTGGGGTCAGGCTGTGGTTTAACAAACTCCCTCTTGTTGGACGGGAAAGCTGTTTCCAGAAAGAGTTTGTAGACCAGATCTTGACCTAGTTTTGGTACAGGTTTAAATATGCAATGCATTCAGGGCTCAAGAAAGTTCTCCGGTTTCTTGGGTTTAGGGAGAAAGCATCTGCTCCGCCTCTGCCTCTCCCGGATGCCACGGTGTCCACCTCTCAGCCTTCCGCTCTCCAGAGGAAGGGGTTTGGAAACATCTTGAGGCCATGGCGGGGCATAGCAGGGGAACAGGGGAGGGGGAGGCATTGTTTTCTGGGGACCAGAGGAGAAACAGGACACTGAATGGCGGCACTCAGTCTGGCCCATGGCATTGTCCAAGCCTGTCCTCTGTGTCCTTGGCTTCCTTTTCATTGCTGATTGCATGCCTTCCAATGAGGGGCCTCCCAAGATGCCCCAGAAGCTCCAGCAGGTCAGTGTGGTGTTTTCAAGCTTCTGACCTTGGAGTAGACAGCAATTTGTTGTCAGTGCCATTGAGTCAGTTCCGACTCCTAGCAACCTGCGGACAGCAGGTTCCACCTGGTCTTTCGGTGCCATCCTCTTCCCTTTCAGTGCTCTCTCAGACAGTGCTCCGCTGCCATTCATAGGGTTTTCATGGCCAGTTTCTTCAGCAGTGGGTGGCCAGGTGCTTCTTCCTAGTCTGTCTCACTCTGGAAGCTCCACTGAGACCTGCCCACCGCAGGTGACCCTGATGGTAGTTGAAATACCAGTGGCAGAGCTTTCAGCATCCCAGCCACACACAACATGCATCCCCCACAGTGTGACTACGACAGACAGGTGGTGTGGTTCCCTGATTGGGAATTGAACCCAGGGTAGGGAGGTGACAGGGCCCGATCTTAACCACTAGACTCCCAGGGCTGCCTGTAGCCAGCAGTACATGGAAGAATATGATTATTATTGTTATGGTTTCTACCACAACTACTAGCTGCAGCGATGCGTGATAAGCAGGCCGGCTCTGCAGGTGCCTGCATTCTGCGGGGCGGAAGGCATGATGCCTGCAGCAGAGATGAAGGTGCGGTGGAGGGACAGGAAGTGGTAAGTGGGGGCCAAGCAGAGAGAATGAGCAGATCCTACGACTCGAGGCTATTCCAGACTCTCCAATCTTCAAATGTGAAGAGCGTAGGACCCAGAGCCAGACAGCCTGCAGTCAAACCTCAGCACTGGCGCTTAGTGAGCCTGGTGACAATGCCCTCGGAGCCCTGGCTTCCCTTTGCTGTCGGGCTAAAGTTCGTCCGGTTCTGGGTCAGTTCTCAGCACACGTCAGCTGTTGTCATTAGCTGCAATGCCATGCGCCCTCGGATTGTACATCTCTGGGGCATGTTGTCCAGCAGACTCTCAGCTACACCTCTCCCAGTGAGACCGAGGCCCAGGTGAAGCCCTCCTTAGTTGAGTGGGTCTCACTTAGGACCCAGGCTCCTCCCTCCCTGCTCTCCTCCCCTGGGAAGTCACCCTCATTCACAGAGTCAAAGCAGGTTCCATCCAGATGCATTTCCACACCTAAGGAGGGAAGAAGGAAGGGGCTAGGGAGGTGCACACGCGCCAAGCAGTGTGGTGCAGAAACTGCAGCCATCGCTTCTCATGGCCCGTCCTGGAGAACGTGGTCACGTGGCACATCCAGCTGCAAGGGAATGGTGACTGTCACCTCTCTGGGCAGCACGTGTCCCACTGAAGCGCTTTCTATGGACAGGGAGGAGGAGGAGGAGGAGGATGGCCATGAGCACAAAAGCAGAGACACCCGAGTTGTCGCAGATGCCGCCTTCCTCAGACTCCCCAGTGACTGGAGTGTGGGGGGAAGTAGGAAAGTGGGTTCTCACTGGGCTGGGCCTTCTCTAGACCCAAGTGTGTGCTGAGTGGCACCACACCCGGTGGCCCGCACCTGTCTCCATCGCTGTCAGGTTTTGCCGCTTTTTTCTCACGTTGCATCTTTGAACGGGAATGCTGTCAAGGACCCAATGGAGATTATGATCGCGGTGACAGGCCAGAAAGACGGCAAGTCCGAATTTACCTAGGTGTCTGTGATGGAAGGAGCCCACCCAGGTTAATGAGAACAATGGAAGGTTTTGGTGACACCCGGCAGTAAATTTGGGGAAGACATGAAGATCTGGGAAACTAAGTGCAAACAGCAGAGAAAGTCTTCCTACGAGTCCGTGCCCTGGGCTCCAGTGCTTGGTGTCCCCACCCTGAAACCAGAAGGCACAGCTCAAGGGCTGCAGAGGCTTTCTGTTTGTTTCAAGCAGCAGAGCCTCTCTCGGGCTCATTCAGAAAGCTGGCACTGGGGAGGGCCACAGGCAGGAAGGACCCCACAGAGATGCGCCAACAGGGGCCGTAGAGCAACAGGGTCCCCCAAGCCCGAGGAAGTGCAGGGACCATGGGTCTGCACAGTACAGGCGATGCCCACTGGCTGCCTTACTCCAGGCTGCGTGTCCCTTCTGTTTGCTGTTTCTGCGTCTCAGTAATGGGGCCCCTCCCAGCCCCTCCTCCCCCTCGCAGCTGTTCCCACGCATGGCTTCTCTCTACACACCCTGACTCAGCTTCCCTTTCTCCTTGCTCAGTTCCCTTCGTATTTTCCAGTTCACGTTCCTGAAAACAAGGGTCTGGTTCGGGGGTGCTCCATTCCAGCTGGCTGCTGCTGAAGGGTCGAGGGGCACGTGTCCTTCCGGCCCCGCTGCCGCCCAGCAGCAGCCCAGGGACCGCTTCTCGGGAAGCATCTCTTGGCCTTGCGACGGCCTCGTGGACAGCACTGACGTCCGTGCACCCATGGCTCCCAATCTGACACTGTGGGGTCCTAATTGTCTGCGACTGAAAATGGTGAAATGAAAATTACAGGGCATCCCCTAGGAGAGGACGCTCTGACGTGGCGTTTCCTTCCCCCTCTGCCTTCTTCCACTTTTCCTCCATTCTTGTCTATCCTCCTGCTGCCTGTAACCCCACAACAGACCACTGCTCCCCACCGCACCAGCGGTCTCCTGACCATCCACGTGAGGCACACAGCCGTGTGGGGTTGTCTCCATGGACCAAATTCCAGAGGCTTGGTTGTAGCAATCAGGACGCACTGCCCTCTCCACCTCTGTCCAGCGCCCTCACCACTTCTCCCCTTCTGGCTTGTGTGCTCGGCCCCAGCTCCTGAAGGGTGGCCAGGTCCAGACAGGACTCCCCTGACAACAGTAGGGGAAAGAGAAGGTCAGAAGTGTCCTGGGAGCAATGGGACCACTGGAAACAGCCACAGCCCCCCCTTAGGCATTCAATAGAGTCTCACTCCCCTGAAGCGTCATGTTAATGGGGGCAAGGATCCCATGGTGACAGCCATGTCAAAAGATGCCCTAAAGATTTCTGAAAAGAGTGAACAAGCCATTTGGAAATTATTCTAATAATTTGGTGAAATGTTTGAACTAGAGCTTATATCACTTGAGAAGCAGTTTCTTTTTTTTTTTTTTAAGATTGGCACCTGCACTAACATCTGTTGCCAATCTTCTTCTTTTTCGTTTCCCGCTTTTTCTCCCCAAGTCCTCCCAGTACATAGTTGTATATATTTTAGTTGCGGGTCCTTCTAGTTTCAGCGTGGCCTGACGAGTGGCGCCATGTTTGTGCCCAAGATCTGAACCGGCAAAACCCTGGGCCACTGAAGTGGAATGTGCAAACTTAACCACTCGGCCACAGGGCCAGCCCCAAGAAGCAGTTTTATCATCGGTATAGAAAGGGAACACATTTACTTTTAAATTTCTATATTAATTCACATCGCCATGCTGGTTGTTACTTGTTGAGATTATCAACTCTTCTCCCCTCTGTCCTTGCAGGACCCTCCAAGATCCAAGTCAGAGCAACAGACACAGATGACAACGAGAACACCTGCAATGCAGCCAGGGCTTACACCATCCTCAGCCAAGACCCCTCAGGTGCCTCACCATCAACTGGCACACAGGAACCCTCAGTGTGCTCTCTTTCAGGCTGGACAGACAGGTCCCAGGTCAGGAGGGGCCAGGGGTGGTGCTGTCACACATACAATTGCTTCAGCTGCTATGGCACAGACAGTAGCCAATCAGAACGAACACTAACCAAGCAGAACAGGTTCCCAACCAATCAGAACAGACTCCTGACCAATTAGAACGTGTACCAGCTAAGCAGAAGAGGCGCCCGCTGCAGACAAGGTCCTGCTGGTGCCCGCTGGCTGACTGCGAGCTGCGCCTAGCAAGCCCAAGGTTGCACTGGAGTAAATCAGGATGCGATCCGCCAGACTCCTCCTGGAACTGGTAGAAAGAAAAGGTTCCACTTCCCACAAAATTAGACCACATCCTCTGGTGAAAACAGAAGACCACTCCCAGCATCCCACCCCCGCCCCGAGTGTTGAGCACATAACTGAGGGGTCCCAGGACGCCCTGGTCTGGTACTGGGACTGGGAACATATTGGTCAGATCCCAATCCAGGTAAAGTCTCCTCCTGGGTCAATTTTGGGAGAGGATGGTCTGAATTTACCAAAGTTTGCTTCTTTGGATAGTGGTGGGCCAAGGAGAAAGCTTTTCTTTGAGCAGCCAGAAGCCCGCCATCTAATGGAGGGAGGATCCTCCAGGTCGGCAGCCTGAGGGGTTCCGCATCGCTCTCCGGCTCCTGAGCCGCACCTTCATCTACAGTCTCCAGTGCTGACCCTGCATGCCTGTCTGCGGAGCGCTCCCGCGCACACCCCGACGGCTCAGGCTGCTGCCCTCCAAGGCAAAGGCTGAAGTCTACCGTGACAGCCGTGGTCACAGGGGCCAACAGCACCGCCAGCCCTCCCATCCCAGCCCGAACTCAGTAAGTCCAGCTGAGGCCAGTGGACATCTAGTGGACTCTTGCCTGTGGCCCGTGCGTCACTGTGCTGAGCAGCAGTGTCGCGATCCAGGCCAGTGTTTCTCAGCCTGGCAGCATGTTAGAGCCTGCTGCCACCTTTGGGACACACTGACCAACTCTCCTGTCCCAGGGCAAGGGCAGCCATCTTGGGCTGGGCGGCGACTCAAATGGGCAGACGAGTGCAGAAGGAAGAGTCCACAAGACAGACAAGATGTGGTTGTCCTGGGGACAGGGCAGGGGCTCCCTCTTGGCCAGGAGCCCTCTGGATCCCGCCGGATAAGAATAAAGAGCCTTCAGGCCCAGGTGGCGGGAAGTGACCCAGGCTTCTTTGGGGTGCGCTGTGCAGGATGCTCCGATAAGTGAAGGGCAGAAAAGGGGACATTGATTGTGTCCCACGGAGGTGTGTCAGGACCACAGTAAACAATGCACAGGGAGGTGCTAACACCAGGATTCCTGGGCTGGAATCTGAACCCAGACCAGCCTGACCTCAGAGAGCAGACCCTCTCCACTCTGGGAGGTGTAGCCTCAAAATAATCGAGTAAATTCTTTTGACCTGGGAAGGCTGCTATGCTGCCTGCTACAATGTGGAAGCCCACCCCTCTGTGGACAAAGCCACAGTTTGTCGTTTGGTCCCAAGACAGAAATGGCAGGACACAGAGAGACAGAGAACTGCAGAGGCCCATGAGCCCCTGTCGCTGAGATGTAGAGGCGGATCCGGACAGCGCCTTCTCCTCAAATGGTCCAGAGCAATAAACCCCCGCTGCTCCCAAGGGGAATGGGCTGGTGTCAGGGACTCCCCGGGGGTGGCAGGGGTTCCAGCTGAGCTCCGCTTGCAATCTCATGTGCCTGACTGAAGACAGAGAGACTCGATCCCTGTGGAGACTGAGTCAGAGGGGACTTGACAGGCAGGTGCAAGGGACAGGCAGGAGGAGCCACTCCAGGCCCAAATTCTTGTTGGGCTCCGGGTCCTGCAGGGTTGATGGCCACAGTCAGACCTGAGGGGTCTGCAGTCACCACAGAGCTCCTCACAGTGACCGGAGGCCAGAATCAGAGGAGTTGCACCCAGCCGTGGGGCTGTGGCTTCCTCCTGCTGACACACGCCCAGGATCAGGGCTGCAGGGCCTGGGAGACGTGGCATTAGCTGTCCAGCCCCTTCAGAACAGGGTGAAGATGGACAATGAGCTGCTGGAAGCCCCACACCGACAGGCACGTGCAGAGGGCCAAGCAGGGGCTTTGTGGGTGCCCCTCATCATCTCTCGGGCCGACAGCACAGCAGCCTCCACTGCGGCCCATCTTGATTAAGAACAAAGGATCCTCCTGAGATACAGAGGGCTCCTCGAGGCTGGCGCCGGCTGTCTGTCTCCCAAGTCCCCAGACAGGGCATCAGGAACAGGTGCCTGTATCCTTTGCGTGCAGTAGGTGAGCCAGGCGTTTGAGAACAAGGCAGACGCTGGGAGAGTGAGGCTGAAGGTGAAGGAGGCTGACGCCCCGGCTCCTACTGTGGAAGAACCAGCTGCTTTGCTGTCACCATGGACCCCAAGAACAAGGACGGCCTTTGAAAACACCCAGAGACAGGCTATGTTGGTCACCCACTTGCCTCCCACTGGGGCCACCATCAGTTGGTGCCATCTGCTCTGGACAGGACGAGAGGGTGGCGGCTTCCGGGTGAGGGCTTTCTGCTGCGACAGTGGTCCTCCCTGGTCCTTGTGTCAACACAGCCACGCCAGCACCCCGGACCCCAGGGGAAGTGCCGCCTAATTAACAGTTGTCTCCCAGAAAAATACTAACCTGGGATGTTCCCCCAAAAGCAGATCCCGAAACGAGAATTTGTGGGAGGGACCCTGGAAGAGCTAGTGAGGGAGCTGGGAGGGTGGGACAGGAAGCAGGGAACGCAGGCACCTCAGGGGCAAAGGGCTCAGGCCCCCAGACCTCCCGCCTGTCTCTCTTAAGGCATTTGTCCGCCTTCCCTCATGGGTGTGGCTGCTGCTTCACCCCTAGAGGCAAGAAGCCTTGTCTCCAGAGCGGGCAGCGGGGCCTGGAACCGTCTGCCTCATTCCCTCAGAACTGCCCAGGGACAAACAAAAAGAGAGAGAGGACAACAAGACAGGGAGGGAGGTTCACGGGGAGGAGGACAGTTTCAGAGCAACACAGGCTGCGTGTGGGTGAGGTCCTGAATAACCCCCCTCAGGACCCTCCCAGATGACACCCTCTGCTGGACTCAGGAGGGTAGGCTGGAGAGGGGGCAGGCATTGACTGCTCTTTGTTCCAGATGTGATCTCTGAGCCCCAGAATACTGGAGGCACTTGGAAAAAGTGTGGAGAAGACCAAAGGTGGCATGGAGAGCAGCCTGGGGATGGAGGGGCTGAAAATCCAGAATTCCCCCAAGGGCATGCCCCAGAACGCTCACACATCGACCTGTATCAAACCAGACACTGTGCCAGGGGGCGAACTGAGCCCCTGAGAATTGTGAACCCCCTGCCTGGGGAGGGGGCTAAGCCAGAGGGTCCAGAGCTGACCCCTGGCCCAGCCACGTAGGGACTCTCTCAGATAATTCTGCTCAGTGCTCAACACTGCCTCACAGGTCTGTGGGGAGAACGGAGAGCAGAATCAGATGGCGGGCTAGCACGCAGTCTCGCCAAGTGCCGGGGCTGTTTACGTACTCACACATCAGTTTTCACACCAAGACTATCAGAGAAGTGCTGCCTTTGTGTCTATTGATGGTGGGGGAAACTGAGGCACAAAGAAGCACAGTCACCTGCTCAGTAAGTGACAGAGCCAAGATCTGAACCAGAGTCCACCTCTTAACTGCTACACTAAGCGTCAAGTATCTAAAAGCCAGCTCGGTGTAGACAGAGCACAGAACACTCCATCACAGTATCAGTCTTTCGTGTATTGTGCCAGAAAACAACATGCCACTCCATGGCCTCCCTGTGCCTCAGTTTCCTCCTGTGTAGAAGGGGGGTAACCACACCTGCGTCTGAGGGTTGTGTGGGCTAATCTTTGCAATGCAGGGGAAGCTATGTGGAATCTAACGCTGGAAGCTATAGGTGCCTCTCTCATTTTTCACACGGTTTTACGCCTTGTCACTAGATGCTACTCCAGGAGACTGTTCATCTCACACACCAAAGGGCCTCATTCTTTTTAATGGACTGCAAAGCACGCCGGTGTGTGTGACAGAGCTCACATATTTAATTGTCCCAGTGGAGACAGTCTGGTTGTTTCTGGTCTCTTGTACCCATGGGCATTTGCTAAAACAGGTGTGAACACCCCTTTGGTGTTAACTGCTAGAAACATGAGCCCTGCCAAACGCTGGTGCGTTTAAACCTCGAATAGATAGTGCCTGATTACCTCCAAAGTGCTTCAGCCAGCACACTCCCGACCTCACCAGGAGGGTCTTCTCCTCCGCCTAGCCGCGCCAATTCTCACCTACAAACAGTCCACACTCACTACGAAATAATTAGAAAACGCACTTTGGAAGAAGAAAAAAGTTCCCATATCCAGAGCCACACTGCCAGTCGACCAACGTCATGTTGTAGGTCTTTCCAAACTTTAAATATAGACTGCCCTTATTTTATTGATATATCACATAAAATGTGTTCTATATGTGTGTTATAAAATTTTAATACAACGACAGATTCGCGCCTCCACAATCCGCTGTCACTTTTCTTATTTCTGCGTAGCCCCGGCCCCACCCCGTCAACGTGTGGAGCCCCCTACTCCTTCGGGGTGGGTGGCCAGAGTGGGTAAGAGGAGGGGCAGGTAGCGCAGCAAGAGCGCCAGGTCAGAGAGCTTCATCCCATGGGACCACCTCGCCTTGGGAGTCACTACTGCTCCTATTCTACAGATGAGGAAACTGAGGCACCATCACGTGGCCGGCCGGGGCAGTCAGAATCAGAAACCTCACCTGCCCCACTGAGGGGCTTCCATCAAAATCCTGACTGTCTCAGGGAAGAAAAAAAACTACATTAGTTCTGGGACTCCTGGGGGGCAGGCGGGCTCGCGCGCGTCCCCGACCTCCCAGGTCTGCGCCCGCGGCTGGAACCGATCTCCGCAGGACCCACCAGCCCCGCCCCGCGCTCGCCCCCGGAGGCCCGCTCTCCCAGAGGCCCGCCCCCGGAGACCCGCCCCCCGGAGGCCGGCCCCGGAGACCCGCCCCGCGCCCTCGAGCCCCGCCCCGTCTCCACCCTCCCACCCCACACAAGTCCCCTCGACTTCACTTCCGGCCCCGGGAGGAGCCTCCGCGGCCCCGCAGGTGTGTGCGCTGGGGTCACCCGCCCGAGCCGGCTCCTGAGCAGAATCCCCTGGGGCCTTCGAGGTGGACACCGGGTGGGGCCGCCCCCGCGAGCGGGACGCCTGCCCCCCTCCTCCTAGGTTTTGTCAGACACCTGGCCCCAGGCCTGGGAGGTGCCGGGGTCAGGGCGAGGGCCGGCCCGGGGAGGTGCCTGCTCCCGTGGGGTGTGACCTCTGGCCGCCTCGCGCAGTCCCGAGGCCCGCCGGCCATGAACTCGAGGGCCGCCCCGCGGCTGCGGACGCTCCAGCGACACCTTGGCTCCCCGGAGGTAGGGGCCAGGCCCGGTTGCTGGGTTCCTGTCCCCTCGACAGCATGGTGACCCATGAGCCAGGGGACAGCGAGCTGGCTTCTGGGAGAACGAGGAGACGTCGTCTGGCCTCCTACGGCCTGCAGTGACTGGGCGGAAGGAGGGCTGCGTGGGGAGGCCTCTGTGTGCGGAGATGCCCTTCAGTGGTGGGGGGAGGGGAGAGGAGGGGGCCCTAGTAGGGTGGGGAGGCCATGCTAGTGGGGAGAACTGGACGCAGGTCTGCGTTGTTAGGGACTGTGCTGCAGTGTTGACACCGCAGCCTCGTGGGGCTGACTCAGCAGTTCCAGCCCCTCCCCGCAGGGCCCGGGGCTGTTTACTCTAAGGCTGTTGCCCCACAAGGCTGGTGTGGATACCAGGCTGGGCCCCACACACTCATCCCTGCCCCTCTCTTGTGGCCCAGGGCAGAGGCATGGAGCCGGTCAGCAGCCCACTGACCACACATGTGCTGGACACGGCGTCAGGGCTCCCGGCCCAGGGCCTCTGCCTACGTCTCTCCAGGCTGGAGGACCACGGCCAGCAGTGGACCGAGCTGAGGAAAAGGTAGGAAGGACACAAGTGCAGACCACCTCCCCCAGTGCAGGGCCCGTCCTGCATCCCAGCCTGTGACCGGGCAAGGTGAAGGATCCCAGACGGGCAAGGAGTGCGAGCACTGAGGGCTGATGGTGGGCTGACCACTGCCAGACAGTCCCCCTTGGCCTCAGGACCCCCATGGCCTCCTGACTCTAGCAGCCTCTGCTTCCTCAGGCTGTGCCGTCCTGGTTGGACTGGCCCCTAGAACCGGGGAGCAGAGGCTGGGTTAAGGCCTGAGGCTCATCACCATGATTAACGGGGAAGCTTGTGCCAGCTGAGCACTGTCTGTTCTTTTTATTCTCACTACACCCTGTGGGCAGGCACCATAATTACCCCTTTTGGAGATGGGAGACTGAGGCAGCAAGAGGCAAGGTCAGAGTGGATTCCGCTGTGCTCTGCAGGCCCTGCTGGGGGAGGCGTGGCCCAGGCTGGCTGCCACTGTGGCCCTGGGCTGGCCTTGTGAGCAGGTTCCCCAGACCGACTTGAAGGAGGCAGGCTCCCTCTGGTGGTTGGGGTGAGGGGCTGGGCCCCAAGGTTCAGGGCCTGAGGGTAAGGAGCCCGCCCCCTCCTTGTTCAGCCCTCCACAAAAGCTGGGGGTCCAGGTCCCACCTCATGGTGTCGCATAGGGGTCACATAGACCATCCCCAGCCCGCCCATAAACTGCCCCGACAGGCTACTCTTTCCCTTCACAGTACAAACCCTTGAAAGCACAGCTGGTGGGAACAATAAGATGTTTTTCTGGCGGGGACTGGGGGCCCTCAGAACCCTCCAATTGGACACTTGGTGCCACTGGAAACACGCCGCCATGTGGATGGGGGTTTGGGTCGTTATTGACCCAGAAAGCCTTGTGCAATATAGTCAATGAAAAATGCAGGTTATAAAACAGTATGAAAAGTATAATCCATTTTATTTTTTTATGTTTGTATATAAGCATATTTAGGCATAGAGAAAACCTGGAAAAATATGTGCCAAATATAAACTGATTACTGCTCATGGAGTAGATTGTGGAAGAATTTTTTTCCCCTTTCTGCTCCTCTGTAATGTGATTTCCTAGAAGAACAATGTGGCTGTGTCCTTAAGGCTGCTCCAGAACGAGGCTCTAGAATCCATCCTGCTGCAGGGCTGTCCTGGCCCTACTCACCCGGGTCCCAGTCAGGCTGCAGGGGTGTCTGAGGCCACGGGCACGCAGACCCAGGAGAGCCAGGCGGGGCGCGGCTCCGCAACCGCCTCTGCAGCTCCCGCTTCCCCTCCCCAGCTACACCGACCCTGACGGCCGCTGTCCCGGGCTCCTGCCACCAGGCCAGATGAAGGTGGGCACGTACAAGCTGTCCTTTGACACCGAGGGCTACTGGAGGAAGCGGGGGCAGGAGAGCTTCTACCCATATGTGGAGGTGAGGACCGGGGGCAGGCTGGTCCCGCCCCTCAGTCTCTCCCATGGTGGTGGCAGGTGCTGAGGTCACCTGCTTTGAGTTCCCAGAGGAAGTGTCCAGGACTTCTCACGGCAGCCCATCCCTGCCCTGCCCCTCGGTCAGGCTGTTGGGGGCAGGGCCAAGGGTGACTCGGGCCCCATCCAGCTCACCGGGCCTGACCTCCCTGCCTCCCCCTTCACCTGACCCTGTTTTGGGAGGACCCCTTAGGAACCCGCAGGCCCAGGGGTCCCTCAAGCCGAGCACTTTCTCCAGGGAGGATTCAGGTCCCTCCACAGCCCTCACCACGTTGGGGCTCCTGTCCCCTGGACTTTAACTCCCAGGGCACAGCCTGGGCTGCTGTGTCCTCCCCGGGAGCACTGGGGTTAGGCTGCTCGTGTGCTGCATGCGGGCCCCTCGCTTCTTCTGGTGCCTTCTCTGCTTCTCTCAGGTCGTTTTCACCATCACAAACGAGACCCACAAGTTCCACGTACCGCTGCTGCTGAGCCCGTGGTCCTACACCACGTACCGAGGGAGCTAGTGGCTGAGCCACCGTCACTCTGGCTGAATGCCAGCTGGCCTGTGAGCACCAATTCTGTTACCACAGCCGCCGAGCCACCCGTGCCCTCAACAGACTGGCCTCTGTGTTCCTCCTGGGTCATCTGGCCCCCAATTTCCCAGTGGCGGCTGTGACTTGGGCATCAATAAAGTCAGTGCTGACATCTGCAAGGCTGTGGCGGTCACTAGGCGGAGCTCAGCTGGTGCCACCCACCCCAAGGCGGGAGGGGTAGGGTGGGTGGGTGGGCGTGCGCACCAGCTGGGCTGCAGGGAAAGCTGCAGCTGGCCGTGGGCCCTGGAGCGCCTCTCCACACACCACGCAACAGGACACACAGCCAACGTGAAGCGCCTTCATTTGCTGGCAACACAAATGTAAAAACAAACGCCTGCCGTCCTCAGGGTTGAAAGGGGGTGTCCTCCAGCCCGGGTAGGGGCTACGTTGGGGTGCCCACGAGTCCCGCGGGGCCCTGACCCAGCGTCTGCCCGACCACAGCTGTCTCCAGGGGCTTGAAGCCCACGTTGTCCAGGGGGATCCCGAAGGCCAGGAGCTTTGCCTCATAGGTGCGAAGCAGGTCGTTGTGGGCCTGTGGGAACAGAGCGGCATCAGGGGCGGGTGCAGCGCATGGCACCGAGGCTGACCCCACTCAGGCCCACCCAGCTCCGTGGAGGGGCAGGAGGGTGCTGGTGGAAAACCACAAAGCTAACCTTTACCAGGGAGCTGGGCCTGACTCAGCAAAACTGTCATCAAGAAAAGGGCCCCAGGGCTCGGAGCTGAGCGTTAAGGGCCGGGCTCCAGAGAGAACTTGGGGCCAGGCCTGGCTCACCCTTCGCTGGGTGTGGACCAGTTGCCCTAGGAGCTACACACACCAGTAGATGGCTCTACTTCTGCTCATCTAAGTGTCAGGAGATGCCGAGCATCTGAGGGAAGGGCCCAGATGGGCAGAGGAGGCTGGGAGGGCCGAGGGCAGGCCCAGCCTTCATCGTGGGGTTCCAGAGCCCTTGTGTACAATGTCCCCCCGCAGAATTAAAGGCATTTTTGAGTCACACTCGTGGGGTGGCTCTTGGTAAATGCACTGTATCTGCGTCCCCCATGGGCAAAGCCCAGACAGAGCTGTGGGCTCAACTATGGAGCTGGGGGCACTGGGGCCCAGGCCTGTCCAGTGTGGGACAGACAACAGTGGGAGGGGGGCACTGCCCTCCCCACCTGCAGGAGACCTCCGTGCCCATGTGGTTCTTGGCACGGGGAGAGAGAGTGCGGCTCCCATCACTTAACAAAGGGTCAGAAAAGGTTAGACCCATAACTGTCCCCTGCTTGAAGGACACGGGCATCAACCTGGGGGCCCCTCCAGTCACCTCAGAGGCCAGGTCTGCGCCATGGTGCCAGGGTGAGGGCCAGGTGGGGAGACGGACAGAGCCTGCCGGATGAACAAACTGCCCTCATTTACTGGACGTGCACCAGGCAGGCCCTGTAAGGGACACCAGGACAGCAGCCGGAGCTGTGGGGACGTGCCCCAGGCCACAGCAGGCCAGTGAGACTGGGCAGGCCAGACAGCCTCAAGCTGTGTCCACCCCTACCTCCTGGGCAGAGGTATAAATGGGGCGGGGTCCTGGGGGAGGGACGGGCCCTGCGGGAGGGCCGGGGGCTCCCCGTACCTTGCAGACTCGGGCCAGCTCATACTGCAAGTCCTTGATGGCGCTGTTCTTTGATTCCAGAACATCCTGAGGAGAGAAGGACGGACGTGAGTTTGAGACTCTTTGAGGCCGAGGCAGACGGGTGGGCGGGAGGCTGGGGGCTCCAGCAAGGAGACCGCAGCCATCCAGGGAGTAGCAGCCTGGCTCCATCACGTGTCCATGCACGGGGAGCAGCCAGCGTGGACAGGCCTCCCAGAGAAAGAGACCTGCCTCTCCAAGGAGACTGCCTAGATGGGAGAAGTGAGGACCGGAAGTCTGAGGGGCAGCCGGCCTGGTTCTGGAGCTGCCCCTCCTCCAGCCACGGCCCAGGGAAGCCCCCTGCACCCACACCTGCCATCTGGGAGTCATCCTCCGCAGGGTTCCTGGCCACCAGAAAGGTGAGAGCTGAGCCACACGGCACCCTGGCCTGCGAGCACAGTGCCGTGACCGCTGCAGGCGGGATGTGTCCCTCCCCTCGTCAGCTGCTGCAGCCCAGGGCCTCCCCAGCTCTAAGACTGGCCGCCTTCCCAAGAGGGGCGCAGGAAAGCTGACCTCCCCCGCTGGCCAGCACTCTGGGTGACTCACATACAAATAGGGACAAGGACAGAGAGGAGCCCTAGACAGGACCGTGGTGCTGCCGGCCCAGATGAGGCCCCTCCTGTGTGGCCGCCCTGCCCCAGGCCCCGAGCGCCTATCCCAATGACTCGGGTCCCGCAGGCACTGCTCCCCCATCAGCCAACACCCAGTCTCAGCCAGACGTGTGGGCACGACGTCCCCTGGGACTCCCAGCCCCTCCTGAGTGGGTGAAGTCGCTCTTCCTGCACTGGCGCCAGTGTGCTCCCCTCCTGCCCTCAGTGTCCGTCTGTGGCACAGTGGGCTCACTCTTATCCACTGCCCTCTGCCCACAGCTTGCCATGGTTCCCATCGGCCCCTAACTTGGGGGCACAGCTGACAGTCTTCAGAATCACGCCCACCCGGCTGGCTGTGCTCCCTCATCTCAGCCTTGTGTCCCCCTAAGGCCTGGGCAGCAACGAGGGGCTCAGGAGTGTACACAGAGCTAAGTGCGAGCTTCGGCCTCAGGTCAAGGCCGGGCGGGAGCGAGCCGGCTGGGATCACACAAAGATCAGGTGACCAGACGGACACAAGCTAATCCTCGGGCCCAGAGGCCGTGTGAGCGGACTGCGTTCAGCTGAGCTGTGCGTTGGTGAATCACCTTGAAAATGCCACCTGTGCTGCTTCTCAGGATCGCACACCTACACAGCAGCAAGGGGACCTCACGGGACCCAGATCTGCTTCTCCGTGAAGGAAGAGCAGGGACAGACAGGTGCCCTTCACCCTGGAAGCATCTATGTCTGGGACAAGCCAGCCCTGTCACTGGGCCTCTCGATAGAGGCCAGCTGCATTCCAGGGGCCCAAGCACACCTGTGTCTGTCACCCAGGCCCCCAAGGGAGCCACCCCAGGGGCCACCTCAGGCCTGTTAGCTACAAGCCACCTGGCCAGCCAGGATCCCAAGGTCAGCCACGCTTCCCTGGCTGCCAGAGACCCCTGGTCCGCATCACTGGCCCTTCCTGTGATACCCCCAACCTGTGATACCCCCAACCAGGTCCAGGGAGCAGAGGGACACGGCCCCGCTCCAACTAAGAGATGACCTGCCAGGTGCTGTTGGGGCCTCTGCTGCTGGTCAAAGGTGGCAGCAATTCCTCAGTTGACCCAGCTGGCCCGTGGGCATGGAGGTCTCCTCTGTCTTGGTTACTGCTGTCCCCCCTGCCCAGGATGGTCCTAGCACAGAGGAGCGCCATAAATAACGTGGACTCATGAGCAAACAGCTCCAGCCTCTGCTCAGATGTCACTCCCTCTGGGAAGCCTTCCCTGGCACCCCCACCCACAGCTTCCATGTCCCCATCCTCACTGTCCACAGCCTAAACCAGCACATCTGAGTGTCCCCGGCAGCAGTGGCCTCAGCTGACAGCTCAGAGGAATGCATCGTCCCGCAGGCCTGTGTCTGGGCCTGTCACCAGATGACCAAGGAGCTCAGGCTCAGAAGTTCAAGAGTGACCCCAGGCCTGACGGCTGAACCCATCTTGAGAACCGGAACAGGGAGTGGGCTCAGGGACTTGAAGCTGCCGAGAAGACAAGGAGGGGATCAGGAAGACCTGAGAGACGCGAGCAAACTGAGGAGAGTGAGGGAGGGACTGCGCATCTGGAGCCGGGGGCTTGACCATGGGAAATCCACCACAGCCCCTGCCCGAGGTCAACTGAGGGCAGCCTCCACTGGAATGGAGGCTGAACATGCCCGGGTCCCGCCTCGAGACAAGTGACCCCCGACCAGAGCCCAGGCTGCCTGCTGGGCGCAGGAGCATAGGGCACCAGCGCGGCCCCTGCCCAGGAACCAATCGGGCCTACCTCCAGCTTGCGGGACACGAGACTCAGGGCTGCCGGGTCCAGGTTGGAGGACGCCAGCACCTCGTTGAACTGCACCTCTTTCTTCTCCACGGCGGCGTTCAGCGCCTGCAGTTTGCGCTCCAGGAGCAGGTTCTTGAAGCCCACCTTCTGCTGCACCTCCAGGATGGCCGCAGTGAACTTCCGGTAGAGCTCATCCCGTTCCTGCTGCACCTGTGGGACGGGCTGCGGGGTGAGGTGAGCAGCCCCCTCCCGCCTCCACCTCTGGGCCAGAACACACCGCTTCCACAGAGGGACCACCTTTCTCCAGTGCCCACCCGCAGGCGGGCGGGTCTGTGTCATCCACACTGCCTGCACCCCGACTCTCTGTGACACAATTAAAAGCGGGCAGCTGTCCACACCGTGGAGGGTAGGAGGAAACAGCAGCCGGGCCCTCCTCTAGGAAGGTGTCCCAGGAAGCAATGGGCGCCCTGGTAGGAGCTGAAGAGGGCCCACAGGAGAGTGGGGCCGGCCTTGCCCCGGGTTTGGGCAGTGGGCTCAGGACAAACATGTCCTTGATCGCCCCACGTGACATCCAGGGCATCAGAATCCGGAAAGCACTGTTTGTGGGTGGGGGGCGTCTTGGGGATCCACTTCCTCTGCCAGCCCCAGATCCTAGAACCCCACGTGCTGTCCACGTGCCCCACAAATGGCAGATCTAGAGCACAGCCCCGGAGCAGCTGCCTGTCACTCAGTGAGTGCTCTTTTCCATCTCTTGACTCTTACTTTTAACCATGCGCTGTAAAACATCAAGACTTTGTAGAAGTGTAACAAGTCAACCCACTTCCCAGAGGCCACCACGTGAATATTTGGGGGGACTTCTTCCAGAATGTTCTCTAGATATGTGAAAACACGCAATCGTGCCAGGAGGAGAAGAGAACTATGCTAAGCCCTACAGCACCTCAGCCTTCTAACTACTGCGTAGTATTCCTTAGGTTTGCTTCAGCGCAGTCCCTGTCCCTTTGGTCTTTAAAATCTGCTGACAAATCTGTGCTCTTGGTTTTCTAAGGAGACACTGACGTAGCCACGTCCCAGGAACCACATTCAAATGGAAGAGGAGGTGGCAGGGAGCAAGGGCTCCAGCACAGGCCTCGGCTCGGCTCTGCTCTCTCCTCCCCCACTGCGCCCGCCTTAACCAGCAGCGAGGGACATCTCTCCAGCTACGCCCAGGCCCCTGCTCCTGGGCTGTCCATCAGCCTGCGGGACCCGCTGAGGCTTCTTTGAAGAAGGCGAATCTAGATCTGACTTGCTTACGGGATGTTCCTGAGGAACTTGGCCCATTCCGTTATCAGAGTCTGAGACTGTGATTTTTCAATTAGGTGGGAAAAGAAAAATACTGCTCACTAGCGAACACTCACAAAGATGGCCGGCTCCGCCCAGACCCGGGCGGCCTCTAGAGGCAGGGAGGGCCATCTTGGCCACTCACTGGGGATCTCAGAAAAGCACATCCAATGCCGACACTTTCCACCCACTCACGACGGCAAAGGTTTGAACTGGTGAGATCTGCTGCAGGCGGGAAGTGGCCCCTCGGGCACGCTGGGCCAGAGCCTAACTGAGAACCGCCCTCTGCACAGACTGTCCAAATTCTGAACACAAACCTTCTGGCCCAGCGATTCCACTGCCAGGAACTGACTTTCCTGAGAGAGATTCACAGAATTGCACAAAGATGAAAGGAGAATTGTGGCAGCGATGCTGTGATAGCAAAGGACTGGAAGGGATGTTCGTCAAGGGGAACTAGCTAAATAAATGCTGGAGCCCGCAGGCAGAGGCACGCCATGGCAGCTAAAAAGAGCAAGGCCGCTCTACACTGTGATTTGGAGACGGCACAACACACCGTGAGAATAAAGGTGTCACGAGCGAGTGTGACCCCATATCATCCACGTAATGCAGGCTCCTGAGAGATGACAAGGCCAGACTTCATGTCTGCGAGGTAGGAGTCATTCCTGCGCTGGACACACAGGAAGAGGTCTGGAAGGACACTCGGGAAGCTGTGACCACTGTGAGGACCAGCACTGCTCAGCGGGACCCTCTCATTGTCACTTACAGACTTCAGCTTCCATGCCTGCCTTCCAACGCATCTGTAACCGTTTAGTACCTAAATACGTGTCTGTGCACGAACACGATGCTTGCTGCGAGGGGCCGGGCGGCCTGCGTGTGTTCCACAGGTGACACCAGGGGCCAGAGCGGGCGCAAGCTGCTCCCCACAGGCACCTGGTCTTTGAGACCCTGGGCCTCCTACAGAATGTGCCACAGGTTTTTGCCTCTGAACTGCGTAGAATAGGGAGCGGGCAATAAGACCTCCAGCTTCCAACCCCAGAAACCCAGCCACAGCATCAGGACCGCTTCAAGAGGTCTCGTCAGGAGAGCTCTTCAAGAGCCAGTTGCAGGAGATGGCGGCAGGAAGCGTTCCTCGCCGGCTGGGGGTCCCGGCCTGCGGGCTGCAGGCCCACCCAGGGTCTGCTCACCTTCATGAACCGCTGCTCCAGCACCTCATGCTCCCACTGCAGCCCCTTCAGCTCTTTCTCAGTGACCTTCAAACGCGCTTTTGTGCACTGGAGAGAAAACAGGGGGTGGGGGACACAAGGCATTCTGGCATCCATGTAATGCAGGCTCCTGAGAAATGACAAGGCCAGAAATAATCCTCAGCAAGAACTGACTCAAGGACAAGCACTCAGCACCCTGACGGCGGGCTAGGGGGACACCTATCTCCCAGAGGATGCACCAACTTTACTTCCCCCCCTGCCCCCCGCCAGAGGACACCTGTCAAAGAAAGGAGGGCCGCAGCTCCCCGCTTCCTGCCTTCACTGGCCTTCCTCCTCTCCCGGGCCCAGGAGAAGGTGCTGAGGAGGGAGATGAATTCAGGTGGAGACTCACGACCAGGACCTGCTTGTCCCTCTCGTAGTTCCCGAGCTTCTTCTGCATCTCGTTCATCTCGTCCCGAGCCTTCTGGAGGGGGTCTGCCAGGCGCTTGTTCTGCACCGACACCTCCGCCATCTCCTTCTCCAGGTGCTCCTCTTTCTTCCGCATGTCCTCCATCTGCTCCTGCTGGCACAGCACGGGGTCAGGAGGCGCCTGGCAGACAGACCTGAGGGGCTGCGGCCTTCAGGTGAGGGCCACGAGCCCTCCTGCCCACAGAGAGTGGTCCCGCCAGCCGCTCGCACACTGTGGGCCTAGACTGTTTCACATATAAACACAGAGGATTTGGGCACAGTTTTAATCTGTTCTGATTTTTCTAGGAATGCAGCTTCCATGAGAAATGAGAGACTACCCTCTGTTCGGAACCTCCGCAGGGGCACCCTCCATTATGGAACCCTGTCCCTGCCAGCACTCGGGCGACGATGACGCCGCCTGCACCAGCCGTGCTATGGCTCCCACTGCGGTTCAGCCTGAGCTTTCCCATCTCAGAAAGCGCACCGTCTCCTCACTTCCCTGCACGCTGACTGCTCCCAGCTACAAGGCAGTCCCTCGGCTGTGAATCCAGTCAAGGGCAGCAGGGGGCACTGTCCAGTCCCGTGGACAGGTGTGGGAGCCCATCCCCTGGCCGGGCGGCACCTTGAGGGAGTTGATGAGGGCCAGGTTGTTGAGGGTGATGTCATTGTAGTAGTTCTTGATGTCCGTGAAGGCCTCCTCGTGCCGCTGCATCAGCATGTTGATCTGGCCGTTCTTCCTTTCCTCCACCTCGTGGATCTCAGTCTTTCTCCGCAGGTCGAGCTCATCCCTAAGCATCTTCATCTTCTTATCATACTTGGCCTCAATTTCTGAAAGGCAGCAGCACACAGAGCAGCTTAGCAGAGGAAGAACAGGTGCCCTGTGGCTACAAGAATAGATGAATCTTCAGCACACCCACCAGGACGAAGGCTGCACAGACAAGTTCTGCCAAAGAACAGGGTGGGTTTAGGTGGAGTTCTTTCTGCTGATGCTCAGATGACACATTCAGCACACACACCACTGTCTGCCTTCTTTGCCTGTGGCAGGCATTGCTAATCAATCCCTGCATTAGGGCTCCCAACAGCTGAGTGTCAGCTGATCCCAGTGGACACTGACCATGGCTGTGTGGCCATCGAGCAGACATGGGGCTTTATTAGTAAACCAGACAGAGGTGTGAAATGGCAGCCTCCTCAGGTCAGAATACATGGGAAGACTATTCTAAGAATGCTGCCCACGAGACTGAATAATACCACCTGCTTCTAACTGCCGACTGTGCCAGGAGGGGGGAAGTGGGTGGTAACTGCAGCCTCCCCAGCTCACATGGAAATAAGTTGTTCTGGAATTCTGAGCAGTCCGTCAGCCTTGGCAACTGCCACGTTCTCTCTCTTTGCGTGTCTGGGCTGTTTTAACCTGGTTTATGTGGCCTGGGTTAAAAACCCGGAGGTAAATTACTTTCTGATGGGAGGGGCTCTGGCACCATCCTAGACAGTGTGCATGTGAGGCACTGACCTCGCACTTGCCTCTCGAAGTCGCTCCGCATCTTGGTGATCTCCTCGGTGTGTCTCTGCAAAGGCAGAGCAGGCCATTTTAGACGGGCACAGGGAGGAGCCCCGCCCTTGGGCTGGCCCAGCTCCTCACAGTACGGAAAGTCCAACGGGAAACCCTCTGCTGTTCCAGTGGGTGCATGTCCTCCTCTCCAAGCTCAGGGACCATGCCCAGAGTAACACAGCTTGGGTATCAGCCACGTGTCACACCTCACTTCCCTTGGCTAAAGTGACCCAGAGCCTGAGAGGACATGAACAGACATTCTGGGCATTATCCGTGCTCGGCCTCTCGCCCACTCTGCCCGCAGGCTGGAGAGCAGTGGAGATGATACACAGAGTGCAGGCTCCCTCCAGTGCCTGCTAGCCTGCTTCAGCTGCAGCTCGAGCAGCAGTAAAAATTACTTCAATAGTTATCATATATACAAATTTTGAATAAAAAATTTATTTTTAGGGGCCAGCCCGGTGGTGCAGTGGTTAAGTTCACAGGTTCCGCTTCTCGGCGGCCCGGGGTTCACCGGTTCGGATCCTGGTGCGGACATGGCACCGCTTGGCACGCCATGCTGTGGTAGGCGTCCCACATATAAAATAGAGGAAGATGGGCACGGATGTTAGCTCAGGGCCAGGCTTCCTCAGCAAAAAGAAGAGGACTGGCAGCAGTTAGCTCAGGGCTAGTCTTCCTCAAAAAAAAAAAATTGATTTTTAGAGCATTTTTTTTTTATGCAAAGGGAAGCCAACCACATAACTACTCTATATCTAGGCCTCCAGAAAGCAGACAGCCTCACATCAAATTCACTGGAAACCAGCCCATTCTGTGCTTCTCTCAGGAAAGACCAGACATTCTTGAGGTCCAAGACTTCAGCACCCGCAGCCTCGCTGCAAAGTCTGCAACAATACTGAGTTTTTTCCAGATTCAGCTGAGGCGGGGCTGCCTCCAGGCATGAGGCACGTGGGTTGACAAAGTCTTCTCAACCCGCAGCAGGAAGTGCCTTTGAAAACCAAATGTGGACACATCCTCTCTCTGCCCAGATCCTCCGCAGGTGCCCTGACTCAGCAGGGTCGAAGCCCTGGTCCTCATGGTGGTTTTGGGGGCCGACAAGGTCTGAGCTCACTTCCCAGCTTCCTTGCTCCTGCCTCCCCTGGGCCTTCAGGCTGGCCCGTCCCCTGTCCCTTCTCCAGGCCTGGTCTCCCCCAGCCTGGGCCAGCCTCTACCTCCTTCCAGCCTCTGCCCAATGCCACCTTCTCAAGGAGGCATTCCCAGAACTCCTTGTAGAAAATGCAGCGCCCCTCATCCCCAGCACCCTCCCCATGCTGCTCGCCCTGCAGCACTCACACCCACGGCGCGCTGTATGTGTTGGACACGTTTTGTCTTCCATCCTACATGTACTCGTTCCTCTCCAGACCAGCAGCCACACATGGGCAGGCAGGCATTTCCTCAGTCCTGTTCCCTCTACGTCCCCAGAGATCAGAACAGAGCCTGGCATCTTATGGTGCTCAGGAAACGGATTTCAACCTGCACCTGGAACTCCCAGCCTCCCTTAGAAAGGCCAAAAAGTCTCAAAACTCAGCCAGGTGCTCATGAGCCCAGCTTCGTGACAAACTGCCGTGGCCGCCCAGGGGCCAGCGCAGCGGACACCTGACTGGTGGTGTGTATCTCTAGATGCACCTGACACACTCCCTGGGAAAGGAGCCGGGTCAGGGGCCAGCAGCACATGGAGAGGGACCCTGAGTGGAGTTCCTCGTGGAAAGTCAATTTGTTGCTCAAATCTGAGACAGAATTCTGTACTTGGCCCCCAAACGGGGTTTGTTTGGCTGCATGCTTTTTGTGTGTGTGTGTGGTATTTCAATTAATTGCCAAAATGCAGGAGGTTTACACAAAAATATGAATTCCTAGTACTGTTGAGTCATCAAGAGTTTGCTGTCCCCAGCAGCCAGGGGACAGGCCCAGGGACCCCACACCTACCAGCCGCAGGTTCTTCACCACCACCTCGTTGGCCAGCTCCTGCTCCTTGAGCTCCACCTTCAGTGCCCGCATGTCCTTGCGCAGCACGTCCTCCTGCGCGCAGTGCTCCTTCTGGGCCAGCTTCATGACCACCGTGCCCTCGGCCTTCATCTCCGTCAGGTTGTTCTGATGCTCGTACAGCAGGTGCTTCACCTTCTGCTTGTAGACCTGTGTGCACGGAGAGCACCGCCTGCTCACCCGCACACGCACACACACTCTGGCACACGCATGCTCACCTGTCCACACATGTTCATTGCACAAGCACACTCCTGCACACACATGCTCCTTTCTAAGAAAATACCCCTAGGGTCCCATTGTAAAGGACATACACAGGACTGTGACCTCCCCAAAACAAAAAGAGAAAACGCCCCCATCCAGCTCCTGTGCTTCTGTGTGGCGACTCCAGCGGGGCAGAGGCCGGCCCACTCACCTTGATCTCCACCTGGTGCCTCTCCTCAGCCTCCTCCATCTCCCGGTCTTTGTTCCGCAGCTCGGCCTTCTTCTCCTCCAGCTGCCTCCGCGTGATCTCCCAGAAAGTGTGGATCTTGTCCCGCTCCAGCTGGAAGTAGTTGCGCTCCTCTCGCTCGCGGTCCAGCTCCTCCCGGATGCGGCTGACGTGCTCCTCCACCTGGCCGGGCAGAGCAGGGCGACTGAGGTGCCCAGCAGGAGCCCCGCCACTGCGAGGGGCATGTGGACTGAGAAAGGTGAGGAAGAAAGAGGGAGGGGCTGGTCTCACCTGACAATAAAGATGAGCTAAAAGTAAGAAGTTAAAGCACAATGCTAGGAAGGCTCCAGGAATAGGATACGCCCAGTAAATAGCAGGAATCTCCAGAATTTGGCAAATAATCATAAAAAGACTGTATCTTTTCATCCATTCCTGGGAATATATATTAAAGAAATTTCTCAAAAGAACTCAACAGCTTTCTGCTCAGATAGTAGCCCCAGTTATTGCAACAGCAAAAAAATAAAAAGGAAATTATCTAAAATGGTTTTGAATAGGGAAATGGTTGGGAAATTACAGTACATCAAGTAGAAGATTATCTGGCCCAAAGATACAGAGATATGAAAATGATGTAGCAACATGTAAAGACGTCCACAAAATAATGCTAAATGAAAAAAACAGTCACCTTTAAAGATACACGTTAAGCAAAAAATACACAAAACCAGTGGAAGGGTCTAACAGTCAAGAGAGTTTGGTTCACAGCCAATTGCAAATCTACAAATAGGTTAAGAAAAAAAAGTAGGACAGGCTCCTGGCTTTCTTGGGAATCTCATTTCCCTTAAGAACTGGTTATCTTCTGAGCATAACTCAGGCCACTCACTGTAAAGTTCTTCTCTCCTGATAACCCTGTTCCCCACAGAGAAACCACATATCTCACTTCAAGAAAGGGCCACGAGGGGCAGCCAGGGGGCCTCTGAGCTGAGGACCCAGGGTGGAGCTTGGCTCCCTACGAGGGAGGAATGGCACCCCAGGATCTGACTAGGGCCTCAGCAGATGACAGTGTCTTCATGCCATGGACCTTCAGTGTCACTCAAACAGTGTAAACCAGGCTCCTTCCTACTCTGGCTCCCGGTGTTAGATTGTGCCATGAGTCAACATCTAGATTTCTAGTTTCTCTTAAAAAATCTGAAAACAGCACTGGAGCCCAATGTCCACAGAGTAACCATCCAGTGAACTGACCACAACTGTCCCCAATCCCTCACTCCTGCCTGGACCCTGGTCACTTGCAAGGTGTCCATGCCTCAAATGTGCACCATGCCAGGGCAAGGCTGTGCTCCGCAGACCACTGCCTCATCCCAGTTGTGCCCACAGGGGCAGGAAGTAAGCAGGGAGACAGGAAACAGCTCACCCGCTGGGGCAACACTGTGCGATCCATTCTCCACGCAGCCCAGTGATCTCCCAAACACAGACCTGGCCCGCCACCCTCGGCTACACTGCAATGGCTTCCCTGCACGCAGAGTGAAGCCAGTCCACTACTGCTCAAGGGCCTCTGCCTGGCCTCCCAACTTAGCTCACATGACTCTGTCAGTCTCCTTTGTATTTGTTCTTTATCTTAAAACTAGCAAAAGAAAGTACAGGTTGTTAACACCAACACTGGTTGACAGGGAGCCCTCAGGTCCCTGCGAGATGCTCACGTGGCAGCTGTCAATGGCACAGAGGCTGCAGGAGGTGCCACACTCACTCCCATGTTTGCTGTGTTAGTTTTCAGGAGCCTTTTAATTGAAATCATAATCATATAATTATGTCCACTAGCCCTTAACTTCATCAAAATGGACAAGTAGGGGCCAGCCCCATGCCTAGTGGTTCAGTTTGGCGTGCTCTGCTTCAGAATCCTGGGTTCGGTTCCTGGGCACGGACCTACACCACTCATGGGCAGCCATGCTGCAGCAGCGTCCCACATACAAAATAGAGGAAGAGTGGCACAGATGTTAGCTCCATGACAATCTTCCTCACAAAAAAAAAAAAAGGACAAGTGTCTTAAAATGATTCCTAATGTCCTAATGTTTAATGGTAAATAAAATAAAGGTGAATGCTATCGATCCATGTGCTGATAACAGATCTGTAAATATCAGGTGCATAAAAGAATAAAATTGAAATGAAATACAGAAAATTAAAAAAAGTTTTTGGGGGGGGCCAGTCTGGTGGCGCAGCTGGTAAGTGTGCATGTTCTGCTTCAGTGGCCCGGGGTTCACTGGTTCAGATCCCAGGTGCGGACATGGCACCGCTTGTCAAGCCATGCTGTGGCAGGCATCCCACATATAAAGTAGAGGAAGATGGGCACAGATGTTAGCTCAGGGATGATCTTCCTCAAAAAAAAAATAGCTTTTATATCAGAAAAATATTTCCTCCCAAATTGCTACTATCCTATAAAACAGTTGTTCACTGTGGCCGTGTTGCATTTTTTTCTTAAGATGTACTGTGCTTGAGCGTTCTGGAGCTGACGAGAACTATGGAAATGGGGAGGGCATATCCTGGTTTGGACAGAACTGCAGGAGCCAGACTGAGGGCAGACACACAAGGCAGAAGGCTGTGATGCGTGGTCCCAAAGAGGCTCATGAACACAAACGTCCAGAGAGACAACTTGGAAGAGCACCCACCCACCCACCTACCCAGGACTGGGTCACGGCACAGGGCTGCTCCACTCACCTGCTCCTTGCTCATGTCCTCTGGAGCGAGCCCATCAACAACCGGGGTGCCTTTGCCTTTCCCTTTCTTCCCTTTCCTTTTGGGTGCCTTTGGTTAAAGAAGAGACAAGTGGGTAAAGAAGGGGGCTCTGACTAATGGCTTCACCTTCTGCCTGGCACTGAGGCCCTCCTGGGGTCTTGTGGGAGAGTGGTACCTGTCTGGAGCCTCTCTCCCACTGCTCATGCCCCCCACCTGGAGCACATCACTCTGCACTAAGGTCCCCACCCTTAACCACACACACGGTCTCTGCTGACACCATTGGAGAAACAAGGAGAAAGCTTCCTTTTCAGAAGAGAAGTTTCTCCCTCAGAAAGGAACAGAGGGGATCTCATTCCAAATCCACTCCTTGGTATATGGCAGAGACCTCCTTGGTGTGGATGCAAAGTTTACTTGGCCTCAAAAAGGAAGAAGCCCGGGGCTAGCCCCGTGGCTGAGTGGTTAAGTTCATGCACTCTGCTGCAGGCGGCCCAGTGTTTCATTGGTTCGAATCCTGGGCGCGGACATGGCACTGCTCATCAAACCACGCCGAGGCGGCGTCCCACATGCCACAACTAGAAGGACCCACAACGAAAAATATACAACTATGTACTGGGGGGCTTTGGGGAGAAAAAGGAAAAAAATAAAATCTTTAAAATTATTTAAAAAAAAAAAAAGTAAGAACCCCAATACCACCTGCCAGATGTTGCCACGTTGGCTGTAATGCTTGGTAACCACCATAGAGAAACCTGCAAAACACTGTTCAATACGTGTGCAGAGAAATGCCTGCATAGCAGTGACCGCAGGCAACAATATGAGGCTTCCTTTCTTCTAGATATAAAGCTCCTGCAGAGAACCCTGGTCCAGACAGCTGGAGCAGACAGCACTTGTCCTGGATGCTCTGAAAATGCTCCGCCACATGGAACCGCTTGGGGTGTCCCGCTTCATTTAACACCATGGACAAGGTGAGAGAGAGGACCTTGCGCCCACTCGCTTCCTGAGGGCCCCTCAGCAGATACCGAACTTGCAAATCCTCATCCCTCTGCCTGCCCCACTCCCACCCCTCCGTGGCCCGTGCTTTTGGGTGCATGTGCGTCTGCACGGGTCTGCAATGTTTTCATGTGCGTGTGTTTACATGTGCCAGTAACATTTTCCCGATTACAAAAAAACCTTATGTGGAAATCTTAGAAAACATAAAGAACAAAAAGAAAACCACCCATATTCCCACAAGCTAGTGATTAGATGTATTTGGGTGGTCTATTTCCAGTTAATTTTCCAAAGACCCATCCGCTGAAATCTTCACTCCTAATGTTCTGCCTTTTTTCTAATCCTTCTACTCCAAGAAGTCCACCCCATCAGAGGACCGCAAAGGTTTGTCACCACTTTGTATCTGGGACATTTACAGCCAACTTCAGGAGCCTGGAAGAGCTCCTGTGGATCCCCCACATAAGGTATCCCCGGCGATACCCAGCCTGCCACACCTGCCTCCAAACTAAGTCACTGACAACTCCTATGGGGGGGAGGGGGCAGAGGGACCTATCACATGACAGAGACAGGGATGCAGAACTGGGGAGGTGACAGCTCCCACCATGCTCTTCTCAATACAGACCTTGCTCCTCTGAGGCTCTCCAAGGAAAGAGCAGTTCCTGTACCCCAAGGCTCTGCCCTGGGCACCCCATGGGCACGGGACCCTCTGTCCAAGACTCCTTGGTGTTGAGGGACCTCTAGCCACGTGGTATGCCCCAGGCTCTCCAACTCAGAGACTGGAGGTCCTGGGGTATCCCTTGCACCCAACTCTCCTCCGTGAGGACCCTGTGTGCCTCAGACCCCTGCGAGGTGAGATCCTGGGTCCCAAAGATCTGACCAACCAAGCTTTCCATTCCACGTGGGAAATCTCCTTTAGCCAGGTTCTCTCTTCTGGACGCCTTGAACACTGGCCCTGGTCTTGCCGGGCGGGTTCTATGACCACCCCTGTACAGGATCCTGGAGAGCACAGATCTCTCAGCTCCAAGTGCATGCGGAATGCGGGATGCACGATGCATGATACAGCCCTGGGCTCTACCCATGGGGACTCCAGGAGACGACCAAATTCTCAATTCCAGGAACCCAGAGCTCTAGGCCTCCCCATCACAGAGTCTCAGTGTGCACAGGTCCCGGGGACCCAGGCTTCCCCATCCAGGGGTCTCTCTGCACACAAGAACCCGGAGCTCAGGCCTCCCCGTCCAGGGGTCTCTCTGCGCACGAGACCCCGGAGCCCAGGCCTTCCCGTCCCAGGGTCTCCGTGCGCGCATGGTCGGCTAACCGCGGCGCCGCAGGCCCCAGCGCAGACCCAGCGACCCCCGCCCCTCCTCACCATGGCTGCGGCAGTCGGGAGCCGCCACCAGCGGACAAACGCGCCCGCCCAGCGGAGGCTGCGCCGTCTCCCGGCAACTGCTGGGCGGTCCCGCGCGAAGTCTCAAGGATCCTCGCGAGACTCCACCCGCCGAGGCAGGTCCTGGCAACGACGGGAGCGCGTCCCTAGTAACGCGCGCCGGGCGGAGCCAGGGGTTGCAGAGTTCAGGGACTTGCTCGCAGCAAGGCGTGGTCCACGCGCTTGGTCTCCTCGACACCCCTAAACGCGTTTCGGTGCGAGATGTATTTGTTTGTGGCCGGTCTCCCCCACTGGAACTTAACGTCCATTAAGGGGGAGGAAATGTTTCGTCCACTTCTGAACTACAGCGCCGAGAAGAGTGCACAGCGGTGCTCAGTAAGGTTGCCTTCAGTAAATGAGGAAGGGAGGGAGGGAGGACAGATCTGCCCCCAAGGCTCCGAGACATCCCAGTTAGGTACAAGCGTGAGCTGCGCCTGCCCTGGCCTCACCTCACCCTGCCCACCTTCGAAGATTCCTCCCGCCTCTGCCCTGCTGGCGATGGAAGACGGCTGCGTTTCCACAAACCCTCCGAAAAAAACAAAAATTGGAAAGAAAAATATGTTCCAGCTAAGTCCAACGTTTTGAAATTAGCAAGTGTCCCCTTCACAGAAATAAACAGCTCAGCCTGAAGAGGCCTCCTTGGTGGCAGCCCAGTCCTCGTGGTGAGGAAAAACCAGAAACAGCAGCCAGAGGTTTCCAAACAGCACTGCAGAAAAAAGAGAGTTACCAGCTTCCTCTCCTGACCTCTTGCTCTGAAAACGGCCAACCATTCTATGATTTCTAAAGTGAATTTCCATTCCCGGCCACCAACCTATTACTTACACACATCACTCTGTCACCCCAGAAGGCTGAGAGTTTGTCATAAGAGGTGGTCTTTCCACACCATTTGTTGTCTTTTTTTCCACACTCCTGTGAAAGAGGACATGAGTGGAGCCATATTAAAATAGAGCCAGAGCTGCCGTTTCAGAGGAACTGCCCTGCACGTCTTGTTTTCTTTATCTTCCAAACTGGACCAAAGTCCCAGCATTCCAGGAAGCCAGGAAGGACAAGAATATCCTGTTTGTAAGGACTGATGAAACTGGACTTTGCTGAGGACCGAATCGCTAACCAATCCATGAACTTCAAGTCTAGCCTTTTGTCTGACGGCCGAATGAAGTACAGACCTGGCCTTCCCTCGTCCGGCACCAATGACCGCCCCTTTAATACAGCCTGCCTCACCATCCTCCCTTCTTCCCATGAAAACTCTGAGCCCCTCTCCTGTAATGGGGACGCTATTTGGGTTATTCCCTGAATCTGTGCTCCCCGAATTGCAATTCTTTGATCCCAGATAAACACTTTGCTCTTAAACTAGTTCCTGTTTTTGTAGGTTGACACTCTCAGCTTCTTCCTAAATAGTGGTTTTGCATCAGGTCATGTTTTCCCATCTGTTTTGGGATGGAGAAGACTCCAGAATCTTCTCCCCCTGGAGAACTGTGTTGGGGACAGAGTGTAAGTAATGAAGAAAGGCTCCGGCAGGCGTGGATCTGCCTGTGCCGCCCGGGGAGGAAGATGCCTCCCGAGATAGGCTTGCTCAGGCCTCAGGCCCCCACGCAGTGGCAGGGATCTGAGAGCCGAAGTGAGGAGCCCAACGGGCTTCCCGTTTGCCCACTCAATCTCTGATTGTTCCTGGAGAGGAGCAGCTAGTTGGAAAGACTGCATTCCCTGGCCTGCACAGAGCCGTGACTTGTTTATAGCAGGCCCTGAGGCCTCTGTGAGGTCTCGTCGCATCACTGTGCCTGGTCAGCTGAGAGTCTGCATTTCTGTGCCAGACCCACTGGCCTGAGGGGCCTTCACCCACGGGGGTCTCCCAGCGGGAGTTCGGCAGGTGAGACGGTGCAGCAGGGCAGAGCGGCGGGGTAGTTACCATCAGTTAACACTTACAGACCCAATGTGCTGGGCACCTCATGCCAGTTGGCTTTTTGCTTTAGAAGTCTGGCTGGGAGTCCTGAGTTAAATAAACGTGTAACAATAATTCCTCTCGGCAAAAAGGGCAAGAATCAGAGGGTTAGCTCAGCACAAGGAGACACGGTATTCACCTGTCACAGACCTCCAGTGCCACTCGGTTCTCAGTGCGGATCGCCAGATGGATGGTTCAGGAGCCCTGGCTGCGGCTCTCTGCGCTCCCAACAAGGCCCACAGCAGCCTGTGCTTTTCCTACTGGATTTGAGTTCAGATTTTTAGAAAAGAGCCTTTTCTTCACATGTGTAGCTTAAGATACTTTTATTCAGCATCAAGCTGTGCAGGTCAGAAACCCAGATAAACGGCATCTGAGTTTCCTGCCGAGCAACACGCACGGGCCGTGTAGTCTCCTGTCTGCTTCCCAGCGCCCGCTTCCTTGGTGGGCCAGGCAGCCCACCTCAGGCCACGGCGGCAGCTCGACACAGGCCTGGATGTCAGGATCACAGAGTGCTTAAGACTGGACTCACTTTTAGAGATGAATAGTGAAGTATTTACAAATGAGATTATATAACGTGTAGGATTTGCTTCAAAACAATCCAGTAGAGTAGGGAGGCAGTTGAGAGTAGGGAAGAAACAAGATCAGCCATGTTGGTCATCCTTGAATCCAGGTGATGGATACATGCAGGTTAATTGTGCTATTCTCTCTACTTTTGTTTGAAAATGTTCTTAATGAAAAGTTAAAAATAAACTCTGGCCTCTGGAGTCAGACCGCCTGCAGCTTACCAGTGGGACACCTTTGACAAAACCCTCTCTGTATTCACTCATTCATCTCTCAAATGGGGATGCTTATTAAACAACAATTACGTGACAGTAACTATGATGTATAACAGGTCACCCCCAAAACATAGTGGCTTAATACAGTGACAACACGGGTTTTGCCCATGATTCTGCAACTTGGCCAGGACTTGCTGTGGACAGCTCACCTCTGCTCTACATGTCACCCTTGGGGGGTGGCTCAAAGATAGGGTCTCAGGTCTGGCCTATTGGCTATTGCCGGCTAGACACACACCATCGGCCTCTCGAGTGGCCAGGGCATCCTCACACAGGGTGGCCAGGTTCCAGGGGGCCCTGCTGAGAGAGCTGAGTCCTCCTTATGATCCTGCCTTGGAAGTCACACAGCATCACTCATGCCACATTCTGTCGGCCAGAGCAGTCACAAGCCTTGCCCAGATTCAAGCAGAAGGAGCATCGATGGGGACTGTCTTGATGGGAGTGGAAGATTCTGGAAAACATGTGGAATCAGAAATACTGCTCTCACCATTCTGAGAAAACACAATCCGCCTCCCCAGCTGACTCTAAGCAGGCAGAGCCCACCCACCGTCCTGACTGCTGAGGGGTCACTGGCTTGCTTATGTCCCTGCCACCCACCCTGAAGCCCAGCTTTATCTCCGAGAGGCCAATGGCTTGAAAACTCCAGGGGCTTGTCCTAGCAGGCCATGAAATCATTTTAGATGGTCACAAACAGCAGTTTTTGTTTTCGTTTGTTTCATAAACTACAGAAAAATGGGCTCTATCAGCCTGCCTCACAGACTCACCAAGTCTCAGAAGCCACGGGCTGGCACTGGGCTGGGCAGTGAGGGCCGGGCTAGGCTGAAGCCTGCGTACCACCTGCCTTTGAGAATGTGCCTTTCCTGCAAACACCAAGTTCACAGCCCACCTGTGAATAAACTCTTCTCCCTGATGCTTTTCTTTGGTTTGTTTTTGTAAAAACGCAGAGTGTGGACTTGGATCCAGACCTTCTGGCTTCCAATGCCTGGCTGTGCAACCTTGGTCAGGTTACCTACCCTCTCTGTGCTCAGCTTCTTTACCTTTAAAACCAGGATACCATCTTAGGATCACTGGGAGAATTAATGAGATATCGCACACAAAGGGCTTGGCACAGAGCCGCATTCCAGGAGCTTGTGTGCGGGCCCAGTGCAGCAGACCAGCGTTGGAGAGAGGATTTCACTCTCTCCTTGGGGTTCTCAGCACGTCCAGACCCCGCTCTCCCTCCCTGGGGCGTCCTCCCTGCCTGCTCCCGTCTCCTTACCTCCCCCCCACCACGCCCCTCCAGCCTCGCGGTTACGCGCTCTCGCCCCCACCCAACCCCTACCCCAGAGTTTCTGCACAGCTTTTATTGTAACTGGCAGTTCTACGTTTATGGGCTGCCTGGTGTTGGCGCCGCCTTCGCCTCTCCAGCGCCCACCCCTCCACGCCCCGCGAAGCGCCGGCACGTAGTGGGCGCCCCATAAATATGTGGGGGTGAACAAATGGACGGAAGTCGGCGCGGCTGCAGGATGAGTGCGCGCGGGGGCCGCAGCCACCGGGCTGGGGACGGGAGGCCGCGGCCCGCGCCGGGTGGGTCCGCAGCGGGGGCGAAGTCCGCGGGAGAGGCGGTCCGCAGGGCCCGGGGCCGACAGGGGGCGCGCGCGGGGCGGGGCGGGGCCGCACCTGTGCTGCGGGGCTCGGGGGGAGGATGGCGGGGGGGACCGGGGCCCCGGAGCAGCTGCGCGCCCCGCCCCGCGGGCTCCTCCCCGCCGCCGCGGCCCCCCGGCTGCTGCCCCGATGCGCTGCGCCGGGAGCCTGGGCCGAGTCGCCGCCGCAGCTGCAGGGGCGCCCGGGCCGGGTGACGCCGCCGCCGCCCGCGCCCCTCCCAGACCCCGCCGGCCGCATGGAGCCCCCGGAGGGCGCCAGCCCGGGAGGTGAGTGCGGCCCCAGCCCCCGGGAGCCCCCGAGCCCGCCTTCCACGCAGCGAGCCGCAGCCCCCTCCTTCCGGGCCCACTCATCGGCCGCGCCCAGGGGCCGCGCAGACCCACCGGCAGCTCCGAGTCCCCGCTGCCCGGGCGGAGCGAGGAAGCCTGGCCCGCCGCGCTGGGGGGCCGGGCCAGGGGCACCTCCCGGGAACAGCCCCCGCGCGGGGCTGCGGGCGCTCGGAGCGCGTCCCCGCCCCCTCGTCCTCTGCGCTCCCGGCCGCCGGGCCGTGTCTGGCGCTATCCTGGGTGTGTGGCCCAGAGATTCATCCCGAACCCCCTTTCAGCCAAGCCGCGGAACCGAGGGTCAGGAGGTGGAGTGTGCCGGGGCCGAAATCTGGGGTGCGGGTCGGCGAGGCGCGGGGGCGACGCTGCCCGCCTGGCCGCGCATCTGCTTTGTTCGCCCCAGCCGCGACTCCGGGGTCCAGGGCGGGGAGGCCGCGGCGGGATCCTGCCGGGCACCGGGCTGACATAGGGTCGGGGTGGGGTGCCCCGGCTCGGCCTGGGGGGTTGCTGGCGCACACATCTGGGAGAGCAGGTGTGCACGGAGCGACCCCTCCTCGCAGGCCGATAGCTGCCCGCGTCTCTGACGATGAGGTCCCACCCTGGGTACCCACCCCCGGACCTTGGAATCTGGCCCCAGCAGGCCGGGGGTCAATGATGGGAGGAAAACTGTGGGAACCTCCCCCTCAGAGCCCTTTCCGAAAGGGTTTGGGGATGTCATTGGCCTAGGAACTTGGATGCAAACTGTGGGGGTCCTCCACCGCCCTGGCCAGGCCCCAGATGCATACTGGTTTCCTGGAGGTCCCATCCCAAGGAGCCACTCCCTGACACACAAGGACCCGCCGGAGGTCCCCCAGCGACACCAACAGCCTCCTGTGGAGGCCAAGGGCTGGCCCGGGAGGCGTCCAGCAGCAGTGGGCCCACCCGCCGCTGTGTCCGCAGTCTGAGTTAGGCAGGTGCCTTCCAGACGGCTGTCTGGAGACCCTTGCCACCCTCCCTGCAAGGGTCACCAGACACACCTAGGGGCTAGTGGGCGTGAGGTTTCTTTGTTATGTGTGGGAGGGATCCAGCTTTTTCTTGCCATGGACAGCCCCGGGCCCCCTGGGGGTTCCCAGTTGCAGCTTTGTGGGGACGTGAAGGGGAGGATTTGGAGAGCAGAGCTGGGCCATGTGGGCTAAGCAGCCGGGCCCCTCTGAGCCTGCGGGTTGTGGAGACAGCCGCCCTTCCCCTGCAGGGCTATGGGCCCCAGCCTTCTTGGAGGGAGGGCCCCTGGGAGAGGAGCTTAAGACCGTTCAGTTTCTGAATCTCACTGCCTGGGGGCCTCAGAGACCTAACGCACTGAGGGCACAGACGTGTATTTATCAGATGCCTTCTCTGTGTGGGCCCTGTGTAGGGCTGGGGACAGTCAGGCAGACGGGCTGGCCACACTCAGGGGCTCACCCTTGTTACTGTGTAGCCGTTTCCTGCCTGCACAGACGGCTGGTGGTCTCCACTCCGTGGGAGCTCAGGAGCTCACAGGTGGGTGGCTGTGACTGTCATTCTCTCAGTTCACTGACTTCTGAAAACTTTATTTTGGAGAGCGCGGAGCACGCACAGAGTAGAGAGAACAGTACGGTCCAGCCCCGCGTGCCACCTTCCGGCCTGCTCGACCAGACCACCAACCTCCCTTCAATCATAATTTGTAGCAAATCTAGACATATTTTTTCATCCGTAAGTACTTCTGAAGTTATCTCTAAAAGATAAGATTTTTACAGAGTATAATTAAAATACCATTTTTGCACCTAAACAAATTAACAGTAATTTCTTAACAGCCAAGTGTGCGCACACAGAGGGGAGAAGTGAGTGGGGTGTGGCACAGAGAGCACGACTTGAAGGTTTCCAACTGGTGTGTTTGGAAAACCAGGCTCTAGCCCGCCCCCTCAAGTCTGAGGAACAGCCCTGCCCTCAGGAGGCGGAGCCCTCGCGGGACCCACTGGACATCCTCGAAATGCTGGGGGAGGGCAGTAAGTCCAGGGACAAAGGGCTGGGGAGATGGGGTGCAGGTGCCACCACCTCTGTGACCGTCTCCCCTCCCTGCAGTCGTTTTTTTAATGACGTTCGTTTGTGTACTCCATTAACTCATTCGTTCTTTCGTTCGTGGGTGTGTGCAGAGCACCTCCCTGATGCGCAGGGCCAGGCCCTGGGCACGCAGCAGGAAACTTGAGATTTGGGCCAAGTTCTCGGCATGAATGTGACGGAAAATAGGTCAACAGCATAGCACCAGGTAACCCTACCGTCTCCACTCAGATCAGCAGTCGGCCTGGGGCGCAGAACTGTGGCACCCACTACCGTCCCCCACAGGCGTGCTGCCCCTGGGCCTGCACAGCTCAAAGTGGCAGCAGCCCCTGCAGGGGCTGGGGCCTCATCCCCTTAAGGGACTGCACTGGGCTCACAGCCAGGGTGTCGCTGTCCCACACCCTGGCTTTCCTGGGCATCAGAAACGCCTGGAAACTCCTGCCCTGGCCCAGTGACCCAGGGCTGCTGAGCCACCTAGCTTGCGGCTCGGCCCAGCTGCCAAGCACCCTCACCCCCGTGGCTGCCTGTGTGTCACTCTGCTTGTACCCCAGGAAGAGCAGCAGGCTCACCGTGGAGAATTGGTCCCTTCTTCCTACAAGGGCTTGTAGACAGGGTATCACGCAGACCTGGGGATGCCGCTTGTTAACTGTGGGCTGTGGTCGTGGGCTCATTCTCTCAACAGACAGTTATGGTGCACCTACTGTGTGCTGGGACCAAGCCTGGGCCCTGGACTCACACTTCTCATACCCAATCGCAGCCTCTGAGCCCGGGGCCTGGCGCAGGGTGAGCACACAGCAGCGTTAGCACCTGTCAACTCCAGCCAAAACCAGCCTTTGTTTCCATTGAGAATTTTTTTTAAATTGAGATATAATTCACATATCATAAAATTCACCCTTTTAAAGTGTACAATTAAGTATTTTTAGTATATTCACAAAGTTGTGCAGCCATCACCACTAGGTGATTTTAGACTATTTTCGTCACTCCAGAAGGAGACCTTGTGCCCAATCGCAGTCACTCCTCGTTCCACACATATCCTGCCCCCGGAAACCGCCAGTCTACTTCCTATGTCTTTTCTAACCTACTTCTTTCTCTCTATGGATTTGCCTATTCTGGACATCTCATGTGGAATCATAAGGAATCACGTGGCCTTTGGTGACTGGCGTCTTGCCCTTACCATGATGTTTTCAGGGTTCACGTGTCAGCGCTTTGTTTCCTTTCATGGCTGAGTAATATTCCACCATGTGGACGGAACACATTTTGTTTACTCGTTCATCATCAGTGGACATTTGGGTTTGATTCCACTTTGACTGTTGTGAATAGTGCTGTGGTGAGCATATGTGTGCGTGCACATGTGTGCGTTTGGGGGCATGGGTGTGTGCTCCCGCTTCTCCTGGGTGTGTGTAGGAGCAGAATTGCTGGGTCATGTGGGGACTCCCCGTTTAATAGTCTGAGGAACTGCTAGACGGTTTTCCACAGTGGCTGCTCCACTTTACACGCCCGAATCAGCTGTGCCTCTTCCGGGGCCCGGGACCTCCTGTCCCTGGCATCTGCCCTGGCATTTTGACTCTTAGTCTCCTATTTTCATCACATGCTTCCAATCAAATGATCAGTGTCCTTGATGGCAAAAGTTGCATCTTATTCTCTTTCCTCCCCCCACAGCTGTGACACAGGCCAGGGCACAGGATTTGCAGAACAAAGACCAGACACTGCCAGAGGGAGGTGGGAAAGAATCAAACAGAAGACAGGCGGTGGTTTCAACAGTGCAGGGTACCATGTTCTGTTAACTAGGACACCATCAATCATAGATGCCTCGCTTGGACAGGATGTTGAAATCTGATAAAATGTGCTTCTCACAGTCAGCAGGACAGGACGCTGAGCCTGTGGGTCTGGAGTTTTGTCCTAGGGGCCCCTGGATCCCAGGACCTATAATGAGGCCTATTGGTGTTCCCAGCCCCCTCCCCAAGGCAAGATGGAGAAGGACTGTGCTGTTTGGCTGAGGTCCTGCTTGCCTCTGCCTGTCCCCCAGCTCAGTGCACATGGGAGGGGGGCAGCACCTGTGGACTTCATCCTTCCTTCCTGGACTGCATCCCATAAAAATGCAGGTTGATGCTGTCCCAGCTCAGAACCCGTGAGCGGCTTCTCCCAGCTCACTCAGAGTAGCAGCCACAGTCCTGACGACGTTTCTGTGATGGGCACCGCCCACCGCCGTTCCTCAGACGCACAGCCATGCTCCCCTCAGGACCTCTGCTGGTCCGTCTCACCCAGGTATCGCCCAACTCCTGCCCACCTTGAGACCCTTCCCCCACTGCCCCCAGCAAGGCCCACCCCCAAGGGCAGAGTCACCTATTTTGTTCATGCCGTGTCCCCAGCGCAGAGTGGGTACTCAGGAAGCCTATTGGATGACTGAATGAATGAACAAACGAACGAGTGAACGAGTGCCTTCGTTCCTGGCCGAGAGGCCCCACCCTGCGAGAGAGGGCAGCTGTAAGCAGAGACCCCACCTCTGTCCCCCTTCTTTCAGAAACCCACCTCCACCTGGCTCAGGGCCCAGGGACACAGAGCAGCCTCCCATGGGCACACGGTCAGGCGAGTCTCGCCTCGCTCCTGCCCTGTCCGGTCGCCAGCCCCATGCCATGACTCGGGAACAGAGGCCAGCAGGTGGCGGCTGAGACCCTGGAGGCCATGGTCCCCGGGCCGTGTACCTGAGATGAGCTGCGTCTCTAAAGCACAAAACTCAGCACTTGTGATGTTGGTTGAAAAACAGAGAGTGCTGGGGCCATGCCTGTCACAGACCAATCTGAGAACACGTGAGCTGCTGTCACTGTTCTTGTTGTTAACCCAGAGCCACCTGTCCGTTTGGAGGCTCGAGACAGACAGCAGCACCTGCCCCAAACCGAGCCCCCAGCCCCGACAGCGACCCGCAGCCATGGGCCCCATGTGTGGAATTGTCTGTGTTGTGGGCGCAGCACAGGCCAGTGGGGCACGAGCACACTCCCATCACACTGACACCCTGGGGGAGGGACCCCGGGGCCACTGCACCAACACCCCTCGAGGAAACAAAGCAAATCTCCTGCAGACTGAAAGCCCCCAGGGGTCAGTCTTCGACCCTTGACCACAACTCTAAGCTGGACGGCCTGGGCTCGAGGCAGAGCTCAGCTCCCCGTTGCTCCGAGCAGGTCCCAGTCACATCTCTTGTGCCCTCTGGGTGGGAAGGTGTCCTTGCCAGCTGGGCATGTGGGACACTGGTGGGTGTAACTCTACCCTCTGAGAATGCTCAAAAGCCACGTTCCAAATGCTGCTGAGAGGTGGAAACCGATCCCTGGAGCCCCCGTCTGTCCTGGCTGGGCCCAGGCCCCATGTGATGATACAACAAGGGCAGAGCTCAGCAGTCTGCGGGTCAGCAGGGCTACCTTCCCTCAGCCACACGGCCTAGGGGCGACCTGGCCAGCTCTGCAGCTGCAAATCGATGGCATTATCTTCTCTCTCAGATGGGGACCCTCCAGACTCACGTGCCAGCCGGCGTCCAGGCTGCTGACCACACTGTCGGGGAGGACACAGGCAGCTGTTGGCACTAAGGGCCCCAGCCGGGCCCTCCTTGGCGCGACGCTGAAGGCAGCTGCTCCTGTGGCTTCATCCACACCCCTCTCTCAGTGTTCACCCCGTGGGGTGGGCAGGGCCCTGCTGCAGGGAGCGTGGAGGGCCCTGTTCACTCCAGTCCTTACTGAGCACCTGCTCGGCGGGGGGCCCCTCAGCTGAGGGACGGTGGGGATCTGTGGGGAGGGGTCCCAGGAGAGGGCAGCAGTGGGGCCACAGTGGGGACGTGGGGGAGCCAAGGGGTCCAGTTGCCTCAGAGGACCCTTGAGCTCTCTGCGGGGGGCGATGGAGCCTGGCCATTGTGGAGGGGGAGATGCTGGTGGGCCCGAGGCATTCTGAGGAGGAGCTAGTAAGGTGTGGATGGGGGGATGTGAGCCGACAGGACAGGTGTCGCCCCAACAACAGAAGGGCACAGTTGGCGCTTTTGTGGGGCCAAGGTCTCATCTCTGAGTGGCAGTCTCCACCCCAAGGGGCCTCCTGCTCTCATCCAACGAAAAATTGTTAAATATTAAAAACAAGTAATTATATTTTAAAAAATAATAATTGCATAGAAAAAACCTGGAGGAATATTCCTCAATGGTGAAGCGTGGTTGGTGGTGAGGGGTCGGCTCCTTCCTCCTGTTCTGTAACTCTTCTACTATGAGAGTGTATTATTTTGAATTCAAAAACAACATAGATTTTTTTTTTAAAAGGCAGTCCACAGAGGACAGATAGACGAGCAGGGGCTGTTCTGGGTTAACGGGAGCCAATGGAGAAGGAAATGCATGAGTGACCGCTGGACCCTCGGTTGGAACAGAGTAGAGACAAGTGACAGTGTCAGGACCCTGTGGGCCCTGAGCTGATGGGACCAGCAGGAAGTCCCACTGAGACCTGCATGGCCTGTGCTCCAGCACGCAGGGCAAGGTCATCCCCTTCCTTGTCCACAGCAGGAGGCCACCATGGAGAAGCCCCTGCCCTTGTCTGGGTCCTGGTCACTGCTCAGAGCCTCCAGTGAGGGCACCAGGAGCCGCATTCTCTAGTCCTCCCTGCCTGCACCCTGTAGGGTGTGGGAACCCCACGTCTCTTCTTGGGGAGGAGCCCCGTGTCTCCTCCTGGGGGTGTAGGAGCCCCCACGTCTCTTCCTGGGGAGGAGCCCCGTGTCTCCTCCTGGGGGTGTAGGAGCCCCCACGTCTCTTCCTGGGGAGGAGCCCCGTGTCTCCTCCTGGGGGTGTAGGAGCCCCCACGTCTCTTCCTGGGGAGGAGCCCCGTGTCTCCTCCTGGGGGTGTGGGAGCTTCCACATCTCTTCCTGGGGAGGAGCCCCCATGTCTCCTCTCAGGTTAACAACTTCTGTCTTTTTGCAGAAATAGTTAAGGAGGTTGAGGTGCCACAGGCTGCCCTGGGCACCCCGGCCCACGGACCAGGGGACAGCGGGCACTCGCCTGTGGCCGAGGAGGAGGTGGGCATCCCAATACCGGCACCAGGGCTCCTGCAGGTCACAGAGAGGAGGCGTGAGTATGGCCGACCTGCCCAGCACTCTCCATGGGGACCCAAGAGCTCCCCTGGGAAATTGAGGGGGGCCCTGTCTACACACCCTTTTGGTTGTGGGGGTGGGGCCTTGGCTGCACCATCTGTGGAACAGGGGACCCCAGAAGGCATTTAGTCTTGAGTGTGGAGAGCAGACGGTGGGATCTGGGTCCGCCCCACCTATCCTGACCTGGCTGGGCTTTACCCAGAGTTCTGGTTCCTCACTGGGCCTCCTGGGGGGCTCTTGGTGGAGGGACTGTGCCAGTGACCAGCCCCCTCTGCCCCCAGAGCCCCTGAGCAGCGTCTCCTCTCTGGAGGTGCACTTTGACCTCCTGGACCTCACCGAGCTGACTGACATGTCCGACCAGGAGCTGGCCGAGGTCTTCGCTGACTCGGACGACGAGAACCTGACCAGCGAGTCACCGGCAGGTGGGGCTGGTGTTGGGGCTCAGCGGGCAGTGTGGGGAGGTCTGGGGCTGAAGACCCCCCCAGCCCTGGACATTGCTTCTTGCAAACCTCTTTTTTTGAAAATAATTTTCTCTCAAGTGTGTGTTTAAGTATTTATCACCACTGCACCATTTCATGCAACATTTTTGCATTTTACTTATCTATTTGCCCAATTTTAAGGAATTTTCCTCCTGTTAAAGCTACCCCTCAATTCTAATTTTCAAACACCAACAAAGGTCAAGGCCACAGTCCCACCAAAGGTAGAATTTACTACATGTGAATTTAATCGCAAGTTAGGCCCAGCACAAAGAGGGTGGCATTTGCCTGGCCCCTCCTCAGCTCAGCCCTGACTTGGTTTCCCTTTCAGTTCTCAGGGAAGCGTTGCCCTTAGCCCAAGACCCTGAAGGCCTCAGAGACAGCAAGGCAGCCAGTGGGGGCCCAGCGGCCTTCCTCCCTCCCTGCTCACACCTCACGCAGGCAGGAGGTGGAGGGGTGGGTCGGGGGCTCAGACCCCAACCCTGCAGAGCCTGCTCCCTGGGACGGCGGGGGGGTGGTCGGCTGCTCCGGGCCAGGCCAGACCCGGACCCACACATCTGCATTGCTGGTGGCCCAGCACCTGGGTGTTTTATAAGCATCCAGAGGACCCCAGTATGCAGCCGAACCCCACGATGGAGGCACATACAGGGGACCCCAGCCTCACTGACCCCTACCCTCGTGTTCCCGCCAGGCCTGCACCCACTGCCCCGGGCCGGCTGTCTGCGCTCCCCCTCCTGGACGCGCACCAGGGCCGAGCAGAACCGCGAGAAGCAGCCCGTCAGTGACGCCGAGCGGCAGCCGGGAATTGTGGACACGTTTCTCACCGTGGAGAGGCCCAAGGAGGACTAGGGGGCTGGCCCCAGGGCCGCGTGGGAAGACCTGGACAGTCGTGGCCCCATGGACACTCTGCCCGCCCCACGTGGCTCCGGGCCGGGGTCTCGGGGCACCCCAGCACAAGCACAGTCCAGTGGCCTTACGTCCAGCTCCTTCCTGGTCCCTGGATCAGGGACCACAACAGCCGGGGATGAGATGGGAGTGGCCTGGGCCTTCTGGAAACTTCTTTCTGCAGGACTGGTGCTCTCGTCTGTCACAAGATTCCTGAGTGGGTTCTGGGTGTGGGGGGACCTGAGCCAGCAAGAGCTGCTCTGCAAAGCCCCTGGGGGTTTTGGGGTTCTAGTCTGTGAATGGCCACACCGAGCTCCAGCCCATGGGATGCTCTGCTGTCCAGCCAAGTATGTGGGTGGGCGGGTCCTTAAAATTGCCACCTTGATTTCAATCATGTCCCCTTCCTGCAGCCCAGGGAGCAATGTCGGCACCAGGGTCCCCTCCCCAGGCCCTAAAACCCTGCCTCTCCTGGTCTCTGCGACAGCAGGGCCCACTCCCCTAGCTCAGAACACCAAATATGGCACCACTGCCTCCGACTGCTGGGCAGGGGTTCACCTTAGCCTGTGACATCCCCACAGTCCAGCACGCACCCCCGTGGGTCTGAGTCCCCAGCCAGCCTCCTGGCCTGGGGTGGAGCAGCCTGAGGTGGGCGGGGATGTGAGGGGACCTGTGCACAGCCCCCGGCCCCCAATTCAGGGGCACCAGGCTCGGCTATTCCCAATGCTGCTGCCTACGTGCTAAGGGATAGAATAGGCTTCTGGTCTGCCAGCGAGTCCAAGAATGGTTTTAAAATACAGGTGTAAGCTTGCTCTCTGTCCCCACGCCAACCTGCCCTGACCCATCCCCCACTGGAACGTTTCTGGGGAAGGAAGCCGGGCTCTTCTGTGGATGCGCTGGGCATGTGCTGGACCCACTGCGTGCAGCTACAGGCAAGTCCCTGCCAGGAAAATGGGCCTCAGAAACGCAGGAGTTTGCCTTCCGCGCGGGGCCTGGGGGACACTGCCCACGCTCTCCACACACGATGAGCAGCACCATGCAGATGCAGACCAGACGCGACCGAGAATTCCTCTTAAAACCGATCCCACCCCACCAACCGGGTCTTCCTGCCCAATTTCCATCCTTCTTGCTGCAGCTTCCGCAGAGCTCGTTGACAAAAAGTGGGATTAAAACATCACCCACCCCAAGGCCTCACCAGGTCTCTTCCTTTCAGCTGACCCCAGCGCTCAGGGGCGCATGCTGGGGGCGGGGCTGACGCTCGAGGAGCAACGCTCATGCTCCAGGTCTTTCTCCAGCTGCAGCCACTAGGGGCTCAGCCTTGCTGCCTCCGGGCTGCTTATCTGGGTCACACTTCAGGGACAAGTGCCCTGGTCGTCTGGTCATTAGGTGAAGATCCTGCCCCCACACAAGCCCAAGCTGGAAGCGGAACAAGGTTCCCTGGTGAGTCTCCCAGCGAGGACAACAGGCTTCTCACAGGGAGGCAGCCAGCAAGCAGGGCCCCTCTGCGAGCAGAAGGCCAAGGCCAAGGCCCAACCCCAACCATTTTAACCACCTGTGAGACGGGCCCAGAGAACAGACGCTGGGCACCATGCAGGTGGGTCCCCAGCCTCCCTGACAGAAGATTCTCAGCCAGGTCTCCTCCATCCGTGGGCCCAGGAACCGACCTGAAGCTGGGGAATGGGTGCCCAGGTGGCTCTGGATGCCACAGCGCCTCCCTAGGATTGAGGGGAGCACCCAGACAGGACCCTGGCAGGACCCCCAAACCACTCAGCTAACAGAGGCTGAATCTGGTGGGAGCTGCATTACACAGTGAGCCCTGAATTTGTTTGTTTGTTTTGGTGAGGAAGATTAGCCCTGAGCTAACATCTGCTGCCAATCCTCCTCTTTTTGCTGAGGAAGACTGGCCCTGAGCTAACATCCGTGCCCATCTTCCTCTACTTTATACGTGGGATGCCTCCCACAGCATGGCTTTGCCAAGTGGTACATAGCTCCGCACCCGGAATCTGAACCCACGAACCCCAGGCTGCCAAAGCAGAATGTGGGAACTTTGCTGCTGCCCCACCAGGCTGGCCCCCTGGAGATTTAAAAAAATTCAATAATGCACATTTTACAAACAAGAGAAGTTGAAAGTGCTTGTTCCAAGTTGGAAATTATATTTTTGAGGCAAACATAACAAACGATTTGGAAAATTTAAGACCAAGTCCCAGTGTCTGGTCTTAGCCGGGTCAAGAGCAGTGGGCAGGTGCGTCATGGAAAGAGGCCACTCCCTGCCCCCCACAGCCAGTCACCCCAGGATGTCTTGAGCAGCAGTCAGGCGAGCAGAGGGTTACCAGGTGACCCAGACATTGCCCACCCACACGAAGGCAGCAGCTGATGCCCCGTGAATGTCACGATTCTGACAACTCCAGGGGGCAGGCGTGCGCTGGGACCCCTCCACTAACCAGGTTCCCCGTCCTGACTCTGCCTCCCAGGGCGCTGGGCCCGAGCATCAGACCTAGGGCTCTCCACCTACGACTGGCTCTCCCCTCGTCTGGCAGCTGCCTGACACCAGAAAGAGGGTTAACAGGTGGTGACAGCAGCACCCCCACATAAGGCCCAGAGCCTCTCTCGTGATCCTAAAAGGGTAACAGGCCCACCGGTTACCGAAGGGGATGAATCCAGACACATTCTGTTGCTCAGGCCCCCGCCAAGGATGGATGCTGGTTTTTCCTTTTAAAGACTGGCACCTGAGCTAACATCTGTTGCTAATCTTTTTTGTCTTCTTCTCCCCAAAGCCCGCCAGTACAGAGTTGTATATTCTACTGTGAGTGCCTCTGCTTGTGGCATGTGGGACGCCGCCTCAGCATGGCCTAATGAGCAGTGCTATGTCCATGCCCAGGATCCGAACCAGGGGAACCCTGGGCCACTGAAGCAGAGCGCGCGAACTTAACCCCTCGGCCACGGGGCCAGCCCCTGGGTGCTGGGTTCTGAGAAACTGCCTCCCTCACACTCAGCCTAGGTGCTGGGGGACTCGGGCCCCCAAGGCCTCACCATCCTCCCGTAACCACACCCCTCTGGGAAGTGTTGAGTTTCCTCCACAAAGACTGACAGGCCTTCCACCCAAATGGCTATTTTAAAAACTAAACTTTTCCTTGATAATTGGCTCATAATTTCCTTTTCTTAATTCTGCCGCCTCACCAAACCCTGAGCAATTCTGGCCTGAGCCAGAAGCCTCCTCTCCTTGAGGCAATTACAGTGACCAGCACTTAACACTTCTCCACGAGGCACTGTCCCCACCACATGCGACCACCACCCATCCTGTCAGAGGCCCACAGGGGTCCAACACTCGCGGTCTCCAGGAAGACACAACGCCCTCTGCTCCTGGGGTGGCAGGTGAGTTACGGCTCGCTGCCCTCCCCTGACTTGGGCCCCTGTCCTCTAGGAACAGGGTCCCAGCTCCTGTCACAGGGGAAGGCCATATTCTGGGAGCGGGATCACTGCGGGGTCAGAGTGCCCTCATCTAAAACGCCCATCTGCAGTTATCACGTGTTTTAATGTGTTTTCTGGTAATTCCGGCCACTGCTCCCAGAGGTAGACTGGCTAAGTTGGGCTCTCCTGCATTCAATGCTCCGTGCTCCCCTCCTCCTGTCCCCAGTTCCAGCCCTTCAGCCGCTCGGGAAGGGACGTGTCCTCCTCTAGGCTGCCGGTGCCTTCCACAAACTCTTCATAGGTGGACTTCTCCGCGAAGGGCCGGGGGCCCAGCAGCTCCACCATGTCGGGCTTCTCCAGCACCTCCTTCTCCAGCAGCCGCTTGCCCACCTGGAAATCACAGCTGCCCATCAGGCTATCCTGAACAAGTCCACTCAGCCACTCCAGGACAGTGGGCACCGCCAAAGGCAGGCCCCAAACCTGAGCATCCCACGGGGACGGGGCCCGGCCCTATACCCGGCCTGACTCGCCTTGTCCACCCGGTCCCGGCACCGCATCAGCAGGTCCAGGGTCCGCTCGTAGGCAGAGCTGATGAGGCACCGGACCTCCTCGTCAATGAGCTGGGCAGTGGCCTCACTGTACGGTCTCTCCACCAGCGTCTCACCTTGCCGGGGAAGGTCGAAGGACACCTGGCCTAGCTTTTCGCTCATCCCAAACTGCACTACCTGGAAGTGAGCGAGGAGCCGAGGGTGAGCCTGGCTGGGCGAGGCTCCGAAGAGCCCCTCCGGGGTCGCTGCCCTTTACCTGGGCGTAGGCACTCTGGGTGACCTTCCTCAAGTCGTCCTGGGCCCCCGTGGTGATCTGCCCAAAGAAGACCTGCTCGGCCACCCTGCCCCCCAGCATCACACACACGCGGTCCAGGAGCTGTTCCCGCGTGTACAGGTGCTGCTCCCTGGGCAAGCACTGGACATAGCCCAGCCCCTCACCCCGGGGGATGATGGACACCTGCAAGGCATGGCAGGCGGGCCCTCGTCACTCCCTGAGCAGAGCCTGCCCCTTCAGGGGCCACCCTGGAGCACCCCAGGCCAACGTTGCCCAGCTCTGACCGTCAGTCTCTCCACAATACTGTGGGAAGAGAGGAAACCCCTGGGCCCACCACCACCAGGGGCCACCCCCAGGGTTAACGTGGAAACCACCTCTGTCCTGCCCCTCAAGGAAGTTCCAGAGGAGCCGCACCTTCAGGGCCAAAGCTTAGGAGCGAGGCGAGTTTAGCAGCAAACCTCTAAGGTGTCAAGTGCCTGCATTCAGACATCCTCTCTGCCTACCCACCCCCTAAAGAATCTTTTCTTCCCCCCTTTGGTAAGGAAGATTGGCCCTGAGCTAACACCCCACTGCGCCACCAGGCCAGCCCCCCAAAGAATCTTTTGACAAATTCCAGACCATTACATTCCTTGAAAACTAAAACGGCCACCACCTTGAATGTATGGTGCCCACATGACCACAGACCCCACACACAGCCAGCCACCCAGGTGGGGTGAACACCCAGGCCCACAGAACGAGGGACGAGCTGGGAAGGGAGGAGGCCCCGAGCCCCAGCACAGACACAGTGGGTGACGAGAGACTAACCTTCAGCAGGGGGTCCGCATGCTCCAGGAACCAGCCCACCACCGCGTGTCCAGCCTCATGGTAGGCCACGGTCGCCTTCTCGCTGGGCTGCAGGACCTGCGTCTTCTTCTCAAGGCCTACAAATCCCATTCCCAGGACAGCTGGGGAGAGGGCGCCAAGTCCCCGCTCTCCACTCAGGGGGGGCCGGGGACTGGTCAGAGCCTCTGCTCAGCCAGGACAGACCCACGGCCTATCTGCCCCCACACATGCCCCCAGGCCCTTCCACGCCGGACACTGCTGCCTTCTGTACCGCGGAAACCCCGCCGCCCCAGCTCTGAAGAAGGCCTCCCCCATGCAGCCTGCATGCAGCGGACCGCTTTAGAAGGCCCGTTTTTAGCCAAAAGGACTGGCTACTTTCTACGGCTTGACTAGAAGTGACGCCAGAAGCATGGAGAGAGAGGAGTGATTCTCAATGCCCTCCCACAACCCAGCTCACAGGCAGGGAGGACACAGAAGAGCCACAGACAACTGATGATGAGCCCAGCTCCAACTGATCAACCCTCCAGAGGCCCTGGGGACTGCCCTGGGCTAGGTAACACTCGGGGCACTTTCCTGTGCTTGTCACACTTCAATAAAAAAACAGATGTGCTGCAACCTGCTGCTGGGCTAACATCAGTTCTCACAGCTGTGGGGCTGGACCATGAAGGACAGCTGCTGGTCACATGGACGTCTCCCTGGCCTCTGTCCCAGCAAGGCACTGGGAGACCCTTACCCATCGCTGACTAGTTTCCCGAGCTGCTGGCTGAAGACAGGAGACCTGACAGGCGGCCCCCACACTGAGGCACAGGCACTGCCCCAGCAGGACGACGCTCCCGGGAAACCCTCCTCTTGTCCAGTCAGCATTCAAACCAGGGACAATCCCGTGCCCTGGAGATCCCCTCTCTTTGGGATTCTAAACCTAACTCCAGAAGGGGTATGAAAGCCGCTGTCAGATCCTAAGCCCAACTTTGATTTGGAAAACTGTCCACGGCTCCTGTGCACTTAAGTGAGGCTGGGCCCCAGGGTGCGCCTGCCACATGAAGGCCAGAGCGGGACACACCCCCCAGGGCTGCCCGGCTCACCTCCAATGACCCTCTCGATGGCCTGCTCGAAGCGCTTCTCCTGAACAGAGAGACTCAGGTGGCAGGCGGCGATCAGGGCTGCTTCATTGCAAACGTTAGAAATGTCAGCACCTGACCCTGGAAAGGAGAAACCAGCTGACGTCGGTGCTCCAGGGCCGTCACCACAGGAAAGTCTCCTGCAGAGCACCCAGAGCTGAGCCGGGGCCAGGGCTCAAGGGAGACGCAAGGGCCATGTCAGTCACCAGGGTTCCAGCCAGTTTTTCTTCAACAACTTATTGAGGTATAATTCATCTAACATAAAATCCACCAATTTTAAGTGTATACTTCAAAGACTTTCAGTAAATTTATCACGTTGACTGACTATCGCCCTAATCTCATCTCAGACATTTCCATTATCCACATAAGACACCCGGTGCTCCTTCCAGTCATTCCCATGCCCGCCCCCAGCCCACCACTGATCTCTTTCTGGCTCCGTGGATTCGCCTGTCCTGGACACTCCGTGTGAACGGGTCACACAGTATGTGGCCTTTTGTGACTTCTTTCTTCACTTGGCATGATATTGCGAGATGCATCCATACTGTAGGATGCACCAGTACTTCATGTCTTTTCACGGCTGAATGATATTCTATTACACATAACACACCTTTCATTTATCCGTCATGGACGTGTGGGTTGTTTCCACCTTTTGGCTATTATAAATGCTGCTGCTATGGACATTCACATACAAGTCTCTGTATGGACTCGTTTTCAATTCTTTTGGGTAGCTACCTAGGAGTGGAACTGCTGGGTCATATGGTAACTCTGGATTTTACTTTTTGAAAAACCACCAAACTGATTTCCACAACTGCACTATTTTATATTCCCGCCAGCGATCTATGAAGGTTCCTATTTCTCTACATCCTGTACCTACTCCTCGTGTTGTCTGTCTTTTATTGCCATCTTGGTGGGTGTGACATGGTATTTCACTGTGGTTTTGATTGCATTTTCCTAATGGCTAATAATACTCAGCATCTTTTCATGTGCTTTTTGGCCATTTGTGTATCTTCTTCGGAAAAATGTCTATTCAAATCCTTTGCCCATTTATAAATTGGGTTCTTTTTGTTGTTGAGTTGTAAAAGTTCTTTATATATTCCGGATGCTAAACCCTTACAAGATGCATGATTTCCAAACATTTTCTTCCATTCTATAAGTCGTCTTTTCACTCTCTTGATAATGTCCTTTGATACACAAAAGATTTTAATTTTGAAGGAGCGCAATTTAGTTTTTCATTTGTTGCTTGTGCTTCTGGCATCATATTTAAGAAATCACTGCCAAAACCAAGGTAATGAAGATTTCCTCCCATGTTTTTTCCTAAGAGCTTTATAGTTACAGCTCTTAAATTTAGGTCTTTCATCCACTTTACCTTTTGTATATGGTGTAAGGGTCCAGTCTTCCGCATGTGGAGGTCCAGTTGTCGCAACACCATTTGTTGAGACGTTCTTTCCTCATTAAATGGTCTGCACATCCTTGACAAAAAACAAGTGACCAAAGATGGACAGGCTTCCAACCAGATACTCCACTCCATCCCACTGGTCTGTCTGTCCTTGTGCCCGTGTGCCTGTTTTGTTTACTGGAGCTTTGCAGTAAGCTTCGAAATGGGGAAGTGCGAGTCCTCCGCCTCTGCTGTTCCTTTACAAGATTGTTTTAGTTATTGAAGCCCCTTGCCATTCTCATGAATTTTAAGATCAGCTTTTCCATTTCCGGCTTTAATAATTACACAAACTCTCTGTTGCTGTGCACCTCCCTCCATCTTCATGTTGTTAATGTCACAGGTTACATCTTTTTACATCGCATATTGTCTTACGCACTTTTCTTTTAAATCATATAGGGGAAAAAAAGGAGTTACACACCAAAAATACAGTAATACTGGCCTTTATATTTACCTGTGTAGGCATCGCCACAATGTTCTTTGGTTCCTCATGTGACTTCAAGTTACTGGCTAGTGTCCTTTCATTTCACGCTTGAAGGACTCCCTTTAACATTTCTCGTAGGACAGGTCTTAATGTAATAAACCCCCCCTCAACGTTTTCTTTTGGGTTTTTTTCTGGTGAGGAAGATTTACCCTGAGCTAACATCTGATGCCATTCCTCGCAGTTTGTATGTGGGACGCCGTCACAGCGTGGCTGATGAGTGGACTAGGTCTGCGCCCAGGATCCGATCCTGTGAACCCAGGCCCCCGAAGCAGAGCATAAGGAACTTTAACCACTTGGCCACAGGGCCAGCCCCTCAACTTTAAATGTGAGAATGTCTTAATTTTTCCTTTATTCCTACAGGATGGTTTTTGCCAGATACAGAACTGCCGGTTGCGTTTTTCTTTCAGCACCTTGACTTTGTCATCCCACTGCCTTTTGGCCTCCATGGTTTTTTTTTTTTTCCTTTCTGCTTTTTCTCCCCAAATCCCCCCAGTACATAGTTGTGTATTTTTAGTTGTGAGTCCTTCTAGTTGTGGCATGTGGGACGCTGCCTCAGCATGGCCTGATGAGTGGTGCCATGTCTGTGCCCAGGATCTGAACCAGTGAAACCCTGGGCCGCCGAAGCGGAGCGCGCAAACTTACCCACTTGGCCCCAGGCCGGCCCCTCCACGGCTTCTATTGAGGAAGCAGCTGCTGAGCTAATTGAAGCTCCCTCAGACATGAAGTGTCCCTTTCTGTCTTTGCTTCTGGTTCTGACAGTGGGACTGTAACGTGTCTCAGTGTGGATCTCTCTGAGTTTACCCCTCCTTGGAGTCCACAGACTTCCTGGATGTGTAGATTCATGTCTTTTATGCAATTGGGGCAGTTCTGAACTACTCTTTCTTCGTCTATTCTCTGTTCCACCCTCTTTTTGCTCTGGGACACCCACAACATGTATGTTGGTCCAGGTGGTGGTGTCCTGCGTGTCCCTAGGCTCTGTTCACTTTCCTTCATTGTTTTCTCTTCCTGCTACTCCGACTGCATCACTTCATGCACTTCAAGCTGATTCTTTCTTCTGTCTGCTCAAAGCTGCTGTTGAACCCCTCTAGTGAATGTTTCATTTCAATGACAGTACTTTTCTGCTCCACAATTCCTATTTGTTTACTTCTTATAATTTCTATTTCTTTACTAATATTCTCTATTTGTCGAGACAGTAGTTCTCTGGTTTCCTTCAGCTCTTGGGGCATGCATATTTAAGACAGTTCACTTAAATCTCTGTCTAGTGAACCCAAAGTCTCTGCTACCTCAGGGACAGTTTCTGTCCATTTTTTTTCCTGTGAATGACTTATATTTGTTTTTCGCATGCATTGTAATTTTTTGTTGAGCCATTAGCCAACTTCTAAAATGCCCTTTTTCTTTAATTTTTATTAATACATTGTAGTGCAAAGAACGAGCACAGATGAAAAAAGAGAATTTTAAGTGTCAGGTTTCCAAAAAACACCCGGTTTAAAAGGGCTGCATCCCCCTCAGGGTCCTGCAGCAATGTGGAGAGAGGAGGGCTCAAGAGTCAAAGAGCCATCACAGCTCCACAGTCAGCGGTTATTTCTGTGGCTTTTGAAAATGTGTCAACAGTTCTTTTACTCCAAGAATTCCACATCCCCTTCTCTGTGTGAGGGCAGATGCCCCACTCTCCATCGTTGCTGTCTCGACACTCGCAGAGACTGTGTCTGTCTCCCCTCGGAGACAGCAGGACCCACAGGACTAGCCTGAGGGAGGAGGGCGACTCCATGAGGCAGCCTCCCAGGACCCACGGGCTGAGGCTGCTGAGTTCTGGGTCATCCTGCTGAGTCACCACTGTTGAGGGGCAAGCTCTAATTTTGCTGGTCAAGAAAAAACAAAGTCTGGTGGTCTATTCCAGTTTCTGAACTTCGCTGTGTAAGTGAACGTGTGAAGCCATGAGGGGAGAGAACCAAGGCAGAAAGCACGTTCTGGCAAGGAGACAGATCAAGTCCTTCACATATCAGCCTGCTCAGGCGAGAACTCGTCACTCATCCGCCGACAGATGACAAATGCACACTCCTTTGTCTGTGTGTGATCTGACCCCAGTCCTTGCCCAGCACTGGGCACGACACTGAGGAGATCGTGGCCTCAGTGGCTGGAGGGGATGAGACTAAACAGTGGAATGCTTCAGGGTGGCAGGAGCAGTGGCCAAGAGCTCATCATACTAACCACAAAGCTTACAAAAGGGCTGCTGAGCAGAGGGAGCCCTGGAAAAGCCCTAAAGTCCTGGTATACAAACTACCCTGGTAGGGAAACAAGCTTCCTAGTACAGGAGCTTGGGTTTTACTTCCAAAGAAGAGAGAGATGGAAAGGAAGCTGCCAGGTTGGGACCCTAAGCCCAAGACTGTAAAACCCAGCTCCCTCTTCCCTGCAGTAGGTCTGTCCTCAGACAGTAGTTTGGTCTCTGCAATAACAATTATCAAGACTAAACAGAACAAAACACAGAAGTTCAAATAGGTATAAATTAGCTTTGGGCCTAATCTTCCCTGAGGCCTCAGTATGTCTCAACAGATTCTGGATTCTAAAGACAAACGCGGGCACTTGCCAGCACCAATGGGCATGACCAGAAACCACCCATGGATTACACATGACCCCTCAGGCAGCAGCATGGCCCAGCCCACACTCACCTGTGAAGCCTGGAGTCAGTGCCGCCAGCTTCCTCACCAAGGTGTCCTTGCTGAGGGTCTTGTCCAACTTCAGTGGACGCAGGTGGACCTTGAAGATGGAGGACCTGCCTTTGATGTCAGGGGGGCCTAACGGAGAAAGCAAAACACAGACGGCCAGAGCAAGGTCACCCACAGACACTTCACAAAAGCATACAGACGGCCTGGGGTTCCAGGCGCCTTCCCCACCATGTCGGTACCTCACAGGCGGTTATCTGACGGGAGCAATGGTGGAAATAACCCAAAGCTCAGGTACACTCAGCCCGCAAACCCATTAAAACACTTTCCTAACTGTGCTGCATCTAGCCAACGTTAACTCCACCCCAGGGCCAGGCCCCGACAGTGAGCAAGACGAGGACTGCCCCAGCAGCAGGGGACGTCCAGCAGGATCAACGTCTTCTCACAAAGGAAAGGGCCGGGAAGAGAAAGACGGCTGACCATCAGAGTGCAGGGAAGAGTGAACTCTTCTCTTCTAAACTATCCTTCAAGCTTTTATAACAGCATACAAAAAAATAACCGCTGAAGAAGAGAAATGTGCCACGTCACTTCTACCTATGTGGACTGCAGTGACATTCCCCCAGGCCCAACCACGTCTCTTATCCCAAAAAGTTGATGGCTGGGAGACATGAACCAGCAGCAACCAAGAGCACTCACTCGTCTCCACTGTTTCAAAATATTATGTTAACTGCTTCAGGACCTCAAGCAAAATTTCCTCCGAATACAGAGCTAATGATCTACCAAACTTCTAACCCAAGGGCTTGAAGATGCAAACCCAGTGCTCAAGCAACTGATATACTCACTGATATAAATCTGGCGGTCAAACCGGCCGCGCCGCATCAGGGCCGCGTCGAGGATGTCGGGGCGGTTGGTGCCAGCCAGCACCACGACATTTGTGCTAGAGTTGAACCCTGGACATGAGAGAAGCAGGTGAGCTTGAGAGGGCCTGGGGTCTGTGACTGCACAGGACCCAGCAGGCTGGCGTCTGTCAGGGCAACACTGGGTTCCTCGGTGTCTTTCCTCCTTCTCCTGGTCCTGAGAGCATATCCCACTGCCCTTCCCCTGCACACCTGCCCCCGTCTTTCCAGGGCCACTGCCCACCCCAAACAGCCCCACACAGGCTCTGCTTTTCCTTCTGCTCGCTCCACACCTCAGTGCAAAAGCCACTCTCTGGTGGGGCAGACGCTCACACCCAGGGCTGGCTCTGACAGCCCCTCCCTGACCCTTCACAGGCCACACCAATGGCTCTGGGTCCACTGCTGCAGCTGAGATGCATCTCCAGTGGTGGGAAGCCAGACATTCCTCAGCTAACTGGGATCCCATGGCCCAGTCTCAGGATATGGACCCCCATCCTGATTCATTACTGGTTCTGGCTAGCCTCTGACACCACATAATATGACCCAGGGGATGGGGAGAGCTGCCCTGTGTCAGCGCCTGTGGCCACCTGCTGAGGCCGCCAATCACTCAGGTCCCTGGCAGGGCTCAGGGAGCTGGACTGGATGAGGGCAGGTAGGGACTGCACGGAGGAGGGGATGCCCAACAGAGGGGGAGGGGGAGAGGAGGACAGTGGCAGTGCTCCACCCACTCCTTTCCACTGACTGCTCTCTCCTATCAGCCCTTCCAGACAGCAGAACAGAGATAATCTCATTAGAATTACTGTTGGAAACTAAACACAATAAAAGATTTTGGAAATGTTTTGGTCTGTGCAGAAAAGAACTAACACAACAGGCCTAAAGGCTCACTCTCAGAAAGGCCTGCTTACAAGCGGCCCCTCGGCTGCCTATGGGACCTCGGATTTGGGGACGGTCCCTCCATTCCCTGATAAGAGGGCTCCCTGTGCCTAAACTGTTTGCAAACACGGTGGTTTATGCTGAGCACCTGCCTTCCACCAGGAGGCTGGCCTTTGGGCACATGCTGGGCAGAGGGTGCCACGTGACCAGCCCCCACTGAAGACCTTGGGGGCTGGGTCTCCACAGCCTTCCCAGGTTGACTACACTCCCAGGTGTCGTCAGAACCCGATGCCGGAGAAGCAAGTGTATCCTGCAACTCAGCGCACGGGGAGAGGGTTCTAGAAGCTGCAGCCGGACTCTGCCCACGCGCCTCCTCCCTGTGCTGATTTTGCTGGGGATCCTGTCATTGCAGTCAGTCTCAGTCACGAGTATGACTACACGTGGAGTCCTGAGAGTCCTCCCAGCAAATCCCCGAACTCAGGGTGGTCCTGAAGTCAAAGTGAAGATAAGACACACCAAAGGTCCAGCGAAAGTTCCTCCAAATTGGAAATGTGGCCTCAATGCCCAGACGCTTCCCATGGAGCCTCAGGTGGCTTGAGAGCCAGCAGACACACTTAAGTGGAGTCACTCTGAGTTGCCTTGACTGGCAGGAAGGAGAGATCTTGGCACAAGTAGGTACTCTGGGTCAGGAAGGGCAGCGAGAGCAGCTCTGAGTGGAAAGAGCATGGGCTGTAGCCATGCTGTCCTGTGGCCCCGATGCCTGTGCTAAGAGAGTTGGGGGCCCTGGCCCACCAGGTCCACGTCCTCAGAAAAGCAGGTGACTCCTCGTCACTGCTAATTCCTTCCTCCTGCTGGGGGGGGTGGGGGGTGGGTGAGGGGCAGCGCCTCAGCCCCCTCGTCCTACTGTCGAGAACCAGGGGCCTGCGTTAACCTAACACAGCTTTCTCTATTATGTTTGTGGAGAACAGCCTTCCTTAAAAACAGAATAAACAGGCATTCTCACTCAGGGAGCTTCTTTAAAGAAATAAAAAGCTGGAAGAGGGTCAGTGAGGGGCCAGCTCTCAGCACATCCACGCACCATCCATCTCCACAAGCATCTGGTTCAGCGTGTTCTCCTGCTCACTCTGGCCTCCAAGGTGCCCGCGGCCACGCTTCCTGCCAATAGCATCAATCTCATCAATGAATAAGATACAAGGCGCATTTTTTCGGGCCATTGCAAACATGTCATGGACCTGCAATGGGAACCCACAGTCTATTTCGTTACAGGCACCAAGACGGGAACGAGAGTTCATCAACCCAAGTTCTCCCCTCCAGAACCTGCTCTGTTCTGCCACCTGAGTCTCCCTCACACACCTGTGGCAGGCTCTGTGCCTGTCGCCAGGGCCCCACACAAAGCATGGGCTGTCCTACTCAAGAGCAAGCAACATCCACCTACCCTCGCTGGCCCGACGCCGACAAACAGCTCCAGGAACTCTGACCCGTTCACAGTGATGAAAGGCACGCTGGCCTCCCTGGCAGTTGCTTTGGCAAGAAGTGTTTTGCCCGTCCCAGCAGGACCAGTGAGCACGGCTCCCTGGAACAGAAAGGCGGCAGATGGTTCTTAAAGGGTTCTTAAAGACAGCACCCAGAGGAAAGAGGCCTGTTTCCACTGAAACAGGCAACTTCTAGGACTAAGGAGAACCTCATCAGACGATGCACCACTCATGGAGACCAGGGTTTGTTTTCCTGTTAATATTTTCTGCCTATAAAATTAATGCATATTCACTATAAAAAGCTCAAGTATTATAGACATTAATACAGAAAACGAAAGCCCTCATACCCCCAACCAGCTGAGCAGGTGAGTTACTCAGAAAAAGGCCCCAAGGGTAGGACTTGCTGGATCAAAGGGTCTGAATGTTTAGTTTAACATCTACTGTCAAACTGCTCTCCAAAGTAGTGACCCCGATTCATACCCCGCCAGGAAGAACAGGAGCCCACTCCCCAGATCTCAGGCCACAGAGAAGCCTGTCCAGCTTCACAAACTAGCTGGCCTGCCTTTGGCTATGAAGGCGCACTGTGTGGTCACCGGCACCTGTGGTGGCCTGTCTGTGACTTGCCTTTTTCTATGCTGACCTAAGGCTTAAAAATCACCAATTCACACCCGTCTACCATGCTTTGGTGTCCGTTGGATGGATCATTATCGTGCCTGAACACTGAAGAGATTCAAGCGGGGCTCGTACGGCTCCCTTTCTAGTCAAGGGTGTGGGTTAGTGTCTCAAAGGAGACCATGAGGGTTGTTTTCTTATTTAACAACAAAAACAAAATGCTCACATAAAGTTGGGGAGTGAGCCATAAACCTCAAACCCACAACAAGGCGTTGGGATCCCACATCCACTCAAGCATGGAGGTGGGGTTCACAGACGCATCACAGGCCACCATGTGTATGGTCTCAAGCTCCATCCCCGCCAGTCACACAGACGGCCGATCCTTTGAGACAGGGAGGCAGTGGAACCCAGGGTACACGTGCCCACAGTCATGGCAGGTCATTTTAGGAGCTGTCATCCTATCCACCCAGAAGGAGCTGGAGAGCCATGTGGGCCCCGACATCCTCACACCACAGACTGACAGAGCCCCCTCCCTCCAGCCCAGGCTTGGCTGGTGGGCAGTACTCCAGATGAGAAGCCTTTCCTGGGTACTTGACTGTTCCGCCCACTCTGTTTATCAGAGGCATTTTCCCAGGAAATGTAAGCCCCTGAAAGAAAACCTGAAAAGCAAACAGCAGCATCCACTGCGATACCCAACCGCTGAGCCAAAGTGAGTGAGAGCTGGACTCGCTGCTGCAAAGCTCCAACAGGGGCGAGGGGCAGCCATCAGCACGCTGTCCCACCCACCAGACTGTAGGAGTACCACCTCCCGCCCTCTCCTCCCCAGGCTCACGATTCTTGGTTGTTGCTCAGGACAAACTGTCCAGTGGCACCTACTCTGCAGGGTGGAGCTGGGAGCAGCATGGGGCTACTGCGAGGGTCTGTGTGGAGAGCACCATCTGCACAGGGGCTCTTGGCCTGGTGCAGAGGCTGGGGATGACCTGAAGGGTCTGTGAGTCAATTTTGTGTGAGATGCAAAACTTTCTGGGCAAACAATTTATGGCTTCTGTCAGGCCCTCAAAAGGTCCACGACACAAAAGACACCAGCAGACAGACCCAGCGGCCAGAATCCCTACGGCTCCATGTCCCCTGTACCCATGCCCACACTGCCCACCTGTCCCACCTGCGGGGTCATGGGTCACGGAGTAAAACACTTGTTTCTCCAAAAACTAAGTCAAAGGATTTGGATAATAAAGCAATAAAGGCAAACTGCTAAAAAAAAAAAAAATGCTGCTGAACTGAGTATGTGAGAAAATACTAAAAGAGTAAAAGTCATGAAAGTATAGGAGATTCTGCACTGATTGCTTCTAAATTCTCACTTCAATTTAGAGAAATAAAATTATAGACAACACGTGGTTATACAGGACATTTAACAAAGAATTTTGATCACTGGAACCAAACACAAAAGAAGAGCTGGCCTATGAAGGAGAGACCATTAAAGGACACACATTTTAAGCTAAAAATTTTAAGCTAAAAATAAACACACTTCAGATGGACATATATTGTTCCTATGACTGCATAGTTTCACAGTTAAAAAAATAACGCAGTGTTCCAAGTCAGTGAGATAGGAGGATTTTCACTGTTCTACTCTGCAAATGCTATTTCCACTTTCTACTACAATTAATAAAATACAGAGTCACTGCAAAAGCAAAGCTGTCAACAGCTGTCGACACTGAGCCACAGTGATGCCGGCTTTGGGTGGAGCTCAGCATTATCACATTTTCTGAAATCAATACCTTTGGAATTTTGGCTCCTAAGTCCTGATACTGCTTGGGGTTCTTCAGGAAATTCACAAACTCTATAATCTCCAGTTTGGCTTCTTCACAACCAGCTACATCTGCAAATCGCACGTCGACGTTCTTCTTTAGGATCTTGGCCGTCGTCTCCCCAACACTGAAGAGGCCCCCTGCACGCCTGTCACGCCCAGCCCCCATCGGGCCCCTCCTCGCAGCATACAGGAGGATGCCCACCAGGAGGAGGGTGGGCACCAGGCTTCACAAGAAAGAGCTGGAAAATCCAAGAAAACCCTTCGTCACGTTCCCTCAGGAGACACCAGAAATATTACCTTCAGACCATGAAGAGTAGAATGCTCTGAAACTTTGTTTTGCTACACAAAAGGGAGTAACTTCTTTTCAAAATGTGTCCAAGTCTGTACACAGCACCCAGCCTTCCCCCAACTCTGAAGGCTCTCGTCCCAGCACGTCTGTCTGCTGACGTAACCTGTGGGTGCCATGAGCCCTGCCCCCAGGAAGTGCCTCCAGCAGACCCAGCATGGCCTCCTCAGAGCTGGGCCCTACTGGCCCATCATGCCAATTTTTAAGGCTGCCTAGCTAAATATTTCCCTGATCGATTCTCTCTTCAAAAAAAAGAGAGCTGGCAGCTCTTACTGCCCATGGGTCCTGTCCCCATGCTACTCCATGCTATTCTCTGAATAACGGAGCACTACCGCCAGGAAAAAAAAAAGAGAGAGAGAGCTAACAGATTTATTGTTTGTTACAAACACTAAATATTAGTGGATGCCAGTAACAGGCTTGAAGGAAGCACATTCCAAAACAGATTAAAGGCTGATTTGTTCTGTGTTCAGAACCAGAGGCCCGGACTGGAGGCCCGCTGCTCACCCATCGCTCTCAGTGGTGTAGATCACTGCCGTCTGGTTGTGGGGCTCAACGCCCAGCTCCCACTGAGCCATCGTCAGATTCCGCTCAAAGATGTCCACACTGCCGATGTTAAACCACACGAACGTCTGCAGAGACGGAGGCCCAAGAGCAGCTTCAGGCTGCCCCTCCCCACGGCCGCCGCCTCACTCCCCAGCCCCTCACCCAGCAAGGCCCGAGTCTAGCTCTGAAGGGAATGCTGCTAAGAGCCCCACTAAACCACGGGCTGTAGGTTCTGGATGAAAGTATAAAATGCTGCAGCAACTCTAATGCCTGCCTCTGCCCCTTCTTTTTTCTTTTCATTCTTCTTCCAAATCTTGGCTAGTGGTTCTGACATGTTACTTGGCAAAACTAAATCACAGTTATAGTCTTATAAGGGCCTCCTGTTCTGGCTGGAAGACTGTTACTGACATGTGTCAATAAGACAAACACCCAATTAACACAGGTTGCTGTTGGATAGGGAAACAAGGGGAGGCATTTCTCTGCAAAAACAGAAGACTATACTCTACGTAAAAAAAGCCTATGTCTGGAGCACTCTGCCCTGAACCCAGCACTCACCTCGGACGAGGTCCCAGGGGCAGGAATAACACGCACAAACTGTTTGCTCACGACTTCCAGCCGGTCCACCTAGGAAAAAGAGAAACCAATCCCAACAGCTGAGGCAGCGAGCAGCACAGCCAACAGCAAACTCTGGGCCTCCGTCCTCAGACGCGTCCCACACCCAGACCGACTACCCGAGACACAGCTTATGCTCTGCGGAACACATCTGCTTTGTTTCCCTACTAACACAGGGTATGAATTTATTCCCATTTTAATAAACAGGTACCAATTCAAGAATAGGAATTAAAATTTGGTACATCTGAGCACCAAGATTCCAGACTAGCTTAAAAATCCAAAGGAATAAGAATGAAAGACTTATACTGACAATAGAGTGAAGTCTGAAATCCAGAGCTGATTCAGGAACATTCTGTCCACTCAGCTGCAGGTACCACAAGAAAATGATGCCAGAGAGAAGGAAAATGTACCCCAAAGCCCAGGAGCCGGTGTCGCCTCTAAACCCAGCCATCCGAAAGCTAATGAAGTGCCCCTCTGGGAAGCACTTCAAAGACAGGACTGAGGGGTGGGCCCCGTATCACTGGTTATAATGGGAATTTCATTGCTTGTTGCTCTAAACAGCATCTTAAATCACAACAACATAGCTCTTTTTGGAAACTAAATGTGGACTTAGGGTTGTGAGGAGGATGTGTTCCTAAGTGGGTACCTTACAATCACAACAGTATGGTCTTTACCCAACAAACTCCTGAATACCCCTGTGACACAGCTGTATACACATGGTATTAAAAGTACTCAGAGCGACCAAAGGTTCCAGCTTCCCTTTGGCAACATGCAGAGTCCCTAGAGAACAAGACCCCAACAGCCGTCACATCGATGACACAAGAGCATGGTCATCCTCGCTGCCCCTTATCATGCTGCAATCTTTTACTTTCTGGATCACTGCCCAGCAGACCTGTCATGCTTTCTCCAACACAGTGCACTATCGCCTGAGTGCGTGACTGGACATGGGGAGGTCAGAGAGGCAGGGGACGAGACAGTGAGCACCTATGCATTCGCAGGCCAGGAGGGCCACAATGAAAGCCCAATCTTGGTCATCAGAGGATGGTGACTTCCTTCTTTATATTTTTATTTATTTCTCAAGTATTTCTTACAATAAGCATGTGGTCTGTTTATAATCAAGAAAGACAACAAAGCTGTTTTAAAAGCAAGATCGCTACTGAAGTTTTAGGGTATTGTAGTTTTTCATTCCCAAATAAGCCCTTCACAAAACAACATCTGTTCCAAGCCACAGACTTGGAAATGCATCGGGGCTCCAGGGTGGTGGTGCATGAGTTAACTTACTTCCGTGATAGCCTAAGATATTATTAGGGGATCTCCTTAGAAGAATCAGGAGGGGCTGGGAGAGGACACAGCACTCGTGTTCACACGCTAGGCTTTTCCAGTTTACACGGAAGTTCCTCTAAGTGAGCAGGAGTGGGTTCCTGGGCTGCCTGAGCCAGAAGAGAGGCTCCCACTACACACCATAGGAGCGGAGCACACGGCTGTGTCAGCAGGCTGGGGAGGGATTACCTCGCCCTTCCAGGCTGTGGTTCAGAATGAGTGTGTCACTATCAGCATGTCAGACCTCTAGGAAACTCTGGAATCTGTCCAGAGTGCATAGACAGGAGAACACCTGTCTCCCTCCTCACAGCCACACCTACAGGGGTCATCTGTCTCCCTCCTCACACACCTGCAGGGGGACATCTGTCTCCTTCCTCACAGCCGCACCTGCAGGAAGACATCTGTCTCCCTCCTCACAGCCGCACCTGCAGGGGGACATCTGTCTCCTTCCTCACAGCCGCACCTGCAGGAAGACATCTGTCTCCCTCCTCACAGCCGCACCTGTAGGAAGACATGTCTCCCTCCTCACACACCTGCAGGGGGACAGCTGTCTCCCTCCTCACAGCTGCACCTGCAGGGGGACATGTCTCCCTCCTCACACACCTACAGGGGGACATCTGTCTGCCTCCTCACAGCCACACCTTCAGGAGGATATCTGTCTCATTCCTCACAGCTTCACCTGCAGGTGGACATCTGTCTGCCTCCTCACAGCCACACCTGGAGATGGTAGGTCCTGGGCAGAGGGGGGCTGCAATAGCTCTTCCCTCACGCTGCAGGCAGCGTCATCAAGGGCCTCTCTGAGGACAGATGTCGGGCAGATGACAAAGGCCTCGGCCATAGCCCTAGTGGGAACTAACAGCTTCCTAGGGACGTCATCCCAGAAGGAAGTCTAGCTCTTCACAGCGTGACACTGAGGGCAGGAGAGGAGTAAGGCCTCTGCTCTCGCAGAAGTTTACATAAGCCTGAGCAGCACTTCACTCGACCTCAGCATCCTGAAGGATAAACCCAAGTCCTGGGAAAGTCAAGCCAGGGAGGGCTCTGCTGGCAACACAAAGCCCAGGGTTGACAGCGCTGGCCCACACTGTGCTGGGCCAGCCAGTGGGGCAGCGTGCACTAAGAGGAGAGAAGCTCTGAATCAGATACAAGATCGAAACTTAAAGATAAACAAACAGAACTAAGTCTTAGAAGCAAAAGCAAAGGAAAGATGAAGTTAGCCATGATATCAAGGGACTTCCACCCAGCAAGAAAGTGGGCATGACAGTGCTCGGTGGGCTCGTTAGTGGAAAAAGTAAAACCGTGTCTTGTCTGTACCCGAGGCTGGGACTGCTTAGGATTCCTGCTCACAGACCGTGTGCACCACCTCCTTCCAGGACAGACTGTAAATCCTCTCACCAGACCTCTCGCCAGGTAATACTGCACGAAGTGCTTCCACGTGATTTCTTTCCCAGGATCTCGAAAATACAAGTAGAAGGCAACACCTGCCCCCAAAACCACCAGACTGCGGAAATCCTTGTCGTCCCAGGGGAGCTCGCCCTGTGGAAGATCAACAGTTCAGTTACACAAGGTGGCTCCTTCACGACACAGCTGCTTCCTCCCCGTGACGTCCTGAGAGCAGCTGTCCAAACCTGCCTCCTCACACTGCCCCTGGAGGGCTGTGCGTGGTGACGCCAAGGCCAGTTCTCTCAGGAGGAAAGACTGCACAGGGCATGAGCACACGCTGCAAGCCGCAGCTCACCAGACCCCCCAGAGGAGCCTCCACAAAGGGCTGCCTTCAGAGCCATCACTTCCGGGGCTGTTACCTCTTATCTGAGTCTTTTTAAAATTCAGATGGAAATCTCCACATTTTTATAAATTAAACTCATTTCTTAGAATCCTTGATTCAGCTTGCACCGAAATCAGCAGAGAGACTGTACAAAGCCTGAGCTACAGGACCATTTCCTTGGGAAAGCAACAGGGTCTGGAGCTCAGACACGCACAAACCTTCTGCATCCGCTTCCACCAGGCAGAGTCATCCTGCTTCCCTCCTCTCTGGCCTCCATCTGCTCCAGGCCCAGCATTTTTTGGTTCACCAGTTCCTGAGAGAAAACAAAGCCTGAACTCAGAAAACAATCATACATAACTTTCCAACATACGATTTTCCTAACACTGGTGCTTTCTGGAGATAAACAGGGACAAGGAGAGGAGGAGCTGGAGGTGGCACTGGAGTGGGCGGCGTCCTGTTCCGAAGTGGGCAGGGAAGCAGCAGTGCTCGGCTCAGCTCAGGGCTTAGGTTAGGGTGGTGGAGGCTGCCCGGCCATAGCTTCAGATACATGTAAAATGCCTCCACTTTCACCTTGCTGGCTCCAGACCCAAACTTTAATAGTAACTCTTTCTGGGGTAACAGTCACCTTGCCACACCAATAAGTGGGGAACAGAAAGGAAGGAAGAAAGTGACAAGAGACTGGGACAGGTGGACCCTCTGTAGAGGTCCTCTGCTCAGGAAAGCCAGAACTCAGACCTCCGGCTCTCAGGCACGGCCCCCTCTCCTCAGAACACTGTGACCCAGACACTAGACGGCGGAACCTAGCCCTGCAAGCCTCTTCCTGCAACACACGCACATGACGCACGGAACAGTTCCAATCACACAAGTCCAAGGCCATAAGCATCCCTGAAGCCCCGCCCTTCTGTTAGGTGCAAAGAACGTGTCAAGGGCGATGGGTCTGACTCAGGACGTGCCCATCTGTGGTCTAATGCCCCATTTCCTCCACGTACAGTCTATGGGTCAGGGGGCTTGAACGGTCCTAGAAAGCTGGGCACATCCAAGGAGAAAAACCGTCCTTTCCCTTGTAACTAAATCAATTACACTTGCGATTAAAATTATCAAAAGGTACTTTAGCACACACAAAAACGACAAGGGGAAAAAGGTGAAGCGAAAGCAAATAACTGCTATCACAGTATCTGCCAGGAAGTTAGCTTTGTTTGACCTCTGTAATGTTTAATTTATAATAAGAAACACACTTGATCTTCCTAGCAGAAGCTCCTAAAACCCTTAGAATTTCCCAGGTGATAAAGATGTCTTTTGTTATTCATAACGAGCCCCTCCAAGGTACCCCAGTCTGTGTTAATGAGGTGACTTTGGAAAGCCCCTAAGGAGTGGGGCTGGCTGCCAGGAGAACCAGCCAGTGATTTGAGGGTTGGAAGTTTCAGCCCCACCTTCCCACCTCTGGGGATGGGGCTGGAGGTTGAATCAGTCACCAGTGGGCAATGATTTAATCACTCATGGGAACAGCAATGAAACCTCCATAAAAACACAAAAGGACAGGGTCTGGAGAACTTCTGGGCTGCTAGACAAGAACAGATCCACATACTAGAGAGTGGCCTGCCCCAAACTCCAAGGGGACAGAAGCTCCAGTACCAGGGACCCTTCTGGACCTCGCCCTGTGTATCTCTTCATCTGGCTGTTCATTTCCATCCTTTAATATCGTTTGTAATAACCCCGTAATCTAGTAAGTCAACTGCTTTCTGGAGTTCTGTGAGCCACTCCAGTAAATTAACAGAAGCAGAGGAGGGGGTTGCAGGAATCTCTGATTTACAGCAGCTGGTCAGAAGCACAGCTGATGATGGGACTAGTGACTGATGTCTCAAGGGTGGGTGGGGGCACTCCTGCAGGACTGAGCCCGTAACCTGTGGGATCTGATGCTGCCTCCCAGCAGACAGTGTTAGGTCGAGTTGAGCTGTAGGACACCCAGCTAGTGTCGCAGAACTGCTTGTGGAGGGAAACCTCCCCACACACACAGTTGTGACCAGAGTGAAGTACTAAGAGTAGAGGAGACACACAGGAATGAGTTTTTCATAAGAACCTGGGAAACTAACCCAAAACTTATAAAAAATTCCCAAGTAAGGAAAAGGTAGTGAGATAGTGGCTTTTGAGAAAGCAATCACCTCCTCAGGCAGGCAATCTGTCCACGGCCACGTCTCTTCACAGCCAGTCGATGACAGAAAACGTAAGGGCCTGAGCAAGAAGCACGACACTCATAAAGGTTCCAGGACAGAACGAGCCATGGTGCAGCCCCTCGCACACACATCGCCACTGAAACAACCCAAAACTAAGCCTGGAAGCCCCAAGGCCTAGGGGACCCCGGGAATGGCCAAACATATTATGGGATATAGTAAAAATTTGCATGAATTTTAAGGACAAAAACGAGTCTTCAAATAAATGCTATATTTGTAGCAAAGCATGTTAACAGACCTCCCAACATGCTTTTATGGGCCTCTTCTTATTCCCGGCTCTTGGGTACCTGAGCAGGAAATGTTTCACAGGAGAAACCCATCTGATAAATACTGACTTCACCAATCCACATCACCAAGCTGTGATGGGATTTAAAAGATGGACATGCCGAGGCTTAGGACGCGAATGAGCTGCAGAGGCCCCGACAAAAAGACAAAAGGTGGAGGAACTTGGCATGACAGCAACATCCATGAGCAAGCAGAGGGAAGAGCATGCCACACCACACGCGGACGGGCCCGCCTGCCTGTCACCTCCCAAGGAGAGTAACTCAAAGATTAGTAACACTTTATAAATACTCACAGGTGAAACTGCTGACAGTCTGATTTGTCAAACTGGCCCTTTTACTTCTCTTCGGAGTTGTTTTTTCTAAGTCTGTGTTTCTTCCACTCCTTTTAAAGAACTTCTCAAACCCTTAGGGACAAAACGATAAGGTTCTAGCACTTTAAAAGCACGCATCACACTCAGATAAGCAGCCATACTGTCCACCAGGACAGAGAGAGTGAGCAGTCCAGCCTTCCTTCCTGACTTCTTACTGGAAGCAATCGCCATGCTCCTCCAAGTCCTAACAATGGGAGAACAAGAAGTGTGGACAAGTGCCTTCTGCTCAAGCCTCCACACACGGGATCTCCAGGGGGTAGAGCACTGAGCAGAGGTCCACAGCCTGCTCTGAGGGGCAGATGTGTTCCAGCCAACTGCAGTCTGCATATCGTCTCTGTTCTGCTTTCCAAACATGAGACTCAGTTTGCTGGCCCTCAGATGTGCAGAAACAAGGCTTGTTTCCATGCATTCCAAAAGATTCACCTAGCAAGTTCCTTCTGACAGTTTCTCTTCATCATCTTCCCTGAGATAAAACCGTAAACACGTGAAAAATTGCTGCAGTGACCCAGAAATGGGAAGAGCTAAGTGTGGCCAATATGGAAGTGAAAAAAGGGGGGAAGTGGGCAGCATCCTGAGTCATCACATGCCCCCTCCCCTGATTCCCCACTGTGGGGAGACACTGAGGCAGCCACACTCAGTTCCAGCAAACCTTACGCTGCTAATGATGGTAGACGACAGACAGGTACCTCCAGGTGGTTTTGAACACAGCCACTGGGAAAACAGTGTCAGTCTCACCCGCGGAGCCAGCTGCTGAAAGTGGATCCCATGAAGGAACTGAAAGGAGAGAGAGGATTAGCTGCTTCTGCAACTTGATGGGCTGAGATGCAAGCTTGCTGCCTTATTTATCTGCTTAAATGTCCCATTAAAAATACGATTCAGGGGCTGGCCCCATGGCCGAGTGGTTAAGCTCGCGTGCTCTGCTGCAGGCGGCTCAGTGTTTCGTTGGTTCGAATCGTGGGCGCGGACATGGCATTGCTTGTCAAACCACGCTGAGGCAGCGTCCCACATGCCACAACTAGAAGGACCCACAATGAAGAATATACAACTATGTACCGGGGGGCTTTGGGGAGAAATAAAATCTTTAAAAAAAAAAAACGATTCAAACAGGATAAACAGAAACTAAATTCACTGCAGAAATGCATAAAGATTTTTTTTTTATAGCTACAACTCTCAAAAAAACCCAACCATTTCTTCCCTGAGGCAACTTTGATCACTGAAACTATTGCAGTCTCAAAAACAAACGTGATTCTAAGATTAAAATCATGTGAAATTTAAAAACCAAAGGGTACTACGATTTATCTTTTATTAGCCAAAAGTCAGTGTTTTTGTCATGCCAAGGAAAGCAAACGCTTTTCCAGACCTGTATTTTCTTGTCTACAAGGAGGAAAATGCCAGTTTTTACCATAAGCCATTAACAATACTTAACATCAATTAAGAACAGGACTAGAGACAACCAACTTAGATTTTCCACTATTATAGGTCAAAAGCCATTATTGCAACAACGAGCACAATAAAAGCCACCACACCAGAAAACAAAACCTGCATATACTCAACAACCCAGGATTACTTGTATTTAACAAAATCCCAACCCAACCAAGGATCTGTCCCAAATATTTTATTTCTTCCCTTCTCCCCAAAGCCCCCAGTACACAGTTGCATATTCTAGTTGTAGGTCCTTCTGGTTGTGGCATGTGGGACGCCACCTCAGCATGGCCTGATGAGCGGTGCCATGTCTGCACCCAGGATCCGAACCGGTGAAACCCTGGGCCACTGAAACGGGGAGCGTGAACTCAACCATTCGGCCACGGGGCTGGCCCCCCAATGTTTTATGATGATGAAAATGGATCCACAGGTGATGACACCGGTGTTTTTCCAGCCGTGCCATCTTTCACAGTGAGGCAGGCTATTCCCCAAAGTAAACTCATTCCCCGAGGATTACTAACTTGCTAATTAGCCAAATTATTCAAATATGCCTCTCAAAGGCCATAGTGGACTAAAAAGTCAGGTAAGCTATGAGAAAGATATTAAAATCAGGAAAACATCCAAACAGGGAAGCTCAGAAAGGAGACGTAGCCAGTAATGGTGAGGAAGCTACCTGGCACTTCTGCACCACTAATGAGGCCTCCCTGCTGCAGCAGCTCACCCCGCACAACAGCCCAGAGCTCACCTGGAAGAAACAATGCACCCACAGAGATGCCACAGAAGTGTGTCACTGTTAGCAGAAATCTAGACAAAGGAGCACGGAAGGCAGTGGGTGCCAGGAGCTTCTGTCACCTCCTCCGATCCTCACGGCCCATTCTGAGGAAGGAGGTGCTGCCATCCCCACCGCACAGCTGGAAGAGCGGAAGTTCAGAGGGGTGCATGCCTGCAGTAAGAGAGCCAAGAGCTGGTGATGTGGGATAATTCTGGTGCCCAAACCTCCCAGGGCTTCTCCAGCATCGCCCAGAGAAAAAGGAGCTGTTGGTGTGAAAGAGTTATCTGGTGACCTGCAGCCCTAGGGATACAGAGTACAACGCTAAAGCCTTCAAAACTTGATGAAACATCCAATTCCTGGGGCCAGCTTGGTGTATAGTGGTTAAGTTTGCATGCTCTGCTTAGGTTGCCCAGGGTTCACAGGTTCAGATCCTGGGTGCAGGCAGATCTAGCACCACTCGTCAAACCACGCTGTCACGGCATCCCACATAAAATAGAGGAAGACTGGCACAGATGTTAGCTCAGGGCCAATCTTCCTCACACACACACACACACAAAAAAAAATCCAATTCCTTTATTTCAATTGATGAGTTAATCCTTTTCTGATTTGATTAGGGGACCACATTAGGTCAGATGCAGCTCTAGAAGACACAGGTCTACCACCAGTTCTTGGTGTTTGGTTTTTAAATTGGCCTTTGCATATGCAAAGCCAAGACAAGAGCGAAGCGGGGCACACCAAGGTCTCCTTTAAACAGGCAAAGTGCACTGTCCTTTCTTCCCAGTTAAATAATGAATCAGGTGACCCTGGTCTGTGTCTCAGATTCACACAGCTGCAGGCCCACCAGGCATCTGCTACTCAATCTCCGAGCGAGAGGCCGGCCCCACGGCCAAGTGGTTAAGTTCACACGCTTCCTCAGGCCAGGGTTTCACTGGTTCGGATCCTGGGCACGGACATGGCACCACTTGTCAGGCCACGTTGAGGCGGCATCCCACATAGCACAGCCAGAAGGACCTACAACTAGAACATACAACTATGTGCTGGGGGGCTTTGGGGAGAAGGAAAAGAAAAGATTGGCAACAGATGTTAGCTCAGGTGCCAATCTAAAAAAAAAAAGAAAAAGAAAAACAAACAACAACAAAAATCAATCTGCAAGCGAGCTCCCAATCACTTGCTCACTTCCTTCAGGAGCTGACTATTCCACCTACAAAGTGTGACATTCATCCTCCTCCAACCCTTCTCTTTATTTTCCACTTCCCTCATTCTGCTTCCTTCTCTTTCATACCTCACATATAACCAACTAACATGCCATAAACTTGTTTGTTATCTGGATCTCCTCCTTGTGTGGCAGGAACAGTGTGGAAAGCTCACTGAATGAAAAAATGACTGCCGGGGTCCCGCCCCGGCGGAGTCCAGGTTCCTGAGGGATGGACGGCGTCGGCGCAATGAGGGGAAAATAAAGGGGATGTGAGACTTGGGTTGGTGTTAGCAAGTCCGACTTTACTGTGCACAAGTGTCGTTTATATATTTTTCAGGATTAGTACAGAAATAGTTCTACATATTCTCAGAGAGATAAGGAAGTAAAAAATGAGCACAAGAATATTTATTAGCATTCCATTCTATAGAGCATAAGGTTAATGATCGTCTTCTCCGCAATTAACCAGTGTTTGTTGTCTCTAAGCTAAAGGAGATAGGTACCTAGGCATCTGTTGTAATTCATGGTAAAGTTAAATCAAAGAGAGAAGGTCCAGGCCTCCGGACAGGACAGCAATCTGTCTGGTTACATCCTGGTGGAGCCATCCCTGCCTCCCTCAATCATTTACGCCATTAGTGTACATGGTTAATGGGAACAAAAGGCGACTCCAGGGTATCTTATCCCCAGGGCTATCTGCATTCTCAGTGGGCAGTTAAACATCTTTACATTTTTGCGCCCTTTAGGGGGTGAAAGCATTCCTTTGTCTTTTAGATTGTGGAGCTAACAGTCCCTTAAGCACGCTGCCGGAGAAAGTATCATTTTGTTAGTAAAGTAAAGGGCTGAAAAGCTAGGCTAAACTATATATCTTCAAGAATAAAAAAGAAATAAGTTAGACATAACCTTGCTAGAAAGCATGCATATAATTCAGAAAATATCAGGGGTGTCGGCCGGCCATTCTTCACCGAGGGGCATCCCTGCACCCCTCGGCCCTTCTACTCATCAATTATTTATTATTTATTGCTTTTAGGAGAAGACCTCTATAACGTTTTAACAGAAAGCAGAAGGTCAAGAATAATATATAGATACTTCTTGATCATCCAATTAACCAGCAAACTTGGACGATGCATATATATATTTAGACAAAGAACTGGAGGGAGAAGGAAACATTAACCAGATAGAGGCCATAAACCTAATTCGACATCTTATCTGGACAGGATTCCTTTCTGCTTGTCTCAAATGGGACTGTGTGTTCCTCCGTTAATTAACTGAAAAATATCTTGAAAGTTACCTGCAGGTGGTCACATTCTCTTACTATATTTAATTTTCCCGGGACGTAGTGCCTCCCAAGCAGCCACCCAAAGGAGTGAAAACTGGAGGTTAAGAAAGGAAAAGGAATGAAGGGCAATTAGAAGCAGCACAGGTTTCAGAACTGTGTGAGGGGCTGGCCGGTTATTCTTCACCAAGGGGCGACCCTGCACCCCTCGGCGTTAATCGGCTGGACCCCGTCAAACAGCCGATCAAATGATGTAGCCATGGCTCCCAGCAAATGACTGCATGGAAGCCTCTAGAACATAAGCTTCCCTTGGTGGGTGCTCACTGTTAGGGTAGATCTTTCAACTATGAAGTAGGTTGCCACTGCCTCTCTGGCCTTTGCATGCCCCACTCAGCCTACAAATCAGCAAGTCCTCAAGGGAGAGCAGTCCACGGGGCAGAACCCCCGCCTGTCCTGTTCACCATCATGTCCCCTGGCCGGCAGTTTGTCAACAGGCGAATGACTCAGTCTGGAAAGGAACTTCCTCCCTTCATCACTAAAACCACCGAGGTCCATGCAGGTCCAGCGGCTCACAGGACACCTGTGCTGTACCGTCAATTACTCACTTCCACCACACATTAACAAGCAGAACAGTCCCCTGCCATGCTGAGATGCCATGTGGCTACAGGTGAAAGGCTCTGCTTTCACTGATATTGCTAGAAACAACTTAAATCTGACATGCACCGTCTCCAAAATGAAGAGATGTGAAAGGGGAAAGTTCATTCCTGAAGACAAGACAGAAAATAAACCCAAAGAATCCTTCTTCCTCTTTCACTTCTATCTGAAAAGTAAGACACCTTTCTTGGAGCAAAATCCAAAAACTCCACATCAATGCATTAGGGAAAAAAAAGTCAACGTGATCACTGCCCCCTGGGATGTATCAATACAAAAATACAGCCATTGTTCCAAAATATGGAATAATATTCATAGCGCCTAACCCAGAGAATAGCATATAACACAGAGGTATTTAAAAATTAAGGCAGTAGGAGACCGGCCCGGTGGCAGGACAGTTAAGTCCTCACGTTCCACTTCTAGGCGGCCCGGGGTTTGCCGGTTCGGATCCCGGGTGTGGACGTGGCACCACTCGTCAAGCCACGCTGTGGCAGGCGTCCCACATATAGAGTAGAGGAAGATGGGCACAGATATTAGCTCAGGGCCGGTCCTCCTCAGTAAAAAGAGGAGGACTGGCAGTAGTTAGCTCAGGGCTAATCTTCCTCAAACAAAAATAAATAAATAAACTAAAATAAAATCATGAAAAATGGAGGCAGTAGGGCGGGAGGGACCTGAACTGCAAGGTGAGAGCAGCTGCTGACCAGCTTTGGTCTTATATTTCCCTTCTATAAAAGAGGCTCACAGCAGAGCCTACCTGCAGGACTGGTACAAGACTTTAATGAAACAATCCGGGTATAGTCCTCAGCACGGAAGCCCTCAAGCAGTATTAGCTGTTATTAAAGCGCCAGAGTTGGGCTCAACGAATGTCGGCCGAATAAGAGACACTAACAGGTCACAAAACTCGTTCACGTCCGAAACCATACCTGGTTGGGGAGCAACTAAAGCAGAAGTAATATCCCCGCTGAGCGCAGGAGGACATGGGCTCGCGGTCGGAGCGAGGCGCCCAAGAAGACACGGTAAATTAGCAGCGGAGCGGAACACGAGCGCTAACTGCTCCCGTGGGGCTCTCTGGAGGCGGGAGCAAGGAGGCCGGCGGCACCGGCTCGCCTCCCGAACGGAGCCGGCAGAGGCAGCGGGGCCCTCCGGAGGAAAGGGTGGCAGATGCCGCCGGGGAAGAGCAGGGTGTTCGGAGGACGACACGTCCGGGCAGGGACAGCCGCCCCGCTTCTCCGCTCCCCCGCGCCAGCCCGCGCGCCCGGATGGCGTCACCGCAGCGTTGCGCGCAGCCGCCGCCCCCGCCGCCTGGAACCGACGGGCAGCGCCTCCCCACTCACCTGCCGGACTGTTCCGAGGGTCCTCAGGCCTGTCCCGGCCAGCCTGCTGCCTCCTGGGCCACCGCCGCATCGCCACAGCACTGCGAGCGACCCGGCCACCGCTCGGCTGCCGACCGCCACCACCAGCCGGCGCCTCGCGCCCCTCGGCGCGCGCACGCGCAAAGTAGCGGCAAACCGGCCACAGTGACGCCACACCCTCAAGCCGGCCCCCGCGGGCTCGGGGAGGCCTGGCTCATGCGCAGTAAAGGTACGGCGCCGGCTCGGGGACCTCTCTTTAGGTGTCTACTTTATCGCCTGACTCTCTAAGAATCTGAACAGGAGCGCAGCCTTGCCCTACGCAGACGGCTGAGTGCAGAAATTACAGCGACCGACTGAGGTTAAGGGTAGGAAGATACCCAGCGCCTTTAGACCTATTTTAAGTCGGGCCTCCCCAAGGACGCGTGTTTCCGGGGTCCTCCATGGGCAGCGGGTCACAAAGTGGGGCGGCGGCTGCTGCTCTTCCTGGGCCGTCGCGCTGCTGCCCGTGCGCTGGGTTCTGCGGTCTCCGGGCTGGTCTCTTGCTCCTCGGTCCTTCGTGAACGAAGGAATCGTGTATGCTACGCAGTATTGTTCCCCTCCACGGATTTTTGTTTGTTTGTCCTCTGGATCACAGACACCTGCAGCTGTGCTGTCCAGGAATTTGGACACTGATGGACGCCAGGGGTCCCTGCCGCCCGGCTTGGGGTCGAGGATGAACCAGCCTGTATCTTGGCAGCGGGGCTGGGCAGGCCTACGGTGACCGTTCCGCGTCTCTGGGGACGTCAGCCTGTGCCTCCTTGCAGCTCTCTTTTCTCTTTCCCAAGTTCAGCAAGGGAGCCCAGAGTAGCCGCAGAACTTCTTGCACCCGAGACTGCTGCGATTTTATTACATTTTGGAAGCAAAGATGCCTGGGAAAAGGCGCCTCAGTGCAGCGGTCATTCCGAGTGCCAAAAGGGAACGGAAAGCAATTACCCTTGATGTAAAATTACAAGTGTTGAGACGATTTGAAGCAGGTGAGAAGCTTAGTGAAATCGCGAAGGCCTTAGGCCTTGCCGTCTCTACAGTGGCCACAATCCGAGACAATAAAGAAAAAATCAAAGCGAGTTCACGAGTAGCTACTCCCTTGAGAGCCTCTCGGCTGACTCGCCATCGGAGCGCAGTCATGGAGACCATGGAGCGATTGTTGCACGTGTGGCTTGAAGACCAGACCCAGCGAAATGTGCCCCTGAGTGTCACCATCATTCAGGAGAAGGCTAAGAGTTTGTTTGATGACTTACAGCGTCAAAAAGGCGAAAGCTCTCGAACAGAAACGTTCAGCGCCAGTAAAGGGTGGTTTGTGAGATTCAAGGAGCGCCATTGTTTGCCCCACTTCAAGATGAACAGCACAGCTCCTGGCCACAAGGACGGGTATCCAGAAGTGCTGAAAAGCATCATACAAGAAGGTGAGTACACCCCCCAGCAAGTTTTTAATGTAGACGAGACAGGGCTTTATTGGAAGAGAATGCCTGAAGGAACATTTATTTCCATGGAAGAGAAAGCTGAGCCAGGGTTTAAGTCATCCAAAGATCGCTTGATGCTGCTTCTTGGTGGCAACGCAGCTGGGGACTTTAAGTTGAAGCCCTTACTGGTGTACCACTCAGAGAACCCCAAGGCTCTGAAGGGGTACTCCAAGCCAAATTTGCCTGTGATTTGGCGCTCAAATAGAAAGGCCTGGGCAACCAGGAGCATCTTTCATGAATGGTTCACATACTTTTTTTGCCCTGCTGTTGAAAAATACTGTGCCCAAAATAATCTCACCAACAAAGCATTGCTCATCCTAGACAATGCGCCATGCCACCCAGTAAATTTGAGTGATCTGTCTGATAATGTAAGAGTGGAATATCTTCCTGACAGCACAGCTGACTCAGTCCAGCCCATGAGTCAAGGTGTGGCCTCTGTCTTCAAAGCTCAGTACCTGAGAAGGACTTTTGAGCACATCCTAGAAGCAACAGATGGGGAGGATACAGCTATAATCAGGGAGTTTTGGAGAAACTACAACATCATGGATGCTGTGGACAACATTGCAGTAGCTTGGGAGGAGCTCAGACCGGCAACAATGAACAGTGTGTGGAAGAAGATTTGGCCTGAATGTGTTCAGTTCCAGAGTGTTTCCCAAACAGATAACATTGCACAGCTTCAACAAAACATTGTTAACCTTGCCAAGAACGTGGCTTTTGGGGAGGTTGTAGAAGGTGATGTGGAGCAGTTGCTGCAGTCTCATGAGGAAGATCTCTCAAATGAGGAGCTGATGCAGCTGGGACAGGAGCCAGCGGGAGAGGAGGACAGCGAGGATACTCCACCTGCCCTGCGTCAACTAACCACAGGAGAACTCTCAGCTGCCTTCTCCCATTTCGAGGCTGGCTTGCAGGTCCTTACCAGTAACAGCCCTAATGATGAGTGGAAACTGAAAGTTTCAAGAGCAATCAATGATGCAATCAACTGCTACAGGGAGTTGTACAATGAGAAAAAGCGGCGCTCAAAGCAACTCTCTTAGGCCATTTTTCAGTGTTGTAACCAAAAGCCAAAATAAAGCCAGAAGCAACAAGATGACCTCAGCGATGAGGCCCAGCCAGACCCTCTGCTTCCAGATGTTTAACATCCCTGGAAACCCTGTTTCTGGGATTTGCATTTTGAAACTCGAGAGTATCAAGTTTTGTCATTAAAATTTTATTTACATATGTGGTTTAAAAAGATTGCATGCAAGAATACCCAGAAAAACATTAAGGAAAGCAAAACCACACTGAGACTAGCCCTTTTGGACATTAAAACATACTATAAAACCTCTGTAATTAAAGCAGTGTAGTAGACCTGTGGAATAGAAAATCCAGAAATACATGCGGATAGACTGGGTTTTTTTGGTGAGACAGATTGGCCCTGAGCTAACAGCTGTTGCCAGTCTTCCTCTATTGTGTATATGGGATGCCACCACAGCGTGGCTTGATGAGCAGTGTGTAGGTCCATGCCTGGGATCTGAACCCACAAACCCTGGGCCACTGAAGTGGAGCATGTGGACCTAACCATTATGCCACTGGGCTGGTCCCAGACCTTTTTTTTTAAGTGGTGCAGGACAACTGCTTAACCATTTGGAGAAAAGTAAAATAAGATCCATACCTCACAGCATACGCAAGAATAAATAAAGAGATCAGGGATCTAAATGTAAAAATTGAAACCATGCAAATACTACAAAAACACATGAGTGAATGACTCTTTGACCTGGGTGTAGGGAGAAACTTTTCTATGACAAAATCCAGACAAAATAAAAAAATATTAATCAGTTTGACCATATAAAAATGTAACAAAACGAAACTTTTCCATGGAGAAGAACACTACAAATGAGGTGAAAGGCAGTTGACAACTGGAAGAAAATGTCTACAGTGCATCTCACAGATGAGTTAATACCCCTGATACATGAGGAACTCTCAAAGATTGAGAAGAAAAAATACCAGACATCTAATAAAGTGGACAAAAGCTATGATTCATAAGTAAATTGGATCTTGAAACATAAGTTCAACCTCGCTCGTACAGAGAGATGCAAATTAAGCCTACACAAATACCATTTCTCACTAACCGGCCTGGTTAATAATCAAAAAGTATGACTCCACGTTTTGTTGTTGAGGCTGTGGTGTAACAGGCGTGCTTGTACATTGCTGGGGGAGTGCAAAGTGGCACAACCCTTATGGAGGGGATTAGACACTAATAAAAAATGGATCTCTTTTTGATTTAGCAATCCCACTTTTAGGATTGTACCCTGAAGCTACATCTCCAAAAAAAGAAAATCCATGTGCACAGATTATTCATTGCAGTCTTGCTTGTAACTGCGAGAGCAAGGAGATATCCTAAATGTTCACACATAGTAGAGTGGTCGAAAATGAAATGGCACCTCCACACCCTGGAATAGAATACAGACATCAATGATAACAATAATAATAAAATGAGAAAAAAGTCTATGAACTGACGTGGAGTCATTTCCAGGATGTACTATTAATTGAAAAAAGCAACACGCAAGAGTATAGTATGTGACCTTTTGTGGAAGAAAGAAGGAGAAGCGAAATATACATGTATCTTACTCATTTGTGCAAAAAGAAACACAGGAAGGTGAAACCAGAGACTAAAGAGCTTGGTTACCTATGGGGCTCGGCAGGGTGACACTTGACTGAGTGTATCTCTTGTAAAGTTCTGACTTTTGGAACCATGTTAGTATATCACACAAATAAAGGATAGGGAAATAAGACATAAAATGGAATATATGAGTGGAACCCAATTTCACATAAATTACACACCCACAATGAAGGGCGAGAAACACCCAAGTAAATTTAGAACACCATCGTCTGACCGTATGCCCTCACACTGCAGACAAAAAGGAACTGTAATATTAAACTCATTAGTGGACTTGTTTTTCCGAGGCATAGGTCAGCAGTGCTCACAGTGCTTTCTGTGTATTCTAAGGTTGGGCAAATAAATATATTAGGAATAATGGAGCCAGGTTCCTCACTGTGAAGGAAGGGAATCGCAGACATGAAAAAGGTAAAGAGTGAGTCTTGTGGTGTGGTTTTGAAGCTGGAAGTATCAGGGCGAACTCATGGTTTTTAATGTGCTTATAGACAGAAATAGGTGTAGGGGGGACTGTTTCCTAGCTCTCTGTTGGAAGGACCTAGAAGCAGTGACAGCCTGGTAGCAGTGCACACATCCAGCAACCAGCTGTTGTTTACTCACTACTCTTCTCCACTGAAAGGTGCTAGGCTCCTTGGTTTCAGGGCCTCAACTGGGAGAGCACAAGAGAGGCTGCAACACCTTGCTATGCTAGAAAGTAAGCGAGTGCCCAAAGAACGACAGGAACATGCCGAAAGGACACGGGAGACAGGAGGATCAGAGTCAACACCTCCAGGAACGGAACACACGATGCACCAAGGAGATGGCAACACGTCTGTGGAATTCCCACCAAAAGTGCAAAGCCTGAATCCAATCAGGAAAACTCACATTGAAGGATACTCTTCACAATGATTAGCCTGCACTTTTCAGAAATGTTGATGTCATGCACCCTTCCACATTAATGAAGGCTAAAGAGACATGGCAACTGAATGGAAAAATCTAAATAGGTTTGTTGTAGGTTTTATGGTGTTGCATCAGTGTTAATCTCCTGATGTTGATGATTGCACTGTGGCCTTGTAATGTTCTTGTTTGGAAGGAATACAAGCATTTAGAGGCACTAGGGCATCATCTCTGCAACTTACCGTCAAATGTTTCAGAAAAAAGAAAATGTGTGTATGTGGAGAAAGAATACAGCAATGGGGCAAAATGTTAACATTTGGAGAATCAAGGAGATGGGTAAACGGGAATGTTTTTGCAATATTTCTGTAAATCTAAGTTTGTCAAAATAAAAACGTTAAAATACTATTTCATAACCTGAAATGGAGGGGTTATGTTTTCACCCTCCATCTACTATCCAAAGTGCAGCTTTAGTCATCTGTAGTTGGAGGCCTGCACTCAAGCATGCCAGCCCTGGGCCCCAGACAGCCCTTGCGTGCCTTTCCTCCCACCCTTGCACACATGCCCCGTGGAGCTCTCTGGTTTCCTCAGGCACACGGTTGCAGTCTGTCAACTATCTGGATTGCTAGTGGATATGGATGATGTATAGACACCTTCTAGAGCAGATTCCTGACGCTTTTTGGGTCACAGCCCCTTTGAGATGCTGGTCGAAACCATGGATCATCTCTTTGCAGACAAATGTACGTATGCGATGGGTTGAATGTAACTTGGATAACAGGAATGGCCCTGAGTTGCAGTGCAGACCCTTTTAGTGGGTCCCAGGAGCTGGACCTGTGACTTGCATGACCAGCCAGCTCCTCATTGCTTACTTTGGGCTAATGAGACAGTCCTTGCACTGAGGACACTGGAAAGCAGACATAGCTTCTATTTATCCAGCATTCTCTGCATGCCAGCCTCAGTGCTCATTGCTTCCTGGAACCCGAAACCCCCACGAGGTGTATTTTCAACCTTCTCACAGAAGAAATGGAGGCCGAGAGGTATCAGAGCACACACAGGCCTCAGTCGGACACCCACATATGTGCTTCTCCCCAAACCAGATGACATTTGGTCCCACTGGATGGGAAGGCTATGGGCTTTCCCCAAGCCTGCAAGTAGTTTGCGTGTCTTCAAACCCTGCGTTGTCCCCCATTCACCACACAACCAGAGTCTAGAGAACACCGATTTAATGAGACAGCGGCTGCGGCACTGGTACAGCTGGGTGTCCCTCGCTGCTCCTCTGTGAGGTGCTTGCGATGCAAACTGGTTCCTTGGTGGGTTCTTGCTACTGTGCTGTGGACTCAGAAAGATGGACACATGATTCTGTTTAAAGACTGTCATCCACAAGGGGTAGGTGGGGAGGAGGTAATGGGGGGGAGTTAAAAAAAGGGGGGGGGAGCCAACTCTGTCAGATAAATGCCAGCATACTAATGTTTCTATGACACAGTGATTGTAACTAGAACAATGCGATGTTGATTACACAGTAAATTCAGGAATGGCCAGTATTGCTAGGACAGAAATGTGATGCTGTGGCAAAAAATGTGCAGATCTAGGGGTGTAAGAAAAGGGCATTTGGCCTTTGACTCACTCTTCGACCCAGAAGGGAAGCAGAGTGAGGACCCGTTGAGCTGACCTTGACCTCACCAGTGCCCCCTTCTCACTGACACAGGTCAGAACAGACAGTGAGAGGACTGCCCAAAGCCACCACGTGGGGTGGTCCTGATGGTGCCGAGGGGCGAGAAGAGGTGACGCTGTCTCCATCCACCCCTCACATCGCCAGCAAGCTAAGCTGGCCTTTCTGCTGGCCGAGGCATCTCTTCTTGGCTTCCCAGTCAGAGGTGATGGATATCCAAGCAGCTACGTTCTCTGCCCGCCACCCACCACCTGTGTGTGTCAACCACATGCACCGGCACCCGAGCACAGTCTAGGGCGAGGAGGAGGACAGGAAAGACGGGGAAGCTGTGTCCTGAAACATCCTCTTCCCAAGGGCCTTCCCTTCGATGGCAGGGTCTCCACAGCATGAAGCGCCCTGCAAACGCTGAGGCCGACTGTGGTCCCTGCTGGAGAGCTGTGGGTCTCATTCTCCGTCCAGCGGTCCCTTCCTCTGCGGGGGCGCGAGACCTCACACACCCCACACCCAGGCTTCCTCTGGAGCTCCCTCGAGCAAATTTCCCCAGTGCCAACCTCAGGCCCCCAAACAAAAGGCCCCTGGCTGGCGGTTTCTGAGCCACCTGCAGCCCCCCACAGGCACAGGATGGAGCCCCGCAGGGGTAAATTTGGTCCCGAGAAATGCCACCCAGGCCCGCTGCAACCAACCTCTTGCCTAACCTGGAACCTCCCCCGGGGGCACAGTCCCTGCTCCACATCTGGAAGTGGGACAGCCTCCTCAGGCTGGACCCCCATCCACCCAGCTCAGAGCACCAGGGCACGTGGGGCTGGGCCCAGGCAGGAGGAGTGGCTCCACGGCCCCCTTCCCTCCATGTTGATAGAAGGAGCCAGTAACCCCTGGACTGACCCTGCTGGAGGATGACCCAGAGGAAAAGAGCCTCAGGAGGCAGTAGTGAACAGCCCCAGCCAGGGACAATTCTAAGACCTCAAAGACACAAGGGGCTGGGGGGATGGGAGCCTCCAGGCAGAACCGAAACCATCCACAGCGGACGAAACTCAGGCCAAGGCATGGTGTGCACAGCCGGCATCCTCCGTCTGGTCGGCCACTCCCCCAAAGCCCTCCAGCGTTTTCAGGGCGGGAAGCTGCAGCAGCAGCCTTGGCCCCACAGGTGTCGGGGGCTCTCTCCCAGAGGGGAGGCACTCCCCTGCCTGTGGAGCCCTGCAGTGGGAGGGGCCACATCCCCCTCACAGCAGTGCACCCAGGAAACAGGCAGGTGCAGCCACCCCAAGTCCCTGCGAGCACCTGGGGTGAAGGTCCTTGTGTCACCACTCACACCTCTCTGGCCCAGCAGTGGGGAGAGGTCCAGGGCATGCACCCTCGGGGTCTCCAGAGCACAAGAAACACCTTGACTTTGGCAATGACCAGCAGGGTGGGTGCCAGACGGGGGGGAAGGGTGCCCGTGGCTCTAGGCGTCCACGTCTGGAGCAGGGTCCTGGAAGAGCGACTGCTTGCGCAAGGTGAGCCGGGCACACTTGGGGCACGTGGTGGAGTTGTCGTAGTAGCAGTCCCTAGGGGCAGGGATATAGGGTCAGCCCTGGACAGGGCACGGCTCTCTGCATGTAAAATTCTACCACTGAGTCTTTACAAGCTTCCCATGTCAGGTCCCAATAGCCCCCTCTACAGACAGGGAAACTGAGGCACAGTTTCTCCCAAAGGGCAGAAGCGGGGTCTGCGCCCAGGTGTGCCTGCCAGGGCTGTGACCCAGTACCTTGGTATAGCCCACTCCTGAGGGGTCCACACCTATCACCTCATTACCACCTGACAAGGAAGCTTCTGCTCAGAGCTCTTAGTGACTCGACTTCCCCACCTGTCCTCATCACCGGGCACCGTGGAGCTACACAGGGTCCTGTGGGCTGGTTTAAACTTCTGAACGGCAGAAAAATACTTGTCCTCTGTCAGACACCATGCAAACTGCTCGCTCAAAGGAGTTCACAGTTTCAACATTAGTTTTTGCCACAGCCCTCTCTGTGACAGCTCTGCAAAGCTACGACAAACAGCAAGTGCCAGGCAAACATAAGTGTGGATAGGAATGGGGGTGGTGGTGTCCCATCTGAATCCAGTGTGAGAAATCATGCAGGGCCCAGCAGGCACGTACATGTCATTAGTAATTGTGCTTATTAAAGAATTAAAATGTTTTTCTTCTAACTTATGTGTATTATTTTTCCAAACATCCACTAAGTCTTTGGGACATAAATGCTTGAGTTGTTTGAACCTAAGTACTTAACAAACAAAAACGTCAGGTATTTCTTTTGGCCTAGGGATGTCTGAAAAAGTCTCTGAGACACCAAGGGTGCCAGGGCCCAGAGCTGAGGAACCTCTGGCCTATATAACCCGAGAGAACCTCAGTCCCGCTGGAGAAGGGGAGCAGGTCGGACGCTGTGCCCACACCCGGGGTCTGGCTGCAGCACCCCCTCCCTACCCCATAGGTTCTCGTTCCCAGTGGAACTTTCAACTTAGTCACACGTATCAGGGCGAAGTCCATACGTCAGGATCAAGGCAAAGGGCTTTGAAATCAGGCAGCAGAGACCAGCCTCCAAGTCCCTCCTGCCTCCCCTCCCCCTCACTGCAGGGCAGCAGCACAGGCTCCCACTGGTGGGGTGCCCAGGCACCTGGCCTGAGGGGGGTCGGGCCACACCCACCTGTGGAAGACAGCAGAGCAGTCGGTGCACACGGACGTGTGGCTGTCGAAGGGGAAGAGCACGTCACCCTCTCTGCAGAGCTCACACACGAAGCCCTTGGCCTGGCACCGCTGGGGGCAACAGTGCAGGGGAAGGTCAGGCCTGCCCGAAGGGCACCGGGGCCAGGGTCACACCAGGCCGAGCTGCTCTCCTGCCCTCCCCGCCCTTGGGACTGGGAGCAGAGAGAGATGCCCCGTGGTCCGAGGCGGGGGCCCACCTCACAGTCCAGCTTGATGTGCTTGGCGAAGAGCGTGTGGGTCTCAGTGAGCGAGCAGCCGAGGCGGCCTGTGTGCGCGTCCAGCAGGTCCTGGACGGAGTACATCTCATCGTTCTCCACAAAATGCTGCCGGTCCTGGAGCTGCGGGTCCCAGCAGCCGTGACCCCAAGCACTGGGTGAGGGCCCCTCCCTGCCCACCCTCCCAGGGCCTGGGCTCTCCTGGAAGAACAGGCTTCAGCTGCTGTGGCATCTGGGCCCCATACGGCCCCTCCAGCCATGCCTGCTCCCGAGGCACCCGGCACAGCGCACCTCTGCCCGCACGCCACACCTCCTCCCGGTCCTGACCCCGTTACCACCCAACATTCCCCACCCGCTTCCCTGCTTTGTCTTGCGTCCAGCCCTCGCCGCCCTCCGACGCACTGCTGCTCATTCTTGTCCTCCCCACCTGAAGGGTGCTCTCTGAGGTGAGAGCAAGGATTCTTGCTGTTACTGCTGCCCAGCACCTAGACAAGAGTCTGCCCACAGCAGGCACTCTGAATTCTTGTTGAACAAATAAACAGGTGACCCTTGAAAAGAGTTTTGTGGCCAACCCTGCCTGGCAGGCCTGCGCCAGGCCCACTCCACGGGACGCATGGAAAGGCTGCAGAGATGGTACCTGCCCTCAGCGCTTCCCCCAGTGATGTAATCAGAGAACTTCAGTGGGCAGAACACCTGTTTGCCTATTACAGACCCAGAGCAGAGCCAGGGGCCCCTCTGCTACAGACACAACACACACAAGCCACCAAGCCATCCGAGGAAGACCTGAGCATGACATGTGCTCATCACCCTGGCTGTCTTCCATCTGCCCTCCCCAAGGACTCCCTGCCCCACCATGGGCCAGGCCCTCTGTGGTCTGACCTGCAGGAGCAGGCGTGCTTCCATGGCCTCCTTACAAGTGATGAAGTAAGGCTTCATGAGCAGGATGTCCTGGCGCAGCTTCTGTGGACAAAGGGACAGGTCGGTGTCCTCACCAGGGCAGGGGCTGGGCCACTGCCCCAACTCGTGGCTGAGGGGGCTGGCCCTGCACTGGCTTTGTAGGAGTCATCCCACCTTGCACTCTGGGTGAGCCGGGAACAGGAAGGGCCTTCACGGCCCCCAGGACGGTCCCAGATCTGAGTGCTTCAGCCCAGCCCAAGTGAAAACCACAGCTTCCAGGCCAGGCAGGACCTCAAACATTCATTCAACCTCAGTCACCTACTCCAGCCCACCCACACATGCACAGCAGCAGCCTCGGGGCCAGCATGGGGCTGCAGCTGAGCACCGACCCAGGCTTCCCAGTCAAATCCTATTTCCCTCCACAGCCCAAGTGGCCTTGGCAATGCCTCGGTCTCCTCCCCTTTAAGTGGAACCAACCCCTTCTCACCACCTCACCTGAGACACTGCCCCCCGCCCCACCCTCCTGTGGACCTGGCAGAGTGGCCATCAGCCACTGTAGCTGCCGAGCATGCAAATGTGGCTGGGCTGAAGTGAGACTGCTCTTAGTGTAGGATACGCACGAGAATTCAAAGACATAGTACAAAAGAAAAGGAATGTAATATACCTAAATAATGTTGCATACTGATTACATGGAAATAATCTTTTGGATATATTAAGTAAAATATATTATTAAAATTAACTTCACCTGCTTCTTTTTAAGTTTTTAATCTGGCGACTAGAAAATTTCAAATTACCTCTGGGCCTAGCATCAGATTGTGACTGGATATGCCCCAGACAGGGCACAGTCTTTAACCCAAAGGACAGCCGAGGAGTCCCGCTAAACCTAAGCAAGTGATCTCTGTGCTCGGCTCCCAGACGCCCGGGCTGGGCCGTGTCCGCCCCCACCTCGCGCCAGCCTAGGCTCACCCGGATCTCCACCAGCTCCTCCACGTAGTTGAACAGCAGAGGGTTGATCTCCCGGAGCCTGAGCACCGGCCGCGAAACCATCAGCGCCAGGTAGCGCATGCTGCAGCGGGACACCTGGGGGGCATGACGGAGCAGCGCCTCCAGCACTGCACCCCCCAGGAGAGCCACGCATATGCCTTCCTCCCCAATCCCGCCTAGCCTGCGCATGGGTCTCCCTCCTCGGGCCACACCCCCTCCCACCCCAATCCACCCCCCGCCCCCCAGGCGGCGCACAGCTCTGCCCCCTTCACCTTGCGCGGCTCGAAGTCCCAGTTGTGCACCACGCGCGCCGGGATGATGGCCAGGTCGTTCCAGTGGCAGTGGCTGCAGTAGTACTGGCCGGTGTAGTCGCACTGCCGGGCCTCGCTGGGCACGCCCCCTGCGGAGGGGCGGGTCGTTACAAAGTGGGGGCTGCCTTCAGGGTCCGCGCCACGTGGTGCGTGGCCCCTTGCCCCGCCGCACCCAAGGCTCTCACTTAAAGAGCCAGCTGGGCGGGGTACCACCCTCCAGACCCGACTCATCCTCTTCTCAGCCTCGAGACCTCGGGCCAGGGCCTCTCGCTGCTCTCAGTTTTCTCATCAGTAAAATGGGACAATAACAGGACCCCTGCCATGGGGCCGCTGAGGGGACCCCACAAATGAACGTTAGTAAATCTCTAGGAAGACGGCCTGACGGGCACGTGCGTGACACTGTGTAGTTTTCTTAGCCCCGCCTACATGGGCTTTCTGTGACAAGGGGCCACACACAGAAGGCAGGGTGCAGGCCCAGCACTGCAGTACTTTCAGGTGACCTGGGCTGGAACCTCAGGCTGCTTGGGTGGGAAGTGACAAGGTGCCCGTGGTGGCCCCTTGCCGCTTCCCGAGGAGAGCAGGCCGCTGGCCGTCCACACTGCTCAGAACAGCTCCCGGGGCCCCCGCACCCTGTCCGCCCGCCGCACTCACGCAGTGAGATGGGCGCCCGACACTCCGCGCAGCGGTAATCCTGGCTGTCCAGCCCCGTCTCGGGGCAGATGTTCAGCTCGTACTCGGCTTGGTGGCTGACTTTGGAGCGCACACAGGGCTTGGAGATGAGGTTCAAGCACTTGCTGTGACAGCGGTAATAGCACCCTGGGGACACGGGGCAACAATGAGCCTCTTAGAAGTGGGGGGTATCCTGCAGCGGAGGCCTACCTTCAGCTGCCAGGATCGCCAAGGGGGCTCTACTTTGTGCCCAGATCAATCCCACGGCTTCTCCAGGTACCACTGCAGGTCCCAGAATTCAAAGATCCCCTCAGTCTCCATCCCTGGAGCCTTGAGACCTTGCCCCTCAACTCCAGACTCAAATCCAGGGGCCACCACCTGCCATTCCGACCTTGACGCCTAAGAGGCATCAAACCCAAGCTGTCTAAATGGAACCCCAGCTCTTCCTTTACCAAACCCACCCCCATGCACAGTCTTCCCATCTGGGATTTCAGCGACTCCCCCTTTCCACCTGCTAAAGACTAAAATGGTGAGGCGCCCCGACTCCTCTCTCTTACACCCTGTTTCCAGCCGTTCAGCTAGTGCTGCCCGTGGCCACTTCTCACGCTCAACCGCCCCACCCTGATCAGTCTGCTGCCATCCTCCTCCTTCAGTCCATGCTCAGCTCAGCAGCCAGAGTGATCCCGCTAAGACCTGAGTACGCCAGCACCACCCATGGCTGCCAGTGTGCTTAGAGAAAATCCCCTGGCCACCCTGAGCCCACCCTACCATGCCTCCTCTCAGACATGGTGCTCCAGCCACACTCTGCTCCTCCTTGAACACACTGGACACACGCCGACCACAGGAACTTTGCAGGGACAGCTGCCCCACAGAAACATTCCTCCCCAGATATACTCCTGGCTTGCTCCCTGACCTCCAAGTTTTTGCTTAAATGTCACAGGATGCCTTTTCATTCCACCCTAAAGTTGCACCCATCCCACTCCTTAACACATGCTGGTCCCCTTTCCTTATCTTTCTTCACTGTACTATATTGTCTAACATACCCTGTCAGTCACTTATTTGATTTTTCATCCAGAACAGCACCACCCAATGGAATTTTGGGCACTGATGGAGATGTTCTCTCTGCACTGTCCAATATGGTAGCCACCAGCCTCAGGTGACTAACGAGCACTTGTAATATGGCTAGTACAACTGAGGAACTAAATAGTTATTTACCTTAATTAATTTAAAGTTAAGTTTCAATAGCCATGTGTGGCTAGTGGCTGCCATACGGAAGGGGCAGATGTGGACACAAGCAGGGTCAAGGCAGGAGTTTGGGTCTTACGTCCATGTGTCCCAGCGTGCCGCAGGGCTCAGTAAACAGTGAGTACTCTGGAGAGAATGAATTCACCTGACACAGCCCTGGGCTGCGAAGCCTCAGCCCTGCCCTGCGGACCCGGAGTGCCCGCCCAGCAGGAGCAGGTCTGGGTCTCGGCCCACCTGTGCAGGTATACCAGGTCTGGATGAGCCCCCAGATGATGGTGTTACATTTGTCACAGGCCTGCTTGACGCTCTTGCTCTTCTCCTTGTAGAAGCGGTGCTCGAGGAGGACTCGGATGTTGGGCTCCTCATCGCTGGGGTCCTGGAGAGAGGCCCAGGGAAGGGTCTCAGGGAGCCGACTGCACTCAAGCCCTGTAGCTTTTCTTCCAGGCACCATTTGTAGCAGAGATTGTGAGTTTCCGCCAATGTCACACCTGCTTTTCCCTTTAGCAGCTCCCCAGTGATCACCCGGACCACCCGATTACAGACCCCCTTTCCCAGCATCCCTTGTACCCAGGCTCCCCTAGGACTAAGTTGGAGCCAAGGGCACATGAGCAAGAATGACCCGGCTTTGTCTGCCCTTCCCACCTGTTTTCTGCTGGCTGAGTACAGACCCAGATGTGGTGTGGGACCATCCAGGACTCCCCCAGGGACAGGCAGAGCAATAAAAAGGAAGACCTTGGGTCCCCAACACCACTAGCTGCCGTATGAGACCACCTGTGGGATTTCTACATGAGTAAAATTGTACGTATAATTCCTTTAAGCCACTGTGTTTTGGGATGTCTTTTCTACCACAGCCTTAGCTAGATCCTAATGAATATTCCACATTCTAAATTCCCAGGGACTCCTGAATCAGAGTAGGGACACCGTGCAGACAAGCCAAAGAGTGCACAGACTCAAGAATGGCATTGTGGACACCTGTGGGTCTGGCCTCCAGGATCCATTACCCCTTCTGTTGTCACCTTCAGGAAACCATCCCCAACTCTGGTCATGTGGTTCAAGGTGGGACTCACCTCCCCCACATGCTCCAGTGGGAGGGCACGTGACCCAGGGCGCCCACTCGAGATCAAACTAATAGAGAAATCCCTGCACGTGGGTGAGGGCCCGTCTCTCTCTCTCTCCCTGCCTTTCTGGGGGGCCTCCTATCTCAGCCCCTCAGCACCTGGAGGCAGACTGAGCCCCTGGGAAGGAGCCAGAAGCTGCCGTGGCCTCCAGCTCAGCTCCAGTGCCTCCATGTTGGGCCCAGCGCCCACCTTCAGCTCCTGCAGCTTCAGCCGGAGGTGGATGAGCCTCACCACGGCGTCCTTCTGCTTCTCGGAGTGCTCAGGGAGCTCCAGGATCACCTGCTTGCACTCCTCAATCGCCTGCCGCAGCTGCTGGAGGTCAGAGGCCAGGAACAGACCCTGCCCGGGGGGGAAGGCGCGGACGATGGTCAGATGCTCTCCCAGTGGAGGCCAGGCCCATCCTCACAGACACCCAGAGGAGCACTCCCCCTCTTCACTTGCCCAGAGAGGGAAACTGAAGCCTGAGGGGGCTGAGAACTTGCTGGAAGCCCAAGAGAGTGAGCAGCACGGTAGGAGCCCCCCCACTGCCCGGCCCTCGGCTGGACGTGTCTACCACAGGCCTCGGAAGACCTAATTCAGGATGTTTTTCAAAACACAACTTCCTTCTTTGAGAAGTCCTATTGCTTTTCTGACTATGCTATTTTGCTTACTTCTGCAGAACTTCCTTTGGGATGAAAACTGGGGAAATGACACTGTCATGAAGGCCTGTTGTGAAGAAGAGGAAGTGGCCTCCAGCTTAATCACCAAGCCCAGAGATGCCGCAGGCACCTACCTACCCCAGCCCCAGCACCTCACAGTGACCCGGGCCAGGCTGGGAAGGCCCCTGGACTCAGGACACTGCCGCGCTGGGGAAGGAAGACAGGCTCAGGTCTCGGCTGGGAGCCCTTGGGGCCACCCTCCCCTGTGACACACCAGGCTCCGGGAGACCAGGCAAAGAGCAGGCGACGACCCTCTTGGGGCTCAGTGCATGGGCCACAGGAGGGGCTCAAAGTGTCGTAATAAAGATTCATAAATGAAATAGCTATCTGTACCAGCAAAGCTTAAAGGCCACATACAAAATGAAAATAAATTAGAACGGGGGCTTCTGGGTGAACCTTTTTTTAGTTACATTTGAATGTTACTATAATGTTCCTCTCAAATAAAAGTTGGGGATGGTTTGGATAAAACTAAAAGATTTCCAAACTTTTAAAAAAAAAATCATTAGAGCTCTTTTATTTAAAAAAACAAAAGTTTTCTGTGGAACGAAATATGGAACAGACAGGAGTGGCCACCGAGCTGAGAGGGTGGTGGGAGGTGGGTGGGGGCTCCCCTCTCGCCCTCCCTCGCCCTCACCTGCGGCTTGTCTGCAGGATTCCCTAGGACCCCAGATGGACTCAGCCCTCACATTTGCTTCACAGGCGTGTGGAGCGCAGTGGAGAGGAACGGCCTACACGAGAACAGCAGCCCAGGGTCCCTGACCCCACGTCTAGCCTGTCTCCACGGCCCCCAAACAGGTTTTGGGGGTGGGAGTCAGGTGTCCTGTGGCCTCAGAGTTCAGGCCCAGGAGCCCCAGCTGAGGTCCACGTGGCCCCGCTGCCCGAGGGTGGGCTGACAAGGAGATGGCTGGCTCCTCACGCCTTGGTGGTTCACCCAGTCCCTTCCCCCAGACCTCAAATCTTACCACGGGGCGGGAGAAGTGGTCCTCAGACAGACCGAGATCCATCACGCGCTCAGTGCAGCGGAACTCCGGCTCCCCAGGGCGCAGCTGCGGCGGGGCCTCTGGAGGGCGCCGGTGTGGAGGGCAGAGAGAGAAGAGGAGCTGGGGCGGCTAGGAGTGGAAGGGCTCCCGGGGAGCGGGGAGCCTGGCCCTGCCCTGGCATCTCCCCTGTTTGCATCTGCAGAGGGACCCATATCCTTGTGCAGACAGGAGAGAGCCATTCAAAAGGATGAGGAGGAAGGACCCCGACGGTGCGAGAAGAGGTCCACAGACCAGCACTACAGAAACACCTGCTTCTAAGGCACACACCTCGTGTATGAGAATATGGCTTCAAGAAAGGCCCCCAGAGGCTACACACCAGAACTCCTAAGCCCTGTGTGGACTCCAAGCCCGCCCTGCACAGCCCCCGGGCCCGAGTACCCCTGTGGACTCTGCTGTCTTGGAGCTCATACCCCCTAACCCCCAGAGGAGCGGGCCTTCATACAGGCCATCAGCTAACCCCTCACCCACCACAATCAGCTCTGAGCACCCCCCCCAAAGGTGGGTGAGCACTGGTGTGTGCTGGGCCCGGGACACAGCAGCAATGACATGGTCACAAATCCCTGCTCTCAGCAGTGTCCACTCTAATGCAGGAACAGAAGCAAACTATAGAACAGGTGGAAACGGGTCTGTGCTGTGGAGAAAAGGAAGCAGCCACCACGCTCCACTGGAGGAGCTGGGAGAGGGCAGCTGTGGGAGGGGGCGGCCAACATGCTCCACTGGAGGAGCCAGGGAGGGGGGTTTGGGGGGGTGCATGGGAGGGGGTGGGCTGCCCACGCAGGCCTACCCCCAGCGCCCACCTTCAGAAGCGACGTCCAGGGCCTCCTCGCCAGCCCCCTGCTCATGCTGCCTCGGCCCAAGCTGCTTGTTGAAGGGGTTGAGGTGGGCCTGCCGGAACCGGGCCAGCTTCTCATCATATTCCATAGCATCCCACCTGCGGGAGGGCAGGGGCAGAGATGAGCATCCAGCCCCCAGGCTTGCTGAGTTCCAGGGGTTGCAGAGGTGACACCGGGCCTCTTTCACCTCCCTGGGAGGTGCTGGGTGGAACACTGCCACACCACAGCCTCCATCCTCACCCTGCCAAACCAGCTCAGCCCCCTCGCCCAGGCCCCCACTGGTAGTGTCCCCTCAGTGACAGCAGTGACATCCAACCCACCCCCGTCGTGCAGATGACACAAGCAGGACTAGGAGAGGGACTTGTTCTTGGGGAAAGGACCCCCCCCTCCTCCCAGCACTGGCTCCCTTGGCACCATTCCAGCCACACCCTCACTGTCCACTGAGGAGGAACAGCTCCCTTGCTCCCATGAGACACACCACCCAGGACCCTGACCTGAGGGCTCCTTTCCCGTGAGAGCACCCCAAAACCACAGCCCCTGAGCAGAACATCAGTGACGACCATCAGAGGGCACAGTGCTGAACACTCGATCTGATGCCAGGGCCCAGGCCTACAGTGTGGCCCTGGGCAGGGCCCTCTTCCTGGAGCCCCATGGAGCTCCAGATCCCTGCCAGAAGCATCCACGAATGCTATTTAATCATCACGTAGGCCAGGCCGGCACCCCACTGCCTGGGTTCCCACCAATGCCCCATGTGAGTCAGTGCCTCAGGAGTCAGTGCGCAGGCCCCACACCTCGGGATCCCTGGATCCAGGCAGGAAGCGCCTCCTTTCCCCTCCCTGGGGGGGTCAGCAAACTGCAGAATACACTGGGCCGATGCCTCCTGACAGGAGGGTTAACATCCCAGGTCCCCCTACTTGACCAGCTGGGCCACGTTCCTCAGCTTCTCTGCCTCCAGGGCAGAGGAGATGAGTTCACAGGAAGTCAGAGATTTTTTTTTAAAGCTCTATGGTAAGCCTGGGTGTTGATCATGCTTTCTCTATACCTGTTTACAGCCTGAAATAATTTGTAATTCTAGAAGACAACCCTGTGACTCCTATCGGCACCCCTCATGCAAAAGAAAGAGAACTGAGCCCAGACGGGGCAGCCCTGCCCAGGGTCACCCCACCTCCACCCTGGGTCAGGAACTCCCACACCCCCAGTGGGAGCTGTCCTGCCTGTTTGGCTTCTGTGGTGCGCATGTGGGCTGGGAGTTCCAGTCTGGCAGAGCCCAGCACCCAATGACTGGCTGCCTCTGGGTCAAAACAGGAGGACACAGGTGCCATGGGCTCCAGTCCCCCTCTCTCTCCTGACCTGATGGCTCTGGGCAGCTCACCAGGGTGCTCAGTCCCTGCTGCCCAGCGCCTCCCCTCCCCAGATGGCAGGTGCCAGTGTCCCAGGACGCACGCAGAGTGCAGATCCAGCAGTTCCAGGACTCACTCACCCCTTCTTCGCAAGTAGTGACAGAGATTCTTTGCTCAACCAGACTGCAGCCAGGTCCTGAACCTCCTCTGAGGCCCTTCTGTGTCCGTCCTTGTAAAATCCAGTTTTAGCAAGAACCCTGCTACGTCGGTTTAGCAAGAGACCCCCACCCTGCTATCTGGTCACCCTCATATCTGATGGGGTTCCTCACCCCCCACCATCCCCCAGGGGATGTCTGCCCACCTGGCCTGCCTTCAGTAAGCAGCCTGTTAAGTCCATTTAGCCAGAATCCCCCTCCCCCCGATGTTTCCTCCTAGCAATTTTCCACCCCCCAACCCCGCCCTGCACCTTGGCATAAACACCCACTTGCCCGTGTGCTGTGTTTGGAGCTGAGCTCAGTTCTACACTGAGGTCTCTTTTCCCCTACTGCAGTAGTCCTGAATGAAACCTGTTTTTACTGTTTTAATGACTGTCCAGGTCTGTTTTTATTTTGACAGTGTGGAACTCTGATTTTTGGCTTATCACATAATTTCCCACCTCCTTGAAGCTAGATGTGGTCATATGACTATATTCTGCCCAATGGGATGTGAACAGAAAGATCTCATGAGACTTCTGGGAACTGCTCTTAAAAAGGAGGGACTGCCCCTTTGCAGCCCTTCCTGCCTCTTGGAATGCAGATATAATGGGTGGAGCTGGACCAGCCACCTCCGGTTGTGACCTCGGAGCCCTGAGCTGCACACCCCTATGCTTCATTCAAATGAGACAGAAATAAACTTCTGCTGAAACAACTGTCATTGGGTGAGGGATTTCTGTCTCTTGCAGCCAAAACAGATCCTGACTGAACACCCCAACAGCCTTGTAGTGAGACGAACTGGACCTATTCAAATTCCAGCTCTGTCAGCTCCTCGCTGTGTGACCTTGGGCAAAGGCCTAACCTTCTCTTTGCTTTCGATTTCTGGTGTTTCAAATGGGGATGATAACAGTACCCACTGTGTAGGGTTATTGTGAAGATTAGTTCACATGAAGTTCTGAGTACCCTGGCCAGCACAAAGTAAGCCTCCAATAAATATCAGCTACAACTTATTATTTTCATTGTTACTATCATAATTAAGAATCAATTATGATTGATTTAAATTCTGGCTCTCCCAGCGATGAGCTCCCTATTTCTCGCCCATACCTAGGGGAGAACGCCTCCCTCTCAGGGTGGGTGGAAGCACGAAGTGCTTGTATATGGCAGTGAAGCCCAGAGCTGCTGGAGACCCAACTGTCATTGTCATTGCCTGACAACCGGCCCAGCGCTGAGGGACCGCAGGAGCCACTCCCAGGGGTCTCTCCCTGGAAACTTTCCAGCGTTGTAAAATCTGGCCAGAGGAGCCACTCTTTGCAGCAGGTCCCCTACAGTCTGCAAGCTCCCGGGAAGAAGCATCTTCATGCACTTCTCTATGGGCTGCCAGCCCCAGGCCTGACACAGAGGCCACGGAGGAATGAACGAGTGGGCTCACTTGACCTCTCTCCCCCTCAGTTTCTCTCCTACCAGGTTGGAGAATTATATTTCCCTTGGGGCTGCCGAGGGCAGACACCTGATGTCCAAACACACGGGCCTAGGGACACAGCCACCCCAGCAGCCCTCCAGGTTCACCTCACAGAGAACTCTGCACCCAGAACTCAGGCTTGACCACAGAGAGGAACAGGCAGGAAGGTGGAAACCAAGAAGGAAGGAAACTCACTATTCCACCCACTGCCCTCCTCCAGAGACCGCCCCTCTCATGGGTGAGAGGATTCTACGACTTGGCAATTAAAGGAAACCTCAGAATAAAGCCCAGGGTGTTGCGGGCACGGAGGGGTGCTGGCCTGAAGCTCAGATGTGCTCCCGATGCACCAAACCAGCCCGCCATGTCCTGCCTGTGGCATGGCCACCAAGAGGTCCTGTTACCACCCAAGCCGCCACCGAGGCCACAAGAATTCGCCCTGGAGGGGGCAGGGAAGAAGGTTTATCCCATCTGCTCACACCTGGAAGGAGGCCTCCAGGAGCAGGGGCAGCGTTACTGTCCGTTAAGGCTTGCTTGCCCCTGAGGCCTCGGCAGAGTGGCCACTCCAAAACATAGCTCCCCCACCTTCACCCACAACAACAGGCATACTCTCTGGGGATGTGGTTAGGGGCAGGTCTCTCCCACCACGCCTGCCCGTCTCCTAGATGAGGAGACTGAGGCTCAGAGAGGCCCAGCATCCGTGGAGGGTGGGAAAGCCATAGGGGTCCACGCAGGCCTTATGGGTCCCACAGACAGCGCAGGGTTGACAGCCCGAGGCGGTGACAGTGTCTCCTGGGGAGGCCACTCCCATCTGGGGTGCTAAACCTTGCCCGAGTCGGGTGGGGGGCAGCTGAGGTCACCAACAACCCCTGCACCCATTTGAGGACCGGGCAGCCGGGGTCCCAGCCGGCGGTCTGAATCCCGCCTCCGGCGGGTCCCTCGGCCCCTGCGCCCTTGGCGTTCGCGGCGGGAAAGGGGCCCCCGAGCTCGGGGCGTGGCGGCCAAGCGGCCCCGAGCACCAGCCCCCCTGACCCCCGCTCCCCGGCCCGCGGGCCGCCCGCCGCTCACCTGCCGCCGCCGCGCCCGCTGCATCGTCCCCGCCGCGCTCGCTCCAGTGTCGGCCGCCGCCGCCCGCTGCTGCCGCCCGCGGCCCGGAGGCTCATGGCAACCGCCCCCGCGCCCTGGGAAGGGGTGACGCCTCCTCCGCCTGTTCAAGACGGTTTGGCGTGGGGTTGCATTTCCCAGATTTTCCGGAATCACAAAAGTCCTGGTTCGAATCGAAACCACAACTCTTAAACAAGAAATTGGTCTTAGTTAATTTACAAAAAAAAAAAGTGGTGGAGAGCAAAAAAAAAAAGGAAGAGGGAATCAGGTTGCAAGTAGCAGCTGCTTGTGCTCGCTCACCGCTGCGTGACCTTCACAACTGGCGAGGGACGAAACGCTGTCGTTCTACCCCATCTTATGGAGGAGGAAACTGAGGCATGGGAGGTTAGGGGGCTGCTCAGTGGAGGCTGGGGTCGAGCGTTGGAGAAGCCGGCATCTGCAGTAGCTGCTTTGCAGTTCCACGTTGCTGCTCTGTCCTATTACTTTCGTGCCTGCCTGATGTCCTGTGTCTTGTGCGTTTTTACTTCTTGTCTGTCTCCACTGCCCCCCTCCCCCCACGGAAACTGAGTGCTGCAGGCAAGGCTTTGGTTTGCTTTCTTCACTGCCTCAGGGCCTGGACACAGTGCCTGGACACGGTGGGTGCTTAGTTACACGGACTGACGAAGGGATGGGTCCCCGAGTGAGGCTGGCCCTGGGAGGACGAAGTTTCCACCTGGCAGATGGCCCACTCCATTAACCTGTGTTAGTGCCAGTTGTCAAGCTGAATCAGTGTCTGCTGCACCAGGCCTTGGCTGAGGCTGGGCCGCAGTGGTGAGAAGACGGACAAGGTCCCAGCCCTGAAGGAGCCAGATGGACAATAAGCAAAGATGCAAATTAATAGGAGATGTGATGAGCACTGAAAAGGAAATAAACAGGGTCACAGGGTAGTGACCAAGGTCAGGGGAGGAGGACATCATCCTCAAGCCAAGACCCAAAGGGTAAGAAGGAGAGAACCACAGAAGAGCTGGGAAAAAAACATCCAGAAGGAAACCACAAGTGCAAAGGGCCTGAGGAACCAAAAGAGCCCAGTGTCCCTGCAGAGAGAGAGCAGGTCTGTGTGGCCGGAGTTTGGTGAAAGGAGAAGTGAGAGGGGAGATCTGGAGACGAGAGAGGGTGGGGGCCGTTTATAAACACGCTGGCTCTGATTTTTGGTGAGATGGGAGCCAGTGGAAGTTCATTTTTTCTTAACAGCTTTACTGAGGTATAATTGACATCACGTGTACAGTCCGATGAGCTTTGACAGGCACACGCACCTGAGAAACTGCGACCGCGCTGACATGGTAAACCTGTCCATCATGCTGGTGCCCTTCCACCGTCTCCCTCCTGGTCCCCACCTCTGTCCCCAGGAGACCACTGATCTGCTTTCTGTTGCTACGCTGCATTTCCTCGGATTTTGTAGAGATGAAATCTTATCACAGGGACTCTTTTTTTGTCTGGCTTCTTTCACTCAGGTTGATTATTCTGAGACGCATCATGTCAAAACAGGTGTCAGTAGTTTCTTCTTGTTGCCGAGTAGGTTTCCATGGTGTGGACAGACCACAGCTGCTTTATGCATTCACCTGTGGGTGAACATCTGGGCTGTGTTCAGGGTTTGCTGTTACTAATAAAGCTGCTGTAAACATTCGTGTACAAGTCTGTGTGGGGTCTGCTTTTACTTCTCCTGGGTAAATACTCAGGCTTGGAATGGCTGGATCATATGTTAGGTGTGTGTTTAAATTTCTGGGGGTCTGTCAAACTTTTCCTGCGGTGGTTGTGCCCTTTCACATTTCCATTGGTCTGAGCATTCCTGAGATTCCAATTCCATCTCTGGATCCACACCAACATTTGATGTCCTCAGTCAGTCTCTCCATGGAGGATTTTGAGCAGAGAAGCAGCATGAATTTTTTTCATTTTAAATTTTATTTTATTGTGGTAAGAACACTTAAGATGAGATCTACCCTCACAACAGATTTTTAAGTGTACAATACAGCCTTGTTAACTGTAGGCCCAATTTTGTACAGCAGATCTCCAGAACTTACTCACCTTGCATTACTAAGACTTTATACCCGCTGACTAGCAGCTCTGCCCTCCCCTGGCCTGGCACCCACCGTTCTGCTCTCTGCTTCTATGAGTTTGACTGTTTCAGGTGCCTCCTGTGAGTGGAATCATGCAGTATTTGTCTTTCTGAGTCTGACTTATTGCACTTAGCGTAATGTCCTTAGGGTTCATCAATGTCATTGCATATTGTGGGGTTTTCTTCTTTTTTAAGGCTGAATAGCATTCCATTGTATGTATATACCAAATTTTCTTTATCCATTCATCTGTCAATGGACATTGGGTTTGTTTCCATATCTCGACTACTGTGAATAGTGCTGCAATGACCATGGCTGTGCTAATATCTCTTTGAGATCCTGATGTCAATTCTTTTGGATAAATACCCAGAAGTTGGTTTGCTGGATCATACGATAGCTCTATTTTTAATTTTTTGAGTACTCTCCATAATGTTTCCCATAGTGGCTGCACCATTTTGCATTCTCACCAACAGCATAAGGGTTCTAATTTCTCCACATCTTTGCCAACACTTGTTGCCCTTTGCATTTTGGTAAAAGCCATCCTAACAGGTGTGAGGTGATAGCTCGTTGTGATTTTGATTTGCATTTCCCTGATGACTAGTGATGTTGAGCACATTTTCATGTACCTGTTGGCCATCTGTATGTCTCCTTTGGAGAAATATCTATTCAAGTCCTTTGCCCGTTCTGTAAGCAAGTTGTTTTTTGCCTTTGAGTTGTAGGAGTTTCTTATATATTTTGGAAATCTAATAGATGGTTTGAAAATATTTTATTTCATTCCATAGGTTGACTTTCCACTCTGTTGATTATATCCTTTGCTGTGCAAAAGCTTTTCAGTTTGATGAAAACTTGTTACTCCTTGCTTTTATTGCCTGTGCTTTTGGTGTCATGTCCACGAAATCATTGCCAAGGCCAATGTCACGAAGCTTTTCCCCTGTTTTCTTCTAGGAGTTCTATAGTTTCAGGTCTCACATTTAAGTCTTCAATCCATTTTTTGTTGATTTTTTTGTGAATGGTGAAAGATAAGGGTCCAATTTTAATCTTTTGCATATGGATATCCAGTTTTCCCAGCACCATTTGTTGAAGATAAAAATCACAGGTCCTCTCAATAGATGCAGAAAAAGTGTTTGATAAGATTCAACACCCCAGCATGTTAAAAACTCAACAAACTAGGAATAGATGGAAATTAGTTCAACATAATAAGTGCCATACATGAAAAGCCCTACCCCTCACCCCCACAGTCAGGGCAAAGCTGGAGGCCAGGGCAGGGCTGCAGGGGCCTGGATGCCCATCTCCCTGGGCACACTGCCCGGTTCCCAATGTTCACATAACCACGAGTGACTCTGGTGTTTTCTCTTTTTGTTAATCTTTGTTCTCGGATTTTCCTGTGACAAGCACGCCATCCTGGAAAACTGAAGTATCCCCAGGGCCACTGGAAGGATGTCAGATGTATGACCAACTCTGGAAAGTGGAGGAATCCTGGAGCTAGGCTTTAACTGATCTTACAAATCATTCCTGCTGGATGAGAATCCAGTCCTCAAACACCCTCAGAGAAGGAGATAGAAAAATGCACGGAAGCTTCCATATTGGCTCCAGGGCCAGAAGTCCTGCTGCATGGCTGACCACTCATGTTTGGCCTCAGTGCGGCGGGAGCAGCCTTGCCATGCTGGATCTTCAAACGCTGCCGGCAGAGCCCGCTGTGCAATGCCCACCGCCCTAGGGGCCCCTGTGACAAGTTTGCTGGCTGGTGAGCCCTGCGAGCCTCCGTTTGCTCAGATGGAGAGCAGGTCTGGACCAGCCGCTTCTGAGTGAGCTGCCGGGAATGGTAAACAGCGTCATCTCGGTTGAGTGCTTCTCGCAGACCAAGTGGGGGAGACTGTAAAGACGGCTTTTGTACCTTAGCACTGAGGCTTCTCTCTCAGTCCTTTCAGGGTGCAGCGATGAAGGATCATAGACTGGTGACTTACAAACAACAGAAATTTGGTTTTCACAGTGCTGGAGGCAGAAGAGCGAGGTCAGGGTGCCAGTCTGGTCCGGTGCCGCTGAGGGTCATCTCCTTGTCTCCTCACACAGTGGACAGAGGGTGAGGGAGCTGTGGAGCCTCTTTTATAAGGGTGCTAATCTCACTCTCGAGGCTCCACCCTCATGACCTAATCACCTCCCCAATGCCTCACCTCCTAATGCCATCACGTTAGGGATTAGGATGTCGAACATGAATTTTGGGGGAAACACAAACATGCGCTCCATAGCAGGTGCAAGGTGGAGAAGCCCTGTGTTTGAAGCTTGCAGTCTGTGAGGAATGTCGTCTGCAATCATACTAGGGCAGCAAGCGGCAGGATCCTGCCTGGAGCGTCTAAGCCATGTGGCCACTTGACCCAGAGGGGCCTAGGTGTAAGCTTCAGGTTGGGGGCTCTGCACCAATACCTCACATCTGCTTTCACTTGTCATTCCCTAGGAAACGGGGCCCTGGTCAGCTCCTGAGTCCTGGTCCGAAGTGGACATCCTCACATGCAGCCCTTGGTGACTGACTCCATTTCGGTGTTGCCTAATTCCACACGTTTCCTCCACAGCCCACATGGCCCTGGCTCCTCCTCTGGGGGGACCTACCCACCCACCCACACTTCTGGTGGCAGCGGCAGCTGCATCTGGTGGTCTCTAAGGGCTGGGTTTCATCACCATCCAATTTGTGTACTCGCAGTTCTTATTATTTAAGCAAGTAATTTTCAAAGAATTTTTTTTTTTAAAGCAAAGCCTCTAGTGCTTGGTTTCCTTCTTTTTTAAAGATTTTATTTTTTCCTTTTTCTCCCCAAAGCCCCCCGGTACATAGTTGTGTATTCTTCGTTGTGGGTTCTTCTAGTTGTGGCATGTAGGACGCTGCCTCAACGTGGTCTGATGAGCAGTGCCATGTCCGCGCCCAGGATTCGAACTAACGAAACACTGGGCCGCCTGCAGCGGAGCGCGTGAACTTAACCACTCGGCCACAGGGCCAGCCCCGATTTTCAAAGAATTTTAAGGGCAGAAGTCTTTTCTCTCAAGTGAACATATATGGAATTCCAACTTCTAAAATGCACGGAGGGCTTGTTCTCTGCAGCTGGGGAAAGTGCCCTCGAGGTGGGAAGTGACCTGGCCACACAGAGAGGGGCAGAGTTGAGGGTCATCTCCATTCAACCCTCTCTCACCAACCCTTTCTCAGGCTGCCGCTGTCCCCAGGGGAGGTAGGAATGGCGATGACGCGGCCCTTGATCTCCTCTGTTCAAACTGGCCCTACCACTTGCAGCTGGGCCTCCTTGGGCAGTTTCTCCTGTCCCGTGCCTCAGTTTCTTCATCTGTCAGCATCTGCCTCACAGGGTTGTTGTGAGGAGCAAATAAGTGGACGGAGTGAGGAGGTCAAGATTGCCTGGCCCCTGGCATAGGCCCAGCTTTGTAGGTCTCCTGGATTTAGCAACTAAGAAATAGTTGCTTGTATAGACATGCCCCAAGTGGAATGTTACTTGTTTATCTGAAATGTCACTTACCTGGGCATCCTGTGTTTGCTCTGGCAGCACCACCCCTGGTGTGAGGTCCCCTCCCAGCCCTAAGCACATCCTGCCCACCAGCCAGGCAGAGGGTGCAGGAGGGTTGGGGCTCCTCCTCCATCAGGACCAGGAGGGGGCCCAGGTCTGACATGCCCGGCCCTTCACCCAGGCCAAAATGGACAAGTGGACCTGAGGACAAAGCAGCCAATGAGATGGCTGGCCCAAAACGCCATCCAGTAGGGGCACTCACACTAGATGGTGTCAGGCCAGTGAGAGCCCTTCCAGGAGGTTCTGTTGAGCTGGCTTCTCCTGCACCCTCATGCCCACATGTCCTTGCAAACAAACCCCTCCTAATAATAACAGATACATTTAAGAGCCACACTCACGGCCCCTATTATGGGACACTCGCTGTTCTAGCCACTTTCCATGGCATTCCTATTTTACATCGCTGCGTAACAGCTCTGGAGTCCCCTGGCACAAGGCAGCAGCCACCTCATCGTGCTCAGGGATGTTGTGGGTCAGGAATTCATGTAGAACGCAGGGCTGGCTTGCCTCTGCTCCAGTTTCTGTGATGGGAGGGTGAGAACAGGAGAGAACTAAATTACTCCTCATAAGAAAGGGGAACTGGAGCTCCGGGAGGACTAGCTGAAGGAGCAGGGAAGGTGGCAGAAAGAAGGAGCAGCCGCTCCCACAGGAGAGGAACTCTGCGGAGCAGCAGAGGGGTCCCAGCGGCCGGGAGGGCCGCTCCTGCTCCTGCTTCCCCCATCCCACCAGCAGTCTGCACTGCATGTCAGTGCGGGAGTCTGGCTGTAGGTCTCGGGGGAGAAGGAAGGAAACCAGCTCCACGAAGGAAGGGTGGCCCAAGGAGGCCAGGCCCATCTGGGCAACGTGAGCAGAGATGCAGTTCTCATGGGTGTGGGTGCTGAGGGGGGAAGGACGATGTTTGGCCGTTTTAAGCAAAGTAGAGAGGTACCCAGCCTTGGGCCAGACTCCCGGCTCTGCCGCTTGCTGGCTGGCAAATGCCCTTACCTCTCCGTTTCTTTGCCTGTGAGACGTGGATAATAATGATGTACCTCGTAGCTTCACTGTGGAGGTTAAATGAGGTCTATGGGTTGAGCCCCCAGGAGATGGCCCGGGAAGACCGTGGACCTGGGGCCCAGAATGAGCACCTGTGGGTATTAGGAGCCGGGAGGACCTTTGTCAACACTGGGCAGGTGTCTCAACTCTTTTTGGGTCACCAAACCCTTTTGGACACCCACTGCCTCCAACTGTGTGGAGCCCTGTGAAGCCCTGGTGGATGTCCAGCCTCCTTCACTACACGGTTGTGAGGACCCAGCGGCTGGGACTTGGGGCAGGGCTCAAATCCCCATTTGCCACGTGGCCCGGACAGTTGTGCTGTGACCCAGCCGCTTCTTGTGTGGGGTGGGGAGCAGGTGCCCAGGAGCATCAGCTCCTAGAAGGCACTTCTCTGCTGCTCAGGGCACCCCGAGCCCAGCGTGCACGAGGGCCAGAGGCCAGGACTAGGGCCTTTTTGGGGCTCAGGTTCCCAAGTCCAGATCCGGGCCAGCAGTCCCCTTGGCCTCCCTTCTCTGCAGATATCCACATAGAAGGGTGGGGTGCCTGGCGCCACCTGCACTGAAGCCACTTTTTATGTCCCTGGGGGAGTCAGACTGAGGAGACCCCCTGGCTTTGAGGAGCGGGGAGTGGGGAGGCTGAGTGGAGAGGGGTCTGGGTCCATCTGGCTCCAGACACGCTAACCATGGGCCCCTGGGCAGGCAGCGCCTCCCTGGGCTTCCACTTCTTTCCCTGTAGGAGGCAGGCGGCCAGCTTAGCACCTTCCAGGTGCCCAAGCCACTGGATAGCAGGGGCCCTGTAGCCACAGAAAGGAGCCACCAGGGGGCGCATGAGGCCAGCACGTGGCTCACTGCCCTGGCTGTGCCTGAGCACCACTCTGACCCCCACTGGCCCCTTCCCAGGGACCAAGCCCCAACCCTCCCACACACCTCATTTTTCCAGGGCCTGCTTCCCATTTGGGTCCCAGGCTGCCTGCCTCAAATGCTCAGCACACAGATCAGCCAAAAGAAAGCTCTGGAGCAAGTCATCCTGTAGGGGACGAGAGATTGTTCCCAAGTCACGAGAGAGCTTGCCTGGGGTTCTAGAGCGAGGATTCATCCAGGTATGGCTCATTCCTTCTCAAGTCTCCACCTCCAGGAGCCCGTCTCAGCCACCAGCCTGGGAGACAATGACCCTTTGCCCTGCCCCCATGGGGACCTCTCTCTCTGCCCCTCCTCACCCCTCTGGACCCTCTTTTCATAATAAAAAGAAATCTCCAGCACCAAGCAGGGGTATCTGACAGCAATAAATTTATTAAGTATCCCCCCAAAATATAAACACAAACGAGTAAAAAAACAAAACAAACCACAAAACATCAGGCCTGGAATGGACGATAAAGCAGAGAGACAAATGAGAGACACAAAAACAGAGATGACCTATGATAGGAAGACAGAGCTGGGTAGACTCATGTCGGGTGGGGATGCCCTAACCACCAGAGAACAAACACTTGGGAGCCCAGACTGATGTGACTGGAGCTGGTGGGGGCAAGGTGGGGGGCGGTGTCAGTGGCTACATGGCTCTGGGGGACAGACCTCTTGGCCCTGGCCACACCCCTCCAGCTGCTTCACTTGGGGCCCTGGGCCTCGGATTCCTCTTCGTCATCTTCGTACATCTCGCCCTCCTCCTCAGCCGTGGCGTCCTGGTACTGCTGGTACTCGGACACCAGGTCGTTCATGTTGCTCTCGGCCTCGGTGAACTCCATCTCGTCCATGCCCTCGCCCGTGTACCAGTGCAGGAAGGCCTTGCGCCGGAACATGGCCGTGAACTGCTCCGAGATGCGCTTGAACAGCTCCTGGATGGCCGTGCTGTTGCCGATGAAGGTGGAGGACATCTTGAGCCCACGGGGCGGGATGTCGCACACGGCCACCTTCACATTGTTGGGGATCCACTCCACGAAGTAGCTGCTGTTCTTGCTCTGGATGGCCAGCATCTGCTCATCCACCTCCTTCATGGACATGCGGCCGCGGAAGACGGTGGCCACGGTCAGGTAGCGGCCATGGCGGGGGTCGCAGGCAGCCATCATGTTCTTGGCATCAAACATCTGCTGGGTGAGCTCAGGCACCGTCAGGGCCCGGTACTGCTGGCTGCCCCGGGCAGTGAGTGGGGCGAAGCCGGGCATGAAGAAGTGCAGGCGGGGGAAGGGCACCATGTTCACGGCCAGCTTGCGGAGGTCGGCATTGAGCTGGCCGGGGAAGCGGAGGGAAGTGGTGACACCGCTCATGGTGGCCGACACCAGGTGGTTGAGGTCCCCGTAGGTGGGCGTGGCCAGCTTGAGCGTGCGGAAGCAGATGTCGTAGAGGGCCTCGTTGTCGATGCAGTAGGTCTCGTCCGTGTTCTCCACCAGCTGGTGGATGGACAGCGTGGCGTTGTAGGGCTCCACCACTGTGTCCGACACCTTGGGTGAGGGCACCACACTGAAGGTGTTCATGATGCGGTCAGGGTACTCCTCGCGCACCTTGCTGATGAGCAGTGTGCCCATCCCGGATCCCGTGCCCCCGCCCAGAGAGTGGGTCAGCTGGAAGCCCTGCAGACAGTCGCAGTTCTCACACTCCTTCCGCACTACGTCCAGGACCGAGTCCACCAGCTCGGCACCCTCCGTGTAGTGGCCCTTGGCCCAGTTGTTGCCGGCCCCACTCTGACCTGTGTAGGGGGAGAGGATGGCGACATAGATGAGGCCAGATCTCCTGAGCCCACCCGAACATCCCATCCCAGAGGGCAACTGTGGAAGCCCTGTGCCTGTTTCCTCTCTATCCTCTATTTAGTGGGGACCCCCACACCTCACTGCCTCCACTGTCCTCCACAGCAGCCACGCTGCGTGTTGGGGACCCTGCTGCCGAGTGTCCTGTGTTAAGGGCTCTGAACAGGAATTGAGAACCTGGAATTACAGCTCCTTCTATGCCACCCAAGAGGGTCCTGGGGGAGTCTGTCAGCCTTCCCCTCCGGCCCACCCACCCTCTGGCTGGCTGTGCTGGAAGTGGAAACTATAACCCCCAGAATCCCTTGCAGCTCAGGGTCTGGAGGTGGATCGGTGCCCATCACTTGAGTGCTGAGCTCTAGAAGGCAGAACTGGGGTGGGACCCTCTTCCTGTTGCTGTGCAAGCACCCAGGGCCCTGCCACCAGAGTCACAGGCATAAGTATCACCTGACACCACACCAATGCTGTGTCTGGACCTCTGGAGGCCCCAGCTTCTGTCCTATCAGCTCTCTGATGATCCTGTAAGCTTCAATCTCTGTTTTACACATTGTTCTGCTCGAAACACATGGGTGCTTCCTGTTCGCTGCACAGAGCCCATGCTCTAGGCCTCCACTGCCAGCTGCAAGCAGGGAGACCAGCCCTGCCCTGTGAGATCACGGCGGTGGGTGACTGTGCCCTTTTGTTTCTGTTGACCTGGGTTTGCCTGCAATGGGGTCCACCATCAGTGTGTGGGAAACTCACCGAAGATGAAGTTGTCAGGCCTGAAGAGGTGCCCAAAGGCCCCAGACCGGACGCTGTCCATGGTTCCAGGCTCCAGGTCCACCAGGATGGCCCGGGGCACATACTTGTGAGCTGAGGGGAGAGGGGCGGGTTATGGGGTCACAGAAACTCAGGGGCTCCTCCTGCCCTCTAAATCCTGTCCCAGCCTGCACGCCTCATGTGCTCACTCTAAGAGCTCAGACCGTGGGGTCAGAGGGGCTGGAACCTTGTGTGAAATAGGGAGCATGGTGGATACCACAGACAGCCAGGAACGAATCCCATGTCCATGCAGGCAGGTTTGCTATGGACAACAGTTGCTAGATAGCCCCTGCCCATGCCTCCCAAGTAACCCTGCTCTGGACCCTCCCATGGGCCTCCCGAGGGGCCTTCAGGACCCTGTCCATTCCCCTGGACTGTGCAGGTGTCTCATGGCCATTTGTCTCTCACTGGGAACTCCTGTCTTTATTCTGTGAGTCTCAAGTTACACCCTCCAGCCCGGTCCCAGCATCTCCGTCCTCCCCTACCACCACCCAGGGGGAGCCAGGCGGGTGGGGCTCACAAGAGGCCTCGTTGTAGTAGACGCTGATGCGCTCCAGCTGCAGGTCCGAGTCCCCCACATAGTTGCCACTGGGGTCTATGCCGTGCTCATCGCTGATGACCTCCCAGAACTGCAGGAGGAAAGAGGGGTCAGCAGGCAGCTGTAACTGTCCCCCAGACCCTTTCCCTGTCTTGGCCTCATGACATTGTGTGTACGATTAGGGGCTTGGACACAAAGCCTGCACGAACCCCTTTGAGTGACTTTGCAAAAACCCTCCAAACTCTGTCATCTGTCAGAAAACCGTCATAATAAATATGCACGTCCACGGAGCCCTCAGGGTGGTTCAGGACTCAACTGGCACAGACCTGGGCCCCTGGACCCAGCTCCGCACTTCCTGATCAGGGACCTGGGACAGTCCACTCCTCCATGAGGGGGTTAGCAATAAACACCCTCTGGGAGTGGTTTTTATCATTCCTTCTTTTAGAAGGAATTCCTTTTAGAGGAAACTGAGGCACAGAGCTGCAGGAAACTGAGCCGCACACAGTAAGTGACAGACACAGAGTCCAGGATATGCATGCCGCAGTGTCAGAGGGGAGAGGATGTCCAGTGACAGAGTCCAGCACATCATCAGCCTCAGCCAACAGGGGCCAGAGTCACCTAACCTATCCATGCACATGCCCTAGGCCCACACTCCCCCTGCCTGCTGCCACCTAACCTGCTCCCCAGTAGGTAGGAAGCTCAGAACTTCTCAAGCCTGCCCCCATTGACTGCCACCAGGCTGGAGAGCCAGAGCAGGACCTGGACTCAGGAGCCAGACCATCCCTTCCCAGCTGTGTGACCTTGGGCAGGTCCTGAAGATTCTCTGTGCCTCCTCTGTTCAATGGGCCTAACAATAACAGGTCATTATGGTGATAAAGCAAGTTAATCTGTGCAAAGCATGAGAATGGGTGTGGAGCCTGCAGAGCGAGGTGTGGAATTATCAGCACACTCCTTGGGTGAAGGGAAGGCTGCACAGAGCTGCCCTCACCCCAGAGGCACCTCCGGGCTGTCGTGGAGCACAGTTGGCCCACGCAGGCAGGAGGCCATTGGTCACACACTGGGTGACTTCCCAGGGCACTTCCCCTTTGCTCCTCAGGGTTGGGGTGACTTTCAGAAGATGAATGGGTGCGGAGGCCTCAAGAAATAATGGGCTTCTACATGTGAGTCCTGTGCTGGCAAAAGGCTGCGCAGTGAAAAAAGCAGTTAGAAGAGAGTTTGCACACACTTTTGTAGGTATCGATGCCTCTGACACAAAACTGCTCCAGGCAGCTGTGCCGGGAATGTGTCTGGGTCTGGGAGAGACTTCTTCTCACTGAGGACCCTTTGGTTCTTTTGGAATTCTTTGTCACATACACGTCAACTTCTCACAAAAAGTTAGTTAAAAACATATTTTAAAAGCTGAAAAGTATGGACAGCGTCATTACCATAAAACCCCTAGCAGAGTCCAGCAGCTCATCCAGAGACTGTCGTCAGGGTCACCTCTCAGGGAGGGGGTGACTGGACTCCCCTCTCTTGTGCATTTTTGTCATTGCTAAGTTTTCTTCTTTTTGCATTAGTGTGTCTTTATTTTGTAAATAGAAAAAATAAACACACAGGAATGTCACTGAGGCATTTGGGGCTCCCTCAGCCCTCCTCTGCCCCGAGGCTGTCTTGGTCCCCACAGCCCTGGGACACTCCAAACCTCTGGCTTCAGAGATACCCAAGCCCCTGGAGAGGAGGAGTGAGCTCGAGACAGCAACTGAGGGGCCAGGAGAGAGTGAGTACCATCAACACGTCTATGGAAAGTTCTCTGGAATGCATCTATGGAAAGTGTGGTCTTCCAGGAGTGGGTGCAGACCAGAGAGGGTGCAGATGCCAGCACTAGCCAGTGTGCACAGTGACTCCACCTCCCAGACCTCAGTGTTCTCATCTGTAAAGTAGACATGATAATGGTCCCCACATGAAGTAGCCCAACACATAAAAGCACGAGCAGATCCTATTTAAGTTTGTAAAGCCATGTGCATGGATAACAAATAAAAATACAAGGTGACTTTTTGTTGTTGCTGACGAAGATTTGCCCTGGGCTAACATCTGTGCCAGCCTTCCTCTATTTCATATGTGGGTCGCTGCCACAGCACGGCTGATGAGTGTAGGTCCCTTCCCCGGGGTCCAAACGTGTGGATCCGGGACACTGAAGAGGAGTGCACCGAACTTAACCATTATGCCACAAAAGATAACTTTAAAAATCAATATACTTCGGAATACTGTGGCACAGTAAAAGAACATCACTCGTCTGAGTAGATCTTCAAGACAACTCCTTGAGGGCAGGGCACAAGGCGCCGGACAGTGTGAAGAAGGCGACCTCACAACGGATGCTGCACATGGACAGAAAGCTTGGAAAGAATGGAAAATGAAGCTCTCCTGACAGGAGAGGGGCTGCCGGGGGTGAGCCTCTTAAATAGACACTTTAGCCTTTATTGGTAATGTTCCAATTTTTTAGACTGAGAGTATATTAATAATCACTTCTGTAGTTAAAACTAATAAAAGTTGTAATTTAAAATAATAAGTATCGGGCCAGCCCCAGCGCCTAGTAGTTAAGTTCTTGCACTCTGCTTCAGTGGCCCAGGGTTTCGCAGGTTTGGATCCTGGGCACAGACATGGGACCACTCATCAGACCATGCTGACTCGGCGTCCCACATGCCACAACTAGAAGGACCTACAACTAGAATACACAACTATGTACTGGGGTCTTTGGGGAGAAGAAAAAAAACAAAAGAGATTGGCAACAGATGTTGGCGCAGGTGCCAATCTTTAAAAAAAATACAATAAAAAAATAAATATCTTAGTAAAGTATATTATGTAACATTTAACAAATAATAAAATACAACTTCTCAAATTAAATAAGAAATAATTCTGGTCATCACTACAGATGAGAACACTGCCAGATGGTGCGTGCGCCCCAGGGTTCAGGCCCCATCTCCCCTCGCACGCCCTGGTGTGGGCTGGGTTTGTGGGGCGCCTCAGGCCCTGCACCCGTGGCCCTGTCCGTGGTGCTGACCCGTTGCCTGACGCACTCAGGGCCCGGGAGGCGGTGGGCGGGCACGAGGCAAGCGGGGTGCGGGCGGGGCCCTCCAGAGATGGGGCTGTCCGACTCATGGGCGTTAGGACCCTCCAGGACCCCAGGCCTTTCCGCATTCTGCACAGGGCTCACCGTGACCCATTTAGGAAGGGCTGGGGAGGGGGCGGTGCTAGAAAAACCAGGAAATCCCTCTTCCCATTGGCTGTGGGTACAGTGTCCCGCCCTCCAAGGCCCCACCCAGCAGCTGAGAGGAAGGGGCACAGACAAAGGCTCCAGGGAGGCCCTGCCCCCTAAGGGAGGAGGGTGGGGTCCCTGGACTCATCCACCCCATTGTTGGGAGGTGAGGCGGGGGGAGGGTCCCGTCCATCCTGATGTATCCATAAACTCCTGCTCTGTCCCTCCCAGGCAGGGGCCTCAACTTCCCCGGGCATCGAGTTTTCTCATCCTTGGGGGAAGGGCAATATTCGTATCACCGCATTCCTTCGAGGCAGTGCACCCGGCTCAGAGACCCATACAGGGTAGTCATCACGAAATGACATCATGCTACCTCTCAGGAGAGCCCCGGATCGCCCTGACCTCCCTCCTTCCCCCAAGCCAGGCCCCACCCCAGGGCAGGCAGCAGCTAGTCAAGCTGAGCCAGAGGCACCATTCAAGGACCCGCAGGCAGGAGAGCACCTCATTGCCCACCCCAGTCAGCCGCGCTGTGATGGGCAGGAGAAGTTTGCTTTCCCCCCACCAGGGAGCCCACAAGCATAATGGGAACAGGAAACGAAAATGGCCAAGGAACTGCCAGTCCACAGGAAGGATGCTGAGCTCCTGGGCAGGCAAATCCCCCTACACCCTACACCCAACCTGGGGCCTGGCCTGGAGGCCTTAAGCACTTTCTTCCAGTTTGGTCCCTGGAGACTTTCCAGGGCAGGGAGGCCCAAAGGAAACCGTCTAACACTTCCATTGGTCACCACAGAGGGTGGCAGTGGGAAAGGAAGATCTTCCCCCCAAAATCCACCTCTTTCTTGTTTCAATTGTTAAAAAGAATCAGATATTAATTTTAAAAAACAAACATAAATCAAGAAAATTAACCAAAAAGGAATAAAAAGTAATGAGCAAACCCAAGGGCCACAGCACTGAGAAGCAGCAAAAAATCTCTGCAGAGGACACTGTCCAGCACCCGGCCCTGTCCCCGCCCACTGAGGCGGGTGTGGACCTGCCTTTGCCCATGTGTGCTAGGCCCAGCCATAGGAGGAGGGACACGATTGGATCATCACTCCCCCAGGCCCAGGCAGGAATCAGGGCTGCCCCCCTCCCCACAGTGACCCCTGACCCTCCGAGGAGCAGATGCTCAGGGCAGGGCTGGCCCCTGTGGCCACATTAACGAGCCCTTGGCCCCTCCTGCCTGGCCAGGGCAGCTGTGAGCAATTGCCCCAGGAGCCTTGATTTGATTTGAGACCATCCTCCACCAGGCCTACCCCTCCCCCAGGCCCCGGCCTCGGGCAGGCACAGCTGTCTCCTCGGGTGATTAGGGAGTTTTCCCCGCTTCCCTCCCACACTCCCTCCCATCCAGGCGCCTCCACCCTACAGTGAAGGTGCAATTTACATGTCAGCCACGTGGCTGCCCCAGCCCCGTTGTAATTAGCTTTTTGTTCTTGCCTGGTTTCCATGGCAACAGCCTCCAGAGGAAGCCATTCCTCGGCCCCTTCCCCTCCAGGACCTGCCTCCTCCCACCGCCTCCTTCGGAGCGCCAGCTAGACACCGTCCTGGGCCGGGTGCCTGGCCTTGGTCCTGACAAAGCCACCCCCTCCATGCATTGTTATGGGCAGCAGGCCCCACCCAGTCGGAGCCCCGCGCGGGGCGACCGCAGGGACCGAGCCAGCGCAGCGCGGCTCAGATTCGCACTTGCTTGTGACCTTGGGCAAGGGACAGCCACCCGGACTTGGGTACGTGACATTCGCTTCCTGGGTTCGGGTGGGCTTTACACCCCCTCCCTTTCCCGCCTGAGTCCCAACATCTGTGAGGTGGACTAACAATGGAGGGGAGGGGCCGAGCGGCGATCCACCCCCGGTGCCAGGCTTTGTTCCCACGTCCAACCCCCAGACGCGGCGGTCCAGGGGTGGGCGCGGTCCAACCCCGCAGGGGGTTTGCCCAGGCGGGGCTGTGCTGAAGGAGGGTCCAGTGCTGGACCAAGGTCACCCCGAGTCCGGGCCCAACCCCTCCCCCAACAAAGGAATAGGGTGGGGCCAGGAAGCCGAGGGTTGTCAAAACGAGGTTGGGGGCATGAGGGCGGGTCTGGGGCATTGGAGGACATCCTGTTCGGAGGGTGGGAGAGGGAGGGCAGAGAGAATTATTATGGCTTTGAGGGGGGAGCCCCACCCAAACCTGCCCACCCCACCCATCTTGCTCAAGGCTAAGTTGCAGCCCCAAAGAAGAGGGCCACGCCCAGGCAGCGCCCCCACCTGCACCTGCTTTGGCCGGTGGAGGAGGGCTCAGCTGCGGATGGAGCTAAACCGCTGACTTGCGCTGCGCTCCGCAGACCCGAGGTAACCCCGGTAGGGCAGAGGAAAGGCGGCGCGGGAGAGGCAGGGCGGGGTCCCCGCCGTCCCGGCTGCCCGGCGCGGGGCCGGCTTGTTCCTTTGTTCTCAGCTTCTCTGCCGCAAGCGCGGCTCGGGGCGCACGGCGCCTCCCTGCTTTCCCTCCCTCTGGGGCTGGCTCGGGATGGACACGCGGGGTGCAGGGCCCGGCGCGTGGGGGCGGCGCGCAGCCTCACCTTGGCCCCGATCTGGTTGCCGCACTGGCCGGCCTGGATGTGCACGATCTCCCTCATGCTCGGTGCGGGTGGCTGGCGGCTGCGGGTAGCGCGCGGACGGGCCGAGGCTGGCTGCGGAGGGTCGGCTGCCCCAGCCGCCGGCTCTTATAGGCCGGGCCCCGCCCGCCGCCGGCCTGGCGTCACCGCGCGCGGCCAATCGGGGGTCGCCGCCGCAGAATGCGGCACCGGCCCTGCAGCATCAGCACCGCGCATCCCCGCCCGGCAGCGCGATGCGGCGCCTCCTCCCGCCGCCACCTCCCGCCGCCACCCGGTCTTGAGGGCCCCGCGGGCGGGGTCTGGGGGCCCCACGCACCCGAAAGGAGGGGCTAGCGGGCTCCAGGGAGGACAATAGTAGCCCCCTTGGCCCTCGAACCCGGCCCCGGCTGCCCTCTGGGGTCCCGCCCCTGCGGCAGCCCCACCCCGCGGCTTTGCAAGGAGGGTCTTTCTTCCCCACACCGGTTTAGGGGCCAACCCCATCTCCCACCCTGAAAGGCCAAGATGGACTCCTCCCAGCTCCCTGTCTGTAGCATGAACGGACAGATAAGGTACTCTAAGCTTTCCTGGATCCCTTAGGGGTGGGGGAGGCGGAAAGAGGCTGCAGCAGCCAGTGAACCCCCAGGAGAAAGCAAGTATGAGGCAGGGCGCAGAAACGTCTGAGTCAGAAGGGCTGTGGGCACAGGAGGGCAGCGGAGATGACTGTGGCAGCTCTGAGTCTCGCTGTGCTCTGCAGTGGGGGTGCCACCTGCCCCTCCTTCCCCAGGGAGCTGCAGTGAGGCTCCACCTGGACCATGCATGTGGGGATGCTTTGTACCCTGCCAGGCACAGCACCTGGCCTGTAGCCACTGCTCAATGAATATTGTGTCAGGAATTGTCATAAGGACACAAGGGAGGCCAGGGGCCGAGGGGGTGGGGGATGGTGGGCAGTGGTTTCTGTCTGACTCACTCTCTGACATCGGTACCTCTGGATTCTTGGTCCACATGAGGCCAACACAACGCGGTGTGGGGGTTTCTACGTAGTAGGGAGATGGTGTGCACCTAAGGCAGGGGTTCTTGAGGAAAAACTGGGAAAGAGAGAGGGGATGGAGTGAAGTGGACCTGCAGTACAGACATTGTGCCACATGCACATATACCACTGGCTTAATATTCTCCTGGCGTTAGACGTTAATGTGAAACCACCTTATAATAAGGTCTTTCTGATAATTCAGTAACAAAATCTTCCATGAAGGGTCTCAGCCACAGTATATGGACGTTAGACAAGCAGTCAGCTGAACAAGCCCATGGGCGTGCCTGTGTCCAGTCTGTGTGCTCAGGAGCCTGTTGGCGTGGTGTGACTGTGTTTGTGCCCCTCTCCCCGCTCCCCCCGGAGCTCCCCAGTTTGGCAAGTCTAGAAATGGGTCTTTTGTTCTCAAGAGATGCCCCTCCCCCACAATGTGTCCATGATGTGGCTTTCTGTGGCTGGCTTCTGGCCACCTGGGGCCCCTCCCTGTCCCCATTCAGGGGGTCCTTAGTGAGCATTTGGCTCTTCCCTGGATCTGGCTGCACCTCCCTGTCTGAGCAAAGAAGCTTTGCAGCATCTTGTCAGCCAGGACCCATCACCAGCCTGCCTCCCTGCGGGATGGCACGGGGCCAGGCCCCCTCCATCCCCAGAGGGCTCTGGTGCTGGGCTCAAGGCTGACTCACCGTCCTGTCTCCCAGCAAAGGCTGGCCCTGCCGGGAACCAGCTCCCGGCCCAGATGCCAGCAGTCAGGGCTGGAGCTGCCAGCATGGGTGGAGTGGGGCCTGGCTGAGGCAGAGCTGGGGCTGGCTGCAGGGGGCTGCAGGCATTACTAGACCTGCCTCGGAGTTGGCTGACATCACCGCTTTTGCCTCCACTGAGCCTGTGCCAGGGAAGAGGTCGACTGTGTGCTCAGTGACTGTGGAGGAAACCAGGTGGCTCCTCAGTGAGACCCCAGGGCTCCCAGCAGCCTCCCAGGTAGCATAGTCCACCCAGATGCCCACTCTCCCGGGACCTGGGTCTGGATACCCCCTGCAGCCTCTGGACAGCCTCACCCCATTCTGGGAGGCCTTGCTTCAAATACCTCTGGGGGCTGGCTGAACACTGACCCCCCTCCCAGAGGGGTAGCGCCGGGGGAGAGTAGACTTCAGCCCCTGGTCCCCCCAGCTCTGTGGACCCCTGGGGACACCTCAGAGCAGACACAGAGGAGGGTCATGCTCTGGCCAAGGTCACACATAGGTCATAGTGGTCCTGCTTCTGCTGCAGCTGAAGGCAGCCTGGACAGCGTCTGAGTCTTGTCACCATGGAGAGACTGGGGAAGGGCAGCTGCTGCTCCTTATGGCAGTTGCTCCGGGCTGGGGTTTGCACCACAGAGAGGAAGCAAGGATGCAGGGTCAGAGTAGGTGCGATCGAGGTCTCCAGTCTCTCCCCTCAGGTGCGTTCTCACCTGGACAGGCCAGTTGTGCTTTCTGGCTGGTTTGTGGGACTTACCCCCACCCCCATCACTCCCAGCCATGCTCCTGTCCTTCCCCCACTCCTCCACTCTCAAGCTTCAAGCATCTTCTGGAAGGAGCTGAGACAGATCGAGATGAGGCTGCGCCAAGCACAGCATTTATTACCAGACTGCTTCCCAGCCCCAATACCCTACCTACTGGTCACTGATTCCAGCTGATGGCCTCTGCTTCAGCCTGAGCAGGCACTGACCAGCGCTGTCTGCTGGGCATGTAGACAGGCAGGCTGAGCCCCCAGCTCTCCAGTCACTACTGAGTCTCAGAAGAGATCAACACCCCCCTCCCCTGCCACCCGTGGCGCCAGCTAACATGGTCCCTCTACCCAAGAAGGAGCCCACTTCTTCCTGAAGCAGCCCTGGAGCCTGGGTCTTGCTGGTCACACAGCTGCTTCTCCTGAGGCCCTCACTGGGAACAACAGTTCTGATTGGCTCTTGCTGCTCTGCCAACACAGACACTTCACATCCCAGTGGGTGGGCGGGGGCACAAGTCTTGAGAGTCAGCAGCAAAGGTGGGTGTGGGAGCGGGCGGGTCCTTGCCTGGCCTCTGGGTGGAGCTGAGGCTCTCAGGGGTGGGCAGAAGTTCTGTCCAGGAGCCTGGGGCCTGCCCCTGGTGGCCGTGGCCTCACTATCTCCCTAGCCACCTCCATTTCCCACAGTTGCTCCTGGACATTCATGCCGTTCCTCCTCTGGCCCCAGAGGCTCCGTGCACCCACACCTTCAGAGATCATCTAGGCCACCCTCTTTGGCAAGTGACTGCCCCGGTCACACAGGAACCGAGCCCCCTGATGTCACCACCTCCCTCTGCCCAGCCCTCTGCCTTGGCCCGCAGGCTCCCCTCCCCTCACCAGGAGCACAGCAGCACCTCCTGGAGCGTCTTTCGAAGTTCCTGGCTGCGGAAGGCATAGATGAGGGGGTCGACGATGGCGCTGCACAGGATGAGGGTGAGGAAGAGCTTGAAGTTCTTGAAGACACAGCCGCAGGTGGGGTGTTGAGGGCAGAGGATAAGGAGTGAGAGGTGCAGGAAAAAGGGGCCCCAGCAGAGGAAGAAAACGCCCAGCAGGATGGTGAGGGTGGCGGCACCCTTGAGGCCAAAGCCCTGGTGGATGGGGTGCTGCCTCTTGTGGAGCCGGGCGATGCCCCGGGCGTGCTGGCACGCCCTGGCGAGCATGTGCACGTACAGCACTGCCATGAGCACCAGCATGGCCACAAAGAAGGTGACGAGACAGAGCAGGACAGCCGTGTGGTTGTAGTAAGCGATGAAGAGGGTGCTAGAGAGGACACTAACCACCCAGATGGCCGCGATGGCACGCCACACACGGGGCAGCATCATGATGCTGTGGTACCGCAGCGCATAGAAGATGGAGATGTAGCGGTCTACGGCAATGCCGCCCAGGAAGCAGAGGCTGGACACCATGGAGCCGCAGATGAGCACATCAATGACGTTGTCCAGCTGCTGCAACACCGAGGCCCGGGTGGCCAGGACTCCGGCCTCTAGCAGCAGCAAGATTGCCATCTCCAGCACGTTGCTCATGCTCACCAGCAGGTCGGACACGGCCAGGCAGCAGATGAAGTAGTACATGGGTGAGTGCAGGTTGCGGTTCTTGGCGATGGCAGTCACCACCAGTACATTTTCCACTAGGCTCACCAGCCCCAGGCTGAGGAAGAGCCCATCAGGAATGGACACCTCCAGGCACGGGGGCTCTGTCTGGTTGGTGGTCAGCCCGAGGTAGGGGGTGGCTGGGAGGGTGGAGTTGAGGGAGCCCAGCAGCCTCCTCTGGGGCCCCTGCAGAGGCATAGTCCCTCTAGGAAGCAGGAAGGGGTCTTCACTCTCCAGGCGTCCCACTCAGCTCATGGTGCCACCCGCAGGGCCGCCCTCACACTCACGCTCTCCCTGGCTGGAAAAATGTTGGCCCAACCGTGGCCCAGCCAGAGAACCTGGCCTCTCCACCAGAGTCTGGTCACTTCCCAGCCAAGACCCAAGCTCTGTGGCACCAACCCTCTGGGCTCTGGCGTCTCATTGGGTTCTCAGCCCACCTCCCGGCCTCTCCCTGGAGGTGCTGTTGCTCAGGTCCGCACATCTCTAGCTCTTGCTGCCTCCTGGCCTGCCAGGCCTCCTGCCTCCCCAGAGCAGGGGTGGGTTGGGGAAACTGGGAAGAATGGAGCCTTTCTCAGCATCTTTAAAGGCTTCCATGGAGCCCCTCCTCCTGAGGGCAGTCACATGATGGGCGGGTGCCCGGGAAGGCACCATCAGAGCGCCCACACACCCTCCTGCCACCAAGTGGCGCAAATGGCACCCACGACCGTCTGGGCTCCCCGGGTCCCCAGACTCCTGGACACAGCAGGACATCTCCCCTTTGCACTCCCAGCCTCCCTGTACTCAGCCAACCAGCACTCCCAGCTGGGCCTCTGCTCCAGGTGTGGCCTCCTCTGGACCTGCCCCAGACTTCTAACCCTCCTCCAGGCACATCTCAAACACCACCTCCTCCTTAAAGCCACCCCTGATCCCCTAGCCTGCCTGACTCCGCTCTACCTCAGGAACAGTCACTGGCTGTTGACTGTCCACTCTCAGCCCTCAGCCTTAACCCCCCACCCAATGTTAGGTGCTCACTGAGGGCAACCCCAGCCCCCAGAGACCTCCACCCCTTTCGCTGAGTGCTGCTGGAGGGCATCCTGGCACAACAGCTGAAAGAGACTGTGCTCACACTCCTCCTGGGGGAGGGATGGGGACAGAGCTGCGGTCCTTCCCTGACGGCCCCATTTCCTCTGCGGGAGCACACCACCGGCAGAGGCAGGAACCACTTCAAGGGCAGATCTCTGTCTCCAGCCACGTGGGGCACTGTGCGAGCCAAGCAGCGGTGGGGAACCGCCCCGGGCACCAAGCTGGCCTCACTCCCAGCACTTTCTCACTCAGACAGAGGACAAACCCTCCTTTGAAGGCGGAGGTGGGGGGATGGAACTCTTCCTCCCTTGACAGGTGGGGAAGACGAGGCAGCAAGAAAGGCAATGGCTTGTTCAAAGTCAGACACAAGCCAGGTGGAGGTGGAGCCGGGAGGGAGCTCTGAGGGAGGTCTCAGTGTCTGGGAAGTGTCCGCACCTGTGATCTGCCTGTTGAAGTCGGTCCCTCACCCATGACTGTCAGATGGCCTCTGATGGGCAGTGCCCACATGCCCACATGTGTTACACGCACTTGTGAGTCATTCCTCAGGTCTGCACACCCTACAAAGCTCTTCCTTCCCTTGCCTCGTTTGTGCTTTTTATTGAAGTATGTCAATACGTAAAGGGCATAAATTATAAATGTGCAGGTTGGTGATGCTCCACGCTGAACACAGCCAGGAGAGCAGCACCCAGATGAGTCAAAAAAGCGTAAACTGCACCCGAACCTCTCCTCCTGCCCCAGGGAGCCCCCGACTGAGTGTGGGCTAGTTTTCCTCTGGGAAATTCCTACACGGGGCTCAGCTTGTTGGTCTCCCTGCTCAGCTCCAAGACCCTTGCAGTCACATGCAGCGGGACCCTGTCCTCAGGCTGTGTGGTGGCTGGTGAGGAACGGACACCCTTCAAGTTCGGTGCTCCGTCTCCCTGTTGCCAACAGTGCTGCTGGGCATCCTCGCCCGTGTTTGGTGGACACAGGCGCGTGTTTCCATTGGGTGACACCAGGAGTGGCAGTGGGTGGTCGGAGGCACATCTTCCGCTGTGGCAGATTCTGCCTGTTTCTGGCAGTGCGTGAGCCCCCCACTCCCCACATCAGGGGTAAAAGGACAGCCCCGCCACAGCTCCAACAGGAACAGGCCCAGGATGGGCCCGCACCGCACACCTCCCCCAGCTGTCTGCCCCCCACTCTCTCCTCCTGGTGGAGCCCACAGGAAGCAGGAGGTCCCAGGCCATGATCAGGAGGCAGAGCCATGGCAGGGCAAGGTGGCTTCGGCTGTGCCTGCCACACAAGTCCTGGGACTCCCACTGCATCCCACTCCATTGCCGAGGATCACCTTCCAGACCACCTCCCACCTCTGGGGCACTGACTGAGAGTCTGCTGGGCGAGCAGTGCCCTGCCCCCAGCTTCTGTGTGGCCACATTTCAGGGACGTTAGTATTCCAGCTCCATAAATGAAGCCTTTGAGATGGACGTGCCTGACCCCAGCCCCCCTGCCCAGTCTGACTTCAAAGGGCGTGAGAACTGGGCAGCCTTTGGCAGGCGACCACAGCCCTCTTCCTGGGGAGGCCTCACGACTCCTCATCTGGCTCTCACTGCAGGTGCCTGTTGGGGACTCCGTGAGGGGACAGCGAGGACAGCAGGTACCACTGAGCTGGAGAAAGTCAACTTTGTGATGAGTTACGGTCATAGGGTCAGCGTCTAAATGAAATCAGATTCCAGAGGCCTATTATGTCAACTCGATCTCCAGTGCCCCTGGGAGAGATTGAGTGAGGAATGGCCAGGAGACAGGCAGTGGACATACTGTCCCCTCAGAGCAGGTGCCACCATGAGATGATGTGCTGGACCCCCGCAGTCTTGTGCACTTGTGTCACCAGCACCAAGAACAGTGCAGGCACAGAGTAAGCCTGCAATACACAAGCGTTCACAGTGTAAGTGAGCTCTGGGGGGGTTGGGGCATGACAAGCTCTCCCTGAAGTCGGGGAGGGTGCCTGCGTCCAGCCACAGCCACAGCCACACCAGGGAGGTGGGGGTCACCGCCTCTGGCCCCTGGCCCCACTTCCTTCATGGAGGCCCCCAAGGGCCAGCCCGAAGGCACACAGCCCCATGGGTAGCCATGCGGACTGTACATGCCCCTCCTGACCCTCGTCGCAGTGGGTCTCAGGAAGGCCTGGCCCAGAGCTGAGTCATCCTGTCTTGGTTTGAGGGCCAGCTAGTTGCCTTTGAACTCGGGGAGGCGGTGGCTTGTGTGCCCACGTTGTGGGCTGCAGACCCTGAGGTTGGGCCCAACAACCCATTAGCCATCCTGCCCATGGGTGGCACGGGCCTGGAGGAGCCGGTTCACTCTGCCTGGACACTGGGTGGCAGGCCAAGCCTTTAGAGCTGGTGTCCACCAGAAGGACCTGCTGTCTCATCTCCACCAGAAACAGGACCTGCATGCAAGCAGCACGGCTGAGCACTGAGCCTCACATTTTTCTGGGACAGCCGGCGGGGGGCGAGCAGTGGGCCCAGCCTCTCCATGTCACCATCCTGACGACACTGGCTCTTCATTTTAAAGTTCGCCGACTCCTGCCTGTTTGCGTGGCTGTTGCAACTCCAGACGTCACGCCCCACCTGGATGTACTTAAGGCCGGAAGAAGCAGAGTGTCAAGCTCTCCTTGCTCCCGTTGTGTTCAGAGAACAAACCCGTTCCCAGAAGACCCCCAGCAGACTCCTGTCTCACTGGCTGAAGCGCATCACAGGCCACCCAAGTAGGGCAGTGGATCTGAGACAGACGTGGATTATCTCAGTCACATTCGATCCTGGGAGCTGGGGTAGACCCACCAATTCATTGTGGCGGCACAGACTGAGGTGTGCGTGAGAAAGACGGACAACCTCACCACGTCTGCAGTGCTGTCCTTGCCACGGGTGTTTAAAACAAGAGGCTTCTGTTGATCCCCAAACACTGGGAGCCCCCATGTTGGGATCTGCTGAAAGGATGACTTCACAGGTGTCCCCGGTAGGTGACTCCACATCAATGACAAGGACGCCATTGGGGACTTCCTAGGAGACAGGCTGATGGACCAGGACTCGTACGGATGTTGACAGATGACTGGCCTGGGGCCAATTCTACCCCGAAACATAGGGACAGCACCTCCTCCCAACCCATGTCTGCCACCTCTGGGGAGGAGGTCGGGACCAGGAGGGCGCCTCGTGGACAGGATCCCTGGGGCAGCTCAAAACCTTGGTGTCCTGGATCTTTCCAGAATCAAACAGGTTCCTCGGTCATGGGCAGTCCCAAGTAGTTCTGAGCTGTCAACCAAGTGCACCAGGACCCACCCAGGCAACAAGCCCTCCCTGCATGCTCCATTCACCCCCAGATCAAATGCCCCCTAATCTCTGCCATGTACATCCCCGAGCTGCCAGGACATCCTTTCCAGAACCTACCTCTCAGGCTTCCCCTCCAACTTGGTGCTGCCCTGAAGTGTTCCACTGAGACAACTGGGTCAGACAGGACGGACTGTCTGCGGTGTCCAGTCCAAGGACCCAGTGCCAGCCCCTCCTGCCCCAGGCCAGGCTGTTCCAGGTGCCAACTGGAAGCACATGCTGGCGTGCAGCAGAGATGCTGCACTGGAGGCTGTGGGACCCTTTCCCCACGCTTGTGCCCTGAGTTCTGGAGGGCAGAGCAGCGGCAGGGAGCACTTGCCAGAGCTCAGGCTCGGGGTGTGATCGTGGCTCATGTTCTCGCCTGGGAAACCTTGGGGGGCTGTGCAGATCCAGGACCCACCTGCCTTGCACTGGGCACTGACCCCAGCCCTGGGAAGGAAGAGCTCACGCCACGCAGAATGTAACCCATCATGTTTATAGGAGAAAAAGAAGAGGCAGGTGGACGACACATCAGCATTTCTACTTCAGGGAACTGGCCAATTCAGACCAGAACAGAAATCAGGAACATAATTGTACAGCGTTGGGGGCAGCGGCGCCGGCCAGTCCCACTCCTCAGTCCCACTCCCCGTCTCCCTCGGGGTTGTCCTCGTGCGGCGCCTCCAGGTCGTGGAAGTGGAAGTTGGCCATCATGTCTCGCACGGCCAGCATCAGCCTGTTCAAGCCTTGGTTGTGGTTCAGACCCCCAGCCCCTCCATCTTCCGGCCTCTCTCCCTGCAGCAGTGAGACACATCTGGGCAGGGGCTGTCCTGGGCCCCAGGGCCCAGCGCTCCCACCCCAGCTTGCCCACGACCTTGTCAAGGAAAGAAGCTCCCAAAAACCGAACACACAACATCTGACAAGGCTAGGCCCAGAGTGGGAGCAAGCAGCCGGACTGACTTAAGGGGCTTCAGCTCAAGCTGGCAGCTACAGCCTCGGCAGGCATGTCCCTGGCTGCCCCCACACTGCTGCAGTGCTGGCCTCAGTAGACCCTGGACGTTCACACCAAGATAGACCCGCCTGAAGCCATTCAGCAGGGGTAGTCAAGATGTGCTCAACATACCTCCATGGTGTAATTTGGCAATAACGACCTAAAGAAGAGAGCGATTGTGTTTCCGTGGCTGACGGGACTTAGCCTGAAAAAGAAAGTCAAGAAAGGTCAGAAAATGAAGCTGAGCTGACATTTCCGTGTCCCCTCCCTGCCTTGGTAGGGAGAGGAAGGCAGTCCCAAGCAGCAGCTGGGAAGACGGGGGTGTTGAGCTGGGGCCCTGGGCTCCCACAGATGGGTAAGCAGCCAAGACTCTGATCAGCTTGGGATGGGCTGTGGACACCAGAGGACCCAGGGAGACTGCTCAGGCCCTAACAGTGGGGGGCAGGCCCTTCAGATTTGGCTTGGTGAGCCATGTGGAAAGTAGGGCCCACCAGGGCCAAGCCACATATCTGCCACTGGACAGGTGCCTTGCTTTAAGAAGGGCTGTAGAGGCTGGCCCCGTGGCCGAGTGCTTAAGTTCACGTGCTCCGCTGCAGGCGGCCCAGTGTTTCGTTGGTTCGAATCCTGGGCGTGGACATGGCACTGCTCATCAAGCCACGCTGAGGCAGCGTCCCACATGCCACAACTAGAAGGACCCACAATGAAGAATATACAACTACGTACTGGGGGGCTTTGGGGAGAAAAAGGAAAAAAAATAAAATCTTTAAAAAAAAGAAGGGCTGTAGTTTCAAAGTGGTGTTCAGCACTTAGCAGTGGAGGGAATATAAACTGGTCATATACAGAGAAGATTCCAGGGCATGTTAAGACCCCTCCTGGTGAGATGTGGTACTGCAGCCCAGCTCTAGCAGACCTTCTGGGGGCGAGGGCTGCCAGTCTGCAGAGCAGAGGGGACGAGCTTAGTCACAGTCTGACACCCACCCTCAGGGCCACCGTGTCCCATGTGTCAGCTTTCTTTGAATGCACTGACACATAATAATTTTCATCTTAACCTACTGGAGAATTTAACTGGGAACTACTTCCCTATAAACATGCAATCCAACTTATATAATTTAGCAAGAAAAACAGAAAAAAACAAATACCGTAACAAATGAACAAACAAAACAGAAATAAACTCATAGATACAAAGAACAAACTGGCGGTTGTCAGAGGGGGGTGGGGTGAGGCTGGGCCAAACAGGTGAAGGGGACTCAGAGGGACAAGCTCCAGGGATAAAGCCAGTCAGTCACAGGGACGTAATGTGCAGCACGGGGGCACGGGCAACAGTGTCGTAATAAACCTGCACGGTGACAGACAGGTCCTAGACCTGCTGTGGTCACCATTTCGTAATGTATTAAATGTTGAATCGCTATGTTATACACCCAAAACTAACACTGTACGTCAACTATACTTCAATGAAAATAAATTAATGTTTGAAAACAGAGGGGAAAAAAGAGGCCTTCATTCTACAAACTGTGTTCTACTGAGGTCTAGAAAGCACGTGCTCCCTTAAATGGGGAAGTCTGTCTGCGCCTCTTCCAGATCTGGGACTGTGGTGATGGGCTCTAGTAAGGCAACTACTCAGCTGTGAAGACCAGAACGAGGAAAGAGAAGGCTTTCCATGACCCAGTTCTGAAAGCCATCCACACGCTCATTGGCCGCCTGCAGACTCAGGCTTTGCTGCCCCATGGCCCCATCCTCCTGGCCTGGCCACATGGACTTTCCTTCCATTCTCTGAAGGTGCTGTTCCCTGCACAGCGCCTCTGCTCGTGCTGACTCTCCTGCTGGAATGCCAGCAACTTTTCCACTCTCCTTACGTGGCTAAGGCACATTCTTCCTTCACGTTTCAGTGTAACCGCTTCTTCATCTCAGAGTCTTATCCACCACTCTTTCCGAGCAGTTCCTTGTTGCAGTTTCCTTTTTATACCTACTTCTAGATTCTTAGGTAACATCTGCTTTCCGCACTACCCTGTACGCTCCCCAAGGGCAGAGGTGGTATCGTACTTCTGCTTCCCACAGCATCTCCAGCACCTGCTACAGAACCTGACAGAAATGCTGCTGCATTAGACAAGTAAGTGAAAGCACAGGGCCCCAGATCACACTTTGCTCTGAGGGCCTGTGTCTGGAGGGGCAGTGAGTCCCAGGGAGCCCCGGAGCACTGACCTCAGAGCTGTACAAGCAAAGGAGCAAAGCGGGGGCGGAGAGGTACCTCTCTGGTCTGACGTAGGAGTAGATGGTGTCCACAGGTGGCAGAGGGTCAAAGCCCATCACAGACTGTGTGGTCACATCCTTCAGAAAGGGACACAGAGCGGAGATGCAACAGAGCGCTGCTGCTGAGCCTCTGCCCTCCTCGAGCCGCCTTTCAGCTGGTTCCAGCTGGAGTGGCCCTTGCTGGAGCCGGTCAGTCAGACAGAAATGGTCCTTTGCTACGAGGCTGTGTTTACATCCTCAGAACTTTGGGGCAGGGGGTAGGATGGCCTTTCCTCCACCAGGACACTCACTCTGCCTGCTCAGAGCATCAGGACGACACCCGCAGGAAAAGTGTGCATGTGGTGGGGAGTCACAGAGACACAGAGCCCTGCTCACACCTGCCGTGATCTTCGCCCCAAATAGCTGCAGCGCCCACCACCTCAGGGCTGCAGGGCCCTGAGCCACTGGGTCATTGCTCTGAGCCTCCACAAGTTCACAGACAGCACAGGCACAGCTCCGCCTCTCAAAATGCCAAGTACCAAACCCAGGCTGCGAGGGGAGGAACCTCTGCACATGACCCCAACCCCCCGGGGGCTGAGCGGCCAGCAGGATGGCCACACATGTGACCAGCTCAAACAAGGCTCCCTTCTCATCCCCCTTCCTTACCGGAGGCAGGGCCGCAACAGCTTCTTTGATCTCAGAGAGGACCACATGGCGGTGGATGTTTCTGGGGGCGCGCTGGTAGAGCACCTTCCGCCTAGGGCCCAGGGGAAACAAGGGGCAGCATGTGGAGGGAGCCCGCTGGATCCGCTCCCATGTTTCTGACAGCAACCCCGAGCCGACAGGCCTTGTTCTCCTCACGGGCCCCTGGCTCCCAGGCTCACCTGCTCTCACACACTTCCACAGCGGGGTCCCCAGCATCCACTGCTTGCAGAACCTCGCGGACGTTCTCCTCCAGCCAGCTCATGGTGGCAGGCTCCTTCCAGAGGAAGTGTGACCTCCCAAGGTACAGGCTCACCAGCTGGCTCAGGGCAGGGGGCTGACTATGGGGAGCAGGGCCTGTAAGCAGACCCTCCTGGGTCCAGGCCTCCATGCGCCCGCTGGCACCCACGGGGGCCCAGGGTGTGCCCGCAGCCTTGAGTGAGAGGAGGCTGCCAGCTGGGAGCGTGTGATCGCTGGGATGGGGGCACAGGCGTTCACTTCTAAATGTTGTATGCTCTCTAGTAAGTACGAGTTTCTTAACAGAAATGTGGAATAGAACAAGAGCATGTAGATCTGTGCGCACACAGACAGTGGAGGAGCACGCTGGTCTACTAACATGGGTTGAGGTGGCTGGCTCCCGCATCATGCATTTTTCTCTATTTTTTAAGAGAAATCTGAAAAAGGCTATGCATGCCAATACAGACATGGGGACCACACTGAAGACTGTAGCAATGATAAACTCGCCTGGTAGATACTAGCATGGTGGCCCCAAGCGCCACCCTGCACCTCACCAGGAAGCCTCGTGCTTCAGGTGGCAGCTGCACACACCCCTGTCAGCTCTGTGCCTCCCAGGCGAGGGAAGCCAGCCCTCCCGCAGTGGGGACAATCCTGCCGCTGAGGTCTCCTGCAGAGGGCACCTGCCAGGACCCTCCTAGCAGCAGGAGACAGCAGTGACAGCAGCATTGTGGACTTCACGTCTGAGTTCAAGTGGCTCCCAGCCTCTGTCCCACAGGGTACCCCCACGATGCACCCATGGCATTCGTCCCCTCGGGGCGTCTTCCAGTCTTTACCTTATCTCAGCGTCGGGTCCAAAGAAGCGGTGATTGGCAACAGCGGCGTCAGGCCGCACGCTGCAGTACTCGAGCAAGGACATGAGGACTGCAGAGGAAGCAGAGGCCCCGGCGCATGGGGCAAGCCCTGGTCACTCCCGCAGTCACTGACAGGCTGACACGAGGGAGGAGGCTGGACACCCAAGGTAAGCCTGGGTCTTCCACACGAGCCCGAGGGGCCTCTGCCATCCTGGAGGGGGTTATTTGTGCTGCTGCCTCCCAGTGGCCCCATCTGCATCTGAGAGGACTCCCCAGGATGCCCCCAAGCACATGCCCTGGATGTTCTAGTCATCAAGACCACACACCTCACCCACAGGCTCAGGGGAGCCAGCTAGTGGGGTGCAGGCAGAGCCCACCCCAGCCCCCTGTGGCAGCTCCCCCTCTGAGCAGCTAGAGCTTCCCCCCACAGCCATGTCTGTCAGGAGAATCGTCTTCCAAGTGACGTCCCAGGGATGGGCTACAGCTACAGCCGGGCTCCCACTGAGACACAGCACGGGGCCCCCAGCCCTGTGACCCCACACATGTGGCTTCTTAGAAAAGCAGATGGACCCCTCTGGGTCAACAGGCAGGCCCCACGGTTCTGCTGTGCAAGGGGTGCCCCCGACCCACACTCCAGAACCTGAGGACTGAGGAAGTGATGCTGAGTCCGGGACTAACACACCAGCTGTGTGCAGACTCCACAGGGCAGGCGTCACGCAGCTACAAACAATCCCTCCCTGGCACAGACGGCCAGCGCCCCTCACGGCCCTTGTCTCTAACGTCATGCACCTTGCTGGGGAAGGGTCAGTTTCCCTCACACCTCCAGGCAGCCCTGTGTGTGTGCAGATGGAGGGGGAAGACACACAAGGAGCGCTTGGAGCCTGCTGGGAACCTCAAGCAACATGGCTCAGCCCTCCTCTGGCTGCTTCCTTCTCTCTAGCACATAGCACCACCTCACCCGCCACATTCCCCTGCCCTAGGATGTAAATTCCCAGGAGGGGAATTATGGCTGCCTCCTCCCGCCTGGCCTGGCCAGCAGGAGGCTCACTGAGGTGGGGGGCATCGAGGGCCAAGCTGCTCCTCTACACGAACCATCCCCAGCACACAGCCCTCTGTGAAGCTGTACATGGTGGAAGGACCCTGACGGGGGCGGTGGGCTCTGTCCTCGGGTCACAGACACCTTTGAGAATGTGCTTCAAGTCGCTGGCTGTGGCAGGAGATGAGCTGCAGGCCTCTCTGCACACCGACCGACGTGCAGCTTCAGGGAGCGGAGGGCGCTGGGAGGCCCACTGCAAGGCCTCAGGACAACCTCATCTCTGAGTTCTTCAAACCAGTGAGAAGGATTTGAAGAGAAGAATATAAAGCCTAGTTTGCTGACTGGGGTCCTCCTGCCCCTGTTTCCTCTGACATCTGCTGGCTCACTTCCCTCTCCTCTAGAAAATGCCTCATTTTCTTCAGACTGTAAGTCTTTCTTAAACAAATTGTCAATATCAAAAGACTTCTCCTAGGGCTGGGCTGGTGGTGCAGTGGTTAAATTTACAGGTTCTGCTTCAGCGGCCCGGGGTTCATCAGTTCAGATCCTGGGTGTGGACCTACCACCATGCTGTGGCAGGCATCCCACATATAAAGTAGAGGAAGATGGGCATGGATGTTTGCTCAGGGCCAGTCTTCCTCAGCAAAAAGAGGAAGACTGGCGGCAGATGTTAGCTCAGGGCTAATCTTCCTCAAAGAAAAAAAAAAAAGACAGCCTAAAAGCCCAAGCTAGTTTGAGACCAAAGTCAGTTCTGACTCACTTCAGCTTTCAAACTGTAAGCGCAGCTGGTTGAAGGCCCTGCTGGAGGACGCGCCTTTCTGGAAGTGAAGGGCGTGTGCTGGGACCCATGCGCATGCACACACGTGTGCGCGTGTGCTGGGGGGCTGGCAGGACACACCCACCTCCGGGGAACATGGTGAGCGCCTGTCGGATCAGGAGAGAGGCCTTTTCCCTCGCAGAGCTGAGCTCCTGCTCAGGAAGGTCTGCTTGCTGACTCAGCAGGAAATACGCCAATGGCACCGAGAAGGCAAAATTGGGGAGCTGGGACAGGTTCCGATGAGCCTACAATGGGTGAGAAACAAAGGCTGGGGCTTCAAGGTGGCAGAGGAAATGATGTGAAGCTCAGACGCTCTGATGTCGCTCGATGAACCCCTGACAAGCACAGTGTTTTGCAGGCATCTCTTACACAGTTTAAAGATCACTCAATTTTACATCCGGGGAGCTTTTCTCTGTGTAGAAAAAACAAACAGCAGGACTCGAAGGTGTGGGGACCAGCCTAGCTGGCTGAGTGAAGCTGCAGCAGCTAGCGAAGGGACCTGGGAGGTGGCGGAGGGAGAAACAGGCAGTGGATGCGAAATGTGAGAGACAGACGGACCCCCATTGATGGCTCAGCTTTAGAAGCAGGCAGGCAGCACTCCCTCTGTGCGCGGAGCGCAGAGGGTATGAATCCACCCACACCGAGGAGCGTAGCCTCGACTCCACCGCCCAGGGAAGTCTGCTCACACTGCCCTGCATTCTCTTGCCTTTCTCTACAAGTGTATACACATGTGTACATACAGACACACATGAAGAACAACACTTTCTCTAGTCAACCCATCACAGTCTCCATAGAGTTTTGGAAGCTTAGAAACTGTCACAAACATTCCTCTGCAGCCTGCAGGGCTGTGGGGGCTCCCTGCAGCTGCGTCTTTGTGAGCTCCAGGAACTTCTGTAAACTAGACCCCAGAGGCGGGACTCCTTGGGCAGCCATGCCAAATGATATAGAAGTCAAAGGTTTACATAGTTATTTTTCAATTATTCACAAACATGTGCTGTGAAAAAATTCAAGCATAGAAATAAAGAAAAAAGGGGCTGGCCCTGCAGCCGAGTGGTTAAGTTCATGCGTTCCACTTCAGAGGCCCAGGGTTTCGCTGGTTCAGATCCTGGGCGTGGACATGGCACCCTTCGTCAGGCCACACTGAGGTGACGTGCCACAGAGCACAACCAGAAGGACCGACAGCTAGAATACACAACTACGTACTAGGTGGCTTTGGGGAGAAGAAGAAGGAAAAAATAAAATAAAATGTTGTCACCTGCTTTTCCGCCACCTGCCCCCTGTGAGAGTGGCCCGAGCAGGGTCTGTGTGTCCTCCGAGACGGCACCGTCCAACAGGCACACGATGAGAGTGCGCCTGTCAGCTCACAGCTCTGACAGCCGCATTACAGACAGGTGAAACAGATGCTGATACATTGCATTTCACCCAGCATCTCTAACAAGGCACCACTTCTACACATAATCACTCTGAGAGTCACCAATGAGACCACCGACGCCCCTTCTCGTGCCCAGTCTCAGGCCCGATGAGCACCTGTGGCAGGGGAACCAAAGCGTCCTGGTGTCGGGCCCTGATGGGGAGTGGCTCTGGGACTCCAGCGCACATTTACACGTGAACCCAACACGTGCTCTCTAGCATCATCGGCCTTCCAACGGGACAGTCTGTGCGAGCCCCACAGGGCCCCCCCACCTCACAGTAGTCTTTCCACGCATGTGTACGCAGAGGGGAAGGGAGACAAAAGAGGGCACTTACAGTCTGCCCTGGCCCTCGCCATGGTATCGCAGAGCCATCCCTGCAGTGCATGGGAGGGACTCTGGACAAAGACAGGCAGGAGAGACGTGGCCCCTGTGGGACAGCCCACGCCCAGACCTACCTCCCACTCCTGGAAGAGGCGGATCAGGTACTCGTAGTTCCGTGCCCGCAGGGCCAGGTGGTCGATGAGCAGCAGCATGCACAGGGGGTCCTCGTCGGGTTCAAGGCTTCCAGAGGCAGCATGGTGACCAAGGAGGGCAGAGGGAGACAAAACCCAGAGTGGGCCGGGGCAGATGTCCGCAGGCCGCAGCCCCTGAGTGAGCGGCGCAGTGGCCAGGACACTCACCTCAGGATGAGCTTGCAGTACTCCAGCGCGGTGCGTGGGCAGCCGCGCTTCTCCAGGAAGCTCATCTGCTTGTAGAGGGCCAGGTAGAAGCTCCTAGATCCAAGACAGTTCCTCGTGAGTCAGAGCAACAGCACGGCGGTAAGGCCACGCCTCCCGGGAGCCCATCCAGCATGGTGTCCACCCTCCAATCACTGTGAATGTGCCTGTGTCTGCAGAGAAGGCGACGCTCTGCTTGTTGTTTGCAGTTACATGTGTGTCCACGTATAGAAAACCAACCTAATTTGTTAATTGAAACCTTTATCTTCTTGTTTTTTACTATTTACCATTTAAGCAAAAAGAGTTAAAATCACTTGCTGTAATTATGATCTCTCTTTATCCACAAATTTCAACAGCTGCCAGCAGCACTGTGGCTGGATGCATAAAGTCTTGTGACTTAAATCGTCCTGGTGGACTGTTATTTTTATCAACAGCCAACTGCCCTATTAATGCCTGGAAACAGTAATATTTTATAACCCGTCTCAAGAACTAAGAATTAGGGAGACAAAACTAACACAAACACAACCAGTAGAGAAAATTCAGACCCAGGACACAGTGCAGACCCAGGACACTGGGCAGTGGGGGCTGGCGTGCCCTGGGACCCAGGATGGCCTCCAGGGCAGGGGAAATATCCCACAGTGGAGAAGACCTAGGACAGCTGGAGACACAGGAGGACACAGGGTAGCTTGGACAGAGGGCACAGCCACCCCACCAGGGCCCTAAAGACCACATCAAGGGCAGGAGGCCAGTGGGTGCCGTCAGCAGGGAGGCTGCTGCGCCGTGCAGGCCTGAGCTGATGAGGGCCAAGGCCAGAGCAGGGGCTTCAAGGTGGAAGAAGATCTGCGAGAAAAGCGTGTCACATGTACGCCTGCTCAGTGCAGGTGAAGAGGGTCAGGAAACACACTGTTAGACCCCACCATGGTGACGTGGCCTATCAGGCTCACGTCTGACGTGGACGCGCCAACACCAGACCAGCCCAATCTGTCCATCTGTCCTTCAGCCCAGCATTCCTGCATTCAAGCTTTCAACAAAGCAAGACACTATGGTCCGAGCTGCCAGTGGGACCCCTTGTGGACATCCCGTGCCACTTGCCCCCACTGCACCCACTAGCACTCATGTCACCCATGACAGCTTCGGCAGACTTACAAGAGAAAGAGCAGTGAGTATGAGTGTCCGTGAACCCCCGGGGCTGTTGGCTCACCTGTTCTCGGGTCTGCGGTAGTCCAGCCGGCAGGTCCCACTGGTGAGGCTGAACAAGGGGTGGAATGCGCACTCCATGCTGTACAGTGCTCTCTCTGCGGCAGACACCAGGGCAGGTGTCACCACTGCGCAGTGACGGCAGCCCTGCCCCCGCGCCTCGCAACAAGGGAAGCTCTGGAAGGAAGGAGTCATGGAACTAGGATTTTGGAAAGTGGCAGGGCACGGACGTGACCTTGGGATCAGTGGCACCACTGTGCGCTTACTTCAACCACAGAGATACAACCTGGCAACACCAGGGTCTGAGCCAAAGAAGTGCAAACACACGTCCTCACAAAACCCAAATGCGCACGCCCACAGCAGTTAATTCACAAAAGCAGAAACATGGAAAGAACCCAAGCGTCCCTCAAATGCCGGTGGATGAAGAGAACGTGGTCCATTCACACAACTGTTAAATGAATGAAGTGCTGACATCCTTGTCACACATGGGACCTTGAAGACATTATGGTAAATGGAAGAAGCCAGAGACAGGTGTACATGACTCCAGTTACAGGAAATGTCCAGAACAGAAGCATCCAGAGAGAGAGGCAGACTGGCGGTTGCCAGGGTTTGGGGTAGGGAGATGACAGCTGATGGGTCAGGGTTTCTTTCGTAAGTGATGATCTAGAATCAGGGGTGAGGAGGCTGTAGAAGTCTGGCACATACTAAAACTCAATGAATTGTACACTTTAAACAGGAGAATTTTATGGTATGTAAATTATATCTCAATAAAGCTGTTATTGAAAAAATATCCTGGCAAACCCATTTGCAGCCCTGTTACCTTATAAAACAGCACCTGTGATGTCAGCTTCTGAGATGCTCTTTGACTGAAGGGACAACTGGCTTGTGGAAACAGCAGGGCAGGGTGTCTCTCAGTCTCTTACCTACAAGGTCTCGAGCCATCTCCTGGTCCTCCTGAAACCGGCAAGCGTCACTGAGCTGCAGGAGCGAGTCGACATGATAGGGGCTCGTCTGGAGCAGAACCTATAGGTGAGGAAGAGAGCCGAGAGGGCTGTCGGCAGGACCTCCCTGGGACACATCAGGGAAGGCGGCAGGCCCTGGGCATGCCCTTCAGGCATTCAAACCTCGGGTGGGGAAACTACCACTAGAGGTAACATTCACGACACCCCCAGCTCACAGGGTGCTGGCCTGATGTGAAGTGGAGCTCGGGACTCTGCATGCCCAGGCATCTCCACCTTGACTCGCACTCTCACCCAGGAAACAAACCCCGTTCCCCACACGGAAGACAATGGGGAGCACTCAGAATCACCTTGCCCTGGACCATGACCCTTGTGACCCAGTGTACACTGGGGGTCAGAGGAGCCAAGAGGATAAGCTGCTTTTGGCCAGAGTGAGCAAAGGTTGGGACCCAGGCCTGGGGAGCCGGTCTAGTAAAGAGGACGCAGGCTGGGCGAGCCCCTCCCGTGGGGACACACGCACCACGATGTTGTTGGGCTCCATGGACTCCACAGCAGCCAGGAACTTGTGCTGTGTCTGCTGGTACTCCTCGCTGTGCTCAAATGCAAAGGAGGAGAGGCCTTTCCTGGACTCCAGCAGCCGCATCGACAGACCTAGGGGGAGTGCCTGTCAGGCCCTAGCTCGCAGCGTTCTTGGCGAGGACCCTCTGTGCGCACGTAACTCGAGTCACCACGTCAGAGCCTTTGCTCCAGCCCTTGGAGAGTGGTCCCAGGACACCCCGGGCTGACTGCCCATGGCTCAGTCTGCACCGGCACTGCATCCTGTCTAGTCTTGTCCTTTATAGATGTTTCTCACCTGAGGAGCGTGGATGGAGCACTGATGCCCCAGGACAACAGAGACGAGGACAGGCACAGCCCCCTGCTAGCTTATCTAGGTGGGCATGGAGACAGCGCAGGAGCCACAGCCAGGCCTCCGAGGTGACAGTGACTTATAACCCATGACTAGGCACCGTCTCTCTGCTCCTCATGCCTGACTTTGGGTGTATGGAGTCCAGTTTCTTCTGATGACCTCACAAACTCGCCTCCCTGCAGTGCCTTCGTGAAACAGGTATGTGTGCTGGGCAGCCCTGACTCACCCTCCGGATGGCCCGCCAGAGCCAAGCCCCGCAGGACCACACGGCCAGTGAGCCCCCATCTCTGCTCGTGCTCAGGGCCTTCTGCTAGGAAGGTGGGCAAAGGAAAACGGGGACAAAAGATGCCCACCAGGAACCAGAGCTTGCCCTCTGTGTCCTTACTGAGTACACGAGGCTCCTGCAGAACCCACAGGCACAGTGGTGGGCAGAGGCTAAGGGCTCATGGCGCCTCTCACAGTGAGTATCCCTGCCCCCACCCTCTGCCCCCCAGGACCCCTGGGCCCCAGATCCGAGGGCTCTCAGATGCTCCTCCACGCCATGCTGCCAATCACCCCAACAGGACATTGACTCCACACCCCAGGCCTTTCTGCAATGTTGCTGTTTTTCTTTAAATTATGTGTACTTACCAGTTTGCAACAAAGTATAAAATATCACACTTTAAAAACGAACTTGATTGGTTCCAATGGTACAGTACCCACAGCATTAAAACACAGTGGTCGGAAACATGAGCTGGTGTTGGCGGTGTGTGCCCAGACCTGGGTCTCTCCGCCAGCCCCATGCCAGTGCACTCAATCACAGCCCTGCACACTCGCTTCGCACAGACAGAGAAGCGCCAGGCCTGACACACACGGACCCCAACAGTGCCCGGCCTTGGCCACCACGCAAACCCCTTCAGCTCCAGCAGCCCCTCACCTGGCTTGCTGTACCGGGGCCAGGTGCTCTTAGGGGTCGTCAGCCACGTACACTTGGGATACACACGTTGTCTCTGCCGTGGCCTGGGGAGAACAGGACACGGGCACAGCTTTACCTTCGCTGCCTGACCTCTGCAAGGCCTGTGGAAGCAAAACCGCGGCGCAGGGAGAGGGGTCGAGCAGCAGCACGTCCACAGGCATGACAAGGACAGAACGCAGTGCTAACAATGGAACGTAGGCACTGCCAGACAGAACCGCAAACTGTAATCCAGACAACCGAAAAACCAGAGAAAGAGAAAAGGAAGCCAGCATGCTCACAGTCCAGCAAAGTGGCAGGAAAGGTAAAAGAAACAAGTTGAAAACCTAAAATAAAGACAAGAATGAGAGCAAACAAGCAGGCTTCCTGTGGGGGCCCAGGCTGGACCACACAGCACCGGCTGAGCACAGAGGACAGGGGCCGTCTCTGCCTTGAGGTGGGTTCTCACCTCCTCCCCTCTCCTGAGGCTGCACCAACACATCAACAGGGTGTGAAAAGGGAAAAGTGGTGACAATGGAGAGAACTGGGGGAGGGCCTCAGTGCACCAACGTCGACACACTGCTGGAAGAAGGGCAGCTGGACAGAGGGGCACAAGCAGGCAGGGGAGGGAGCCTGGGTCCCTGCAGACAGCGGCATGGATGCACCCCCACCCCGGGCCCAAGGCTCTGCTGTCTGGGGGTCACTGCTGCAGGAGCCAGGCCCACCCCAAGTCGTGGTCATACGGAGGGTCCTGCTCTATCAGTGACACTCTGCTTCCTACGTGAGTGATGGGCATGTAGAGCTGTGTATATTACTCTCTATAATTTCTCCATAATCCGAACTATTTCATTAAGAAAAAAAAAGAGCAAGAAACTGGATTGTGTCATAACAGGATAAAAAGCATGTTTCTCTCCCAAAAAGAAAGTCAAAACTGGGGCCAGGCCCATGGCCGACTGGTTACGTTCACGTGCTCTGCTTTGGCGGCCCAGGGTTTCACTGGTTCAGATCCTGGGCACAGACATGGCACCGCTCATCAAGCCATGCTGAGGTGGCACCCCACATGCCACAACTAGAAGGACCCACAACTAAAACAAATATATACAACTACTGGGGGGCTTTGGGTAGAAAAAGGAAAAATACAATCTTTAAAAAAAGAAAGTCAAAACTGCAGGAGAAAAACCAACTGTATAAGGAGAGCACAGTCAAAATCTGAAGGAAACTAAAATGTGGGGTGATTCTGGTCAATTGGTAGAGCGAAAAAGGAGAAGTCATTGGATGCTTGGAACCGTCCCTGTCTATGGCATCCCCTGGCCCAGCCCTGCAGTGTGCTGTCCATACAGAACAGACTGGACTGAGGTGCCTGAACTGCCCAGGGGGGCCAGCACCGAGGGCTGAGCAGACACCAGCAGAGCAGTGGAAGTGGGACAGAGGGAGGTGAGCGAGCCAGGCCCGTCAGAGGAGGATGCTAGCAGAGAGGGTCCAGATGTGAGAACCCAAGAAAGAGTAGTGCACGTGTGATCTGGAGATTCTGAGACCAGAGAAGATGACAATCAGAGGCAGGTGAGTCAGTCTCCGAGGAGCAGAATGAGGAGGGAGGGAACCACAGCTGCTCAAGGAGGCCCTTTGGTAAGACAAACTTTTAAAGAAACACATCAGTACAGTAGCACCATAAAAACAATAAATGTAATTACTATTAACTAATTACTATTAATAACCATAATTTGCACAGAAATAAGAACAGGCAAAAATATCAAGAATTGGCAAAACACAAAAATAAAAGCAAAATAAGAGCAAACAAGAAATACAAGGGAAGTGAGCCAATAACTGGTGAAATTTCCCCAGCCTTCTTCACAATCAGACAGGGGTCAAGCATCAGGACTTCCCATCTACACATCATGACCGACTTTCAAACCTCCCATACCTTGTGTAGCTCACAGGAGGAAGAAGGGCCGCGACGGTGGGTGGGTGTAAGGTAGTGAACACCACTAACTCATCATGGGAACACCCATTCCTGGGAGATTTCACTAGAAATGCCTGTGCAGAGGCAGAGGACTGCAGCCCACACACAAGCTACACTGGCTCCAGGGAGGGCCCTCCCCGGGACACCAGGCTGTGGAAAACACTGCTCAGAACTCAGCTGTGCAAACCAGGCCGTGAGACCAGCACACAGGACGTGTGCGCAGAGGCCCTGGGCAGACACAGCAAACTGCCTGTAACATCCTCTTTGGGGGCCAAAGGAGACAGTTCTGAACTGTCGGAATTGTATAAGCATTTAGTTCTGTAATCACAACGAACATGTACTTGAAAAGACAAATCTTTGGCTGGTGCGAAAGCTCCCACAGAAAGTCCCAGAAACAGACCCTCACACTCAGCATTTCCCATCATGTCTAGCAGGTGCCAAGCACTAGGGACTATTAATTAACAGAGATCAAACTTCTCTCAGAACCTAAACTCCATGTTAGTCTTGCTGCTGACTGAGGAGCAAAAATTAAGATTTCAGGGCTAAAAACTAAAAATTCAAGGGCTTTCAGAATCTTAGTAAAACTACGACACACATACTAGGGAAGGCAGTGTAAGGGACGGAGCCCGATGGCCAGGGACAAGGTTAATCAGCCACTTGTCCCCGGGGCCCCTTCCGGAGCCCTCAGAACCGGCCTCCTCAGCGTCTCCTGTGTCCTCCCCAGGGCTCTCAGCTGACTCGGAGAACGCCCCGCCCCCTTCAACTGAGAAAAGCTGGAGTTGACCTTACCTCTGTTCCCCCAGGACAGCTCGAGCACCAAAATACCTTTTCAGTTCTGTGTCTGGATTCAAGTGTCTAGAGAAGTGAAAATTTTACAAGGAAAAATGAAATTGAGTTCTTTTCCAAAGATTCTGGAAATGTTAGAAAGTGACATAAAAACCCAGCAGGGAGAACAGCTATGGTGGCCTGAAAGACAGCTTGCAGGCCTGCTTTCTTTCAAACCCCCCGACCCGGGGCTGAGGCGCCAACGCTCTTCAGGCTGAGGCTGAGCAGCCAAAGGCCAGAGACTAGATCAAGACGTCTTCACTGACTTAGGAAAAAGAGGGCCTTTTCTTTCTTAATGCTGGCAACAATCTCTGTGGTAGGGACAGGGTTTCATTAAGCCTCTACAAGAACAAGAGATGGAGTTTATCCTCGGACGGCATCTTACTTTAACACAGTTTAAGAGCATTCCCAGATATATAAAGCTTAGCGTAAGGTCCTAGAAATAGGGAGGAATTTCCCTGCTTTCTTTCTCCTCTCTTCTATTTCCTATATGTTTGATAAGAAATTCCTGGCACTTTTAAATAAAGATAGTGCGTTTCTTTCTTCTTCTTCTTTATAATAACGTTCTCCCTTGCCACGGAGTCTCCGCAGTGACAGGCAGGCGGGGACAGAGGTACCTGTGCTCCACATACAGGACGTGCTTCTTCGAGCTCAGGGGAGGCGGGCCCGGGCGGTTCAAACCACTGCTGTCCTCAATCCTCTCTAAGATCCGGTCGATATCTTCCAGCCCATTCTCCTAAAAGCCCAAAAACAACACATTAATCACCACACTGACTTTATTTTAAATGTTATAACAATAACAAATGGCTTATTTTTACGATGAACAAGTATTATATTATGTTTAGTTCCTGAAAGACAGTATAATCCAAACACCGTGGACTGCACCTACCATTAGTAAAAAGGAAGATGCTTCATAGAGGAAGGCTACAACAGACAGAATCACAGAGCCAGAGGGACCCTTGAACTACTGAATCACAAGCCCACACACCTCATCTTACAGGTGTGCTCGCCTCCTCAGGTAACTGAGCTGCGAACTGTGAACGGCAACCAAGTTACAACCTCTTTTCAGGAGAAGAGACTCTCCTGCAGAGGACCGGGGCAATAATGGAAGTATGTTTTCTGATGACAGGCTGCACCTGAGAGAGCTTTACATCTCACTCCCAAATGAGGCCGTCAGCACTAAAAGGTCAGCGCACAGGGGCAGCGGAACGAGGAGGGACCGCGCCGTCCAAAGAGCGTCATTTCCGACAGTTTGCTGGGAAACGGCAAGCCCAGAGGGGCTCTGACCCTCCAGGAAGAAGGGAACAGACACAGGGGCAAAATTTGGTTTAGTAATTTTTCGTTTTTGTTTTCCCTGACCCCTGAGTTAGTTATCCTCCTAAGGGAAGGAATCAAGATATCAAATAAAAATGAACTGCCTTCGAAAAACAGCCGGAAGAGAACTGAGAGGAAATCAGCCAGATCCACGTACCGAAGTTTCTCCCGTAGCGTTTTTCTTACTTTTCTGTTTCTTTTTCTTCTTTCGGAGTTTGCCACTTATATTAGACTAACAAAAGAAGCACATTTTAATCAATGGAAAGAGATGATACACTCTGAAACCCTGAGAACTAGAGCAGCAAGCTGCAGACGGGCATGAGGACGTGGCCTGGCGTCCGTCTTCCCTTTCTGGACCTCCTGTGAATGCACCCACTTCTCTCCAACAACATGCCCCTCCTGCGGCTCCTCCCCTCTGCTCCGCCCTGTCGTGCTCAGGTCTGCTGTCCAGGCAGCCTCTCTCACCCCCTCCTGACTACCTCAGGGCTCCCCCGACCTCACGACATGGCTCCCAGGGTTCTGACCACTTGCCCGTCTGCCCTCTGCTTTCATCCTCCACCTCAGCAATCACCCTCCCCGCCACACAGCCACCCCACAGACAGGGCTCTGCACCACAGTCCCCCACCCCTGCAGGCCCTCTGCCTTCACCCCTCTCGTGCCTTTACCAGGCCACCTCCTTCCATCAGTGTGGAGGCTCCTCAGGGAAGCCCCCACCACCCCAAGCCCAGTCAGGTCTCCACGCCTGTGTCACCCCCTCGACCAGAGATCCCTGGAGGGCGAAGACTCGTCTCCAGAGCCCAGGAGGCTCACAATAAGGACTTGTTGAATAAGTGAGTCCTGAGGGGCCCTCTCCTGTGCCGTGGTGCACTGCGGCCACACCCCAACACCAACCTGACCCATATGTTTCCTGGAAGCTTGTCCCCCAGGGCCTCGGTCCACCCACCCGAGCTCAGATGCACCATCACAGGGAACACACACCCCGCTGAGCCAGAGCAGACTCTCTCAAGACTTGGGAACCACCTCTCGAGCCAGGGAAGCTTGTCTGGGGGACCCTGAATGTGGCTCCCTCCATGGCCACCGTGAGTCTTGAGGATTTCATGCAAATCTGATGTGGGCCTCCAAGAAAATTTGGGAGAAACTGGGCAACTGGCAAAATGGAACCCAGAAAATGACAGGAGAGAGTGTGTGTGGCTTGGCCCCTCCTTGTCACCACACAGCCCCACACCTGCTCGGGGAGCGCTGCCCTGTCAGCTGCTTCTCCATCTCTCTTGGTTTCTGTGCTTCCACTCGGGGACCTCCTTTTGTTCCTCGACACCACAGCGTCTGTGAGCAGACAATCAGACCTCTCCCCGTTCACCACAGGTCCCTCCTCGAGGTCCTCGATGTTGATCTGGAAAAACAGATGGGAGAGCACAGGGTCATTCATGTGCATCCTAGTCACTGATTAAGTGGCAACACCGAAATGCGTGTGAGAATGGAGAGCAGAATGGAGGCGATGGGCATGCTCAAGGTCACTCTGAGGTCACAGAGGGAAGGAGCACAAAGGTCTGTGGTGCTAGCAGTGTCACAGTGCTCATCTTCAGGGCGACTTCAGTCAATGCACTTCAGAGGGTGATGGGCGCCGTGTGGCCATATGGCATCTCTGTCTTTGAGCGACATAATGAAGAATCTCCGAACACTACAACTTATCCCCAGTTACCGAGTACCCCCTTAGGGAAAAGATTTGTAAACACACATGTTCAGCCAGTGCATTAATGTTCTTTCCCCCTACTGTGGACTCTGGCTCAGCTCTATGGTAGCAGACAGGAGAAGAAACTGGAGGAAAAGAAGGCACCTGAGAACAAACCTATCTACAAACAGGTTCCTCATAATAAAGGTAATAATAAAAATAACCCACACAACGGAACCTTATATAGTAGTGAAAAGGAATGAACCACATTCATACACACAACACAGATGAATCTTAGGAACACAGTGCTGAAGGGAGAGTCCCAGAAGACTCACACACTAAACTCACACTAAACACTCACAGACTTGTACATGCTCATTCACACACTAAACATGCTCATACACACTAAACACAGACTTGCACATGCTCACACCTGGAGGAGACATGGGGGCACGGGGGTAGGGAGGAGCAGAGGTGGGTACCAGCTGGCCCTTCAGCTCATAAGTGCATAAACAAATAAAAGAGACCAACATGGAACAATAACAACCATGCTTCATAAACCAGACTTGATGGACCCAACATGGTACAAAAATAAATAAAGATCCAAAATAAGTAAACAAATAGACTTCCAAAAATAAATAAACAAAGCTACATGGTCAGACATAGGCATCTTGGCAGAGTAAATTGTTCCCTTGTCTCTCCCCTCTAAGTTACAACTGCATGGACCATTCATTAACCAGCAGAGGATTCGATGCACAGCACAACAGGACGTCCAAGAGATCCTTGCAGCCGTGCATCTGAAGATAGGTGGGCTGGATCCCCAAGACTCAGTGAAACTAGGTGAGTGCACCCCTCCCCTTCCCCAGTGATAATGATCTAGGTCCTGAGTCCTCAAACAGCGGCCAGTGGGACTATAAGAGGAGGTGGGGGCAGCCCGGCCCACTTGAACACTTTTGGAGTTGTAGCCCAGCCTGCAAGAGCACTCAGTGTTGCAGCAGCCCTGGCCATGGGAACGCTCCCCACCGAGTGGTGCGGCTCAGCCCCATGAAGCTGCCCCCACCAAGCACAGCAGCTCTGCTGAGCCTCCCTCAAGCACAGAGCTGGCCCATGCATGACAGAAAGCACCCCCCCACCCGCCCACCTAGTGCACTAGCTTAGCTGGTCTCCTGCTGAGTGCACTGGTCCCGCACCAGAGTGACCCAGTGGCAGAGCACAGAGGCCCCACCTGCATGTGTGTGCATGACCTGCTAAGCAGCTGTGGCCAGTGCACAAACACAGAGAATGCCTACCAGCACAACTTCCAGCAGACGGGACAGGATCAGAAAACAGCTCCTGCCCCCCGAGCAGTGGCAGGTGGAATATGTGACCTAACACTACCAGAAATGCCCCAGCAAAGGATCACTTTAACCAAACACCATGAAGAACTGTATTAACACTTCAGAGCAGAAGGAAAATGACAAGTCTCCAGAAACCAATCCTGACATCACAGAAATTCACAGTGTAAATGACAGAGAATTCAAAGTACTTGCCATAAAGAAACTCAGCGAGTTACAAGAAGACTCAGAAAGACAGTTCAATGAGCTCAGGAGTAAAATTAATTAGCAGAAGGAATTCTTCACCAAAGAGATTGAAACTCTAAAAAAAACAAATGGTGGAGATGAAGAACACAATTAATGAGATAAAAAGCAATCTAGAATCCATGAAATATAGACCTGATGTTATGGAGGATAGAATTAGTGATTTAGAGGAAAGAAATATAGAAATCCTTCAGGTGGAGAATGAAGGAGAACTAAGATTTTTAAAAAATGAAGAAATTCTTCCAGAAATATTCGACTTACTTAGGAAAAGCAACATAAGGATTATAAGTTTTCCAGAGGGAGAAGAAAGGGAGAAAGGAGCAGAGAGCTTGTTCAAACAAATAATAGCTGAGAACTTCCCAAACTGGGGAAGGAACTGGACTTACAAGTACAGGGGCCAGTAGAACCCCTAATTACATCAATGCAAAAAGACCTTCTCCAAGGCGTATACCATTAAAACTGCCAAAAGTCAATGACAGATATTAAAGGCAGCAAGGCAGAAGATAATAACCTACAGGGGAACCCCCATCAGGCTTGCAGCAGATTTCTCAGCAGAAACCTTGCAGGCTAGAAGAGAGCAGAATGATATATTCAAAATACTGAAAGACAGAAACTTTCAGCCAAGAATACTCTATCAAGGGGAACTATACTTCAGATATGACGGGGAAGTAAAAGCTTTCTCAGATAAACAAAAGCTGAGGGACTTCATCACCACTAGGTCTGCCTTACAAGAAACATTGAAAGGAGCCCTCCTATCTGAATCTAAAAAGCAAAGGTTTAAAAAACCTTTAGCAATGAAATAAGTAGAATCAGAAAATTGCAGCTTTATATCAGAATAGGTTAGTAAACACTTAATTATAACATAAAAGACTAAGGGAGGGAAAGCATCAAAAATAACTATAAACACGTGAATTTAGTCACAAACTCACAACACAGAAAAGAACAATTTGTAACAATGATAACTCAGAAAGGGAAGAGGAATGGGATGGAACCTGCTTAGGCTAAGAGAGATAAGAGGCTATCAGAAAATGAACTATCTCATCTTTGAGAGTTTTTTGTGTGTGTATGAGGAAGACTGGCCTTGAGCTAACATCTGTTGCCAATCTTCCTCTTTTTGCTGAAGAATATTGGCCCTGAGCTAACATCCATGCCAATCTTCCTCCATTTTATATGTGGAACACAGCCACAGCATGGCCTGATGAGTGGTGTATAGGTCAGTGGCTGGGATCTGAACCTGCAAACCCTGGACCACTGCAGCTGATCAAGTGAACTTGACCACTACACCACCAGACCAACCCCATGAGATCTTTTATACATACTTCATGTTAACCACTAAACAAAAAGTCAGAGGGAGCTGGCCCGGTGGCCAAGTGGTTAAGTTCACACGCTCCATTTCAGCAGTGCGGGGTTTCGCTGGTTCGGATCCTGGGTGCAGACATGGCCCTGCTCATCAGGCCACACTGAGGTGGCATCCCACATGCTACAACGAGAAGGACCCACAACTGAAATATACGACTACGTACTGGGGGCATTTGGAGAGGAAAAAGCAGGAAAAAAAAAATGACAACCCTTGTTAGCTCAGGTGCCAATCTTAAAAAAAAAATCAGAGCAGAGTCACAAATCCTAAATAAAGAGAAAACTGAGAAAACCCTGACAGAAAACCAGCAAACTGAAATGGCAGTCAGAAATACAAGGGAGGGGGCCGGCCCAGTGGCGCAGTGGTTAAGTGCACACATTCCGCTTCGGCAGCCCGGGGTTTGCCAGTTCAGATCCTGGGTGCGGACATGGCACTGCTTGGCAAGCCATGCTGTAGCAGGCGTCCCACATATAAAGTGGAGGAAGATGGGCACGGATGTTAGCTCAGGGCCAGTCTTCCTCAGCCCAAAGATGAGCATTGGTGGCAGATGTTAGCTCAGGCTAATCTTCCAAAAAAAAAAAAAATACAAAGAAGAAACAATGGAAACACAGAACAACTGGAAAACAAAATATAAAATGGAAACATTAAGCTCCCATCTGTCAATAATCACTCTAAATGTAAACAGACGGAATTCTCCAATCAAAAGACAAAGAGTGGCTGGATAGATTAAAAAACAAGACTAAACAATATGCTGCCTCCAGGAAACACATCTCAGTTCTAAAGACAAACAGAAGATCAGAGGGAAGAGATGGAAGATGATACTCCAAGCAAAAGGCAAACAAACAAAAGCAGGTGTTGTCATACGTACATCAGACAAAGCAGACTTCAAGAGAAAAAAGACAATCAGAGACAAAGAGGAGCAGTATATAATGATAAAAGGGACATTCCACCAAGAGGACATAACACTTATGAGTATATATGCACCTAACACAGGAGCACCAGAGGATATAAAGCAACTATTAACATACCTAAAGGAAGAAAGTGACAGCAACACAAGAATAGTAGGGGACCTTAACACCCGACTCACATCAATGGATAGATCATCCAGACAGAAAGCACAAGGAAACAGTGGCCTTAAGTGACATACTAGACCAGATGGACTTAACATATAGAACATTCCATCCAAAAACAGCAGAATATACATTCTTCTCAAGTGCACATGGAACATTCGCAAAGATACATCATATGCTGAGAAACAAGGTAAGCCTCAATAAATTTATGATGACTGAAATCATATCAAGGATCTTTTCAGATCACAATGCTATGAAACTAGAAATCAACTACAAGAAAAAGGCTGGGAAAGTCACATATATGTGGAGACCAAACAACATGCTACTGGACAACCATTGGATCAATGAAGATATCAAAGGAGAAATAAAAAAATACCAGTACTATTTTGAATAAGAGTGGCAAGAGTGGGCACCCTTGTCTTCTTCCTCCTCTCAGAGGGATGGCTTTCAGTTTTTCACCCTTAAGTATGATGCTGGCTGTGGGTGTGTCATATATGGCCTTTTTATGTTGAGGTACTTTCCTTCTATACCCATTCAATTGAGAATTTTTATCATAAAAATGGATGTTGGCTCTTGTCAGATGCTTTCTCTGCATCTATTGAGATGATCTTGACATTTTTATTCCTCATTTTGTTAACGTGGTGTATCACATTAATTGATTTGTGGATGTTGAACCACCCCCTGCATCCCTGGTATAAATCCCACTTGATCATGGCGTATGATCTTTTTAATGTATTGCTGTATTTGATTTGCCAATATTTTGTTGAGGATTTTTGCATCTATGTTCATCAGCGATATTGACCTATAATTTTCCTTCTTTGTGTTGTCCGTGTCTGGTTTTGGTATCAAGATAATGTTGGCCTCATAGAATGAGTTTGGAAGCATTTTGTCTTCTTCAGCTTTTTGGAATAGTTTGGGAAGCATACATATCAAATCTTCTTTGAATGTTCGGTAGAATTCTCCAGAGAAGCCACTTGATCCTGAAATTTTGTTTTTTGGAAGGTTTCTGATTACTGTTTCAATCTCTTTACTGGTGAATGGTCTATTCAGATTCTCTATTTCTTCTTCTTTTTTTTTTTCTGCTTTATTTCCCCAAATCCCCCCAGTACATAGTTGTATATCTTAGTTACAGGTCCTTCTAGTTGTGGCATGTGTGATGCTGCCTTAACGTGGCCTGACAAGCAATGCCATGTCCGCGCCCAGGATCCAAACTAGCGAAACCCTGGGCCGCCACAGTGGAGTGCACGAACTTAACCACTTGGCCATGGGGCCAGCCCCTCTTTTTCTTCTTGATTCAGTTTTTGGAAAATGTTTCACTGGATATAGAATGCCAAATTAAGTTTTCCTTCTAGCACTTTAAAGATGCTGCTCTGTCTTCTGCCTTGCCCTGTATCTGATGAGAAGTCAGCAACTATTCTTACTGTTTTCCTGTAGATAATGTGCCTCTTTTCTCCAGCTACTTTTATAATTTTTCTTCACCACTGGTTTTCAGCAATTTATGATTTACTTTGTCATGGTTTCCTTTATGTTTATCCTGCTTGGGGTTTATTAAACTTCTTGAATCCTTGGGGTTTTATTTTATATGATGTTTGGGAATTTTTCTACCATTTCATCAATTATTTCTTCTTCACTTGTCTCTCTTCTCTCTTTTTTTTTTAAAAGATTTTTTTTCCTTTTTTCTCCCCAAAGCCCCCTGGTACACAGTTATATATTCTTCGTTGTGGGTCCTTCTAGTTGTGGCATGTGGGATGCTGCCTCAGCGTGGTTTGATGAGCAGTGCCATGTCCGCGCCCAGGATTTGAAGCAATGAAACACTGGGCCGCCTGCAGTGGAGCATGTGAACTTAACCACTCGGCCACGGGGCCAGCCCCTGTCTCTCTTCTCTTGTTCTGCTACTCCAATTACAGACACATTAGACTGTTTGATACTGTCCTACAGGTACTGAGACAATCTTTTCCCGTTTCTGGTTAGTTGTGATCGTTTCTTTGCCCTAACTTCAAGACCACTGATCTTTTCTTCTCTAGTGTCTAATCTGCTATTAAGACAATCAAGTCAATTATTCATTTCAGATATTGTATTTTTTAGTTCCAGAATTTGCTCTTTTTATAGCTTCCATTTCTCTATTGGAATTCCTTGTTTTCCCTCATTACGTTCACAATTTTCTTTAAGTCCTTGAATACATCTATATGCTATCTTAGGTTTGCATCTAATTTACCATCTGTCATTTCCAGGTGGTTATGAGTCACATTTTCCTGGTCCTTCGAGTGCCTGGTGATTTCTCACCGTGTGCTACACTGCTGAGTGACTGGACTGTGTCCCTTTCCTTAATAGAATGCTAAAATTCATTCAGGCAGGCAGTCAATTTATTTACATATTAGCACCATCCCTTCAAACTTTATTTCTAAGCTTTCTTAATACAGGTCTAGAGCATTCTTTATTGCAGAGTGACTTTCGTCCTCTCCTAAGGAGCGGCCTTTCTGGAGCCTCTACTGGACCCCAGGCTTCCCAGTGAGGCCCTTTCATTCTGGCTGGTCAGGAGTCTCCCAGACCCTGTGAGCTCCCGTCCCAGTTAATCTCATGGTCTTGGGAGCTGTCCTTTCCCCTCTGGTTGTTTTTTGCCCAACACAGCTGAGTACTGAGCTGAAGACTGGAAGCAGATTTCTGGAACTCGTTCTCCGCAGCACCCCAGCCCGGGAACTCCAGCTCCTCAGTGGACCCAAAGTCGAATCTGCCTCCTCAGTTCAGTGCCACCACCATGTTCTCTTGTGCTGTCCTCCCTGTGCTGCTCTCTGAAAAGTGCCTCCAGGGAGAAGGCCAGGTCAGCGGGCTCACCATGTTCCTCTTCCCTCAGGGTCACAGACCTCAGCACCTCTTGCCTAATATCTGAAAACTGTTACTTTATATCTCTAGCTCAGTTTTATATTGTTCATGGCCAGAAGGCTATTCTAGTACCAATTATTCTACCATGGCTAGAAGTAGAAATCTTACTTTTGTTTTTATTCATCCACTGCTTGGTTTATTTAGAGATTGTTTTTAGCTCTCCAAAAATAAGCTTTTCAGTTTAGGGCCCCATGGGCACCACTAAAAGTGCTGCTGAAAAAAGGAGAAAAAAGGAGTTATTTTTCCCATTGAAAGAGGGAAGCCATTAAAACTTCACATCACTGAAGGAAGTGCTTCTCCAGTCTGCAGTCAAGAATGACAAAACTTCACCTATTTGTAAGCAGAAACCGGCAGATGTCTGGAAACACAGCAGACATTTTTTTTCACTGTTCATTTAACATCACAATTAGAATATGGATTCATAATTCTTTCCTTGATCAAAGAAGCATTAATGATGGCAACTTTGCTGAAGATAATCTCACAGACTTGAGGACAAAAGAAATGAAGCAATGTGAATTTTTTTTTTTTTTGAGGAAAATTAGCCCTGAGCTAACTACTGCCAATCCTCCTCTTTTTGCCGAGGAAGACTGGCCCTGAGCTAACATCCATGCCCATCTTCCTCTACTTTATACATGGGACACCTACATAGCATGCCTGTTGCCAAGCGGTGCCATGTCTGCACCCAGGATCTGAACCAGTGAACTCCGGGCCACCGAGAAGCAGACGTGTGAACTTAACCACTGTGCCACTGGGCCAGGCCCCTGTAATTTGATTTTTGACCTGAAGAATTTTAGAAAATTATGGTAATCCTTGACCAGTAAACAAAATACATAGTTCTAATACCATCTGTTATTAAACGTGTTTGTGAATGTGAATCTGGGGTTTTGCTCTTGCTGTCATTAAAACTAAGGATCAAAATCAATGGGATATCAAAGATAATGATGACACATGTGTTGGCAAGTCAAAGATCACTGAACAATTTCAAGTCCTTATTTCAGTCAAACAACAGCAGCCTCATCACTGAAACTTATTTTGGAAGAAGTTTGTTTTTTATTTGATTGCACAATTTAGATTTATTTCAGTTACTTTCAGGGAATGGCCACTATACTGTACATAAAAGCAGAGAGACATACACACATAATTCTCTGTAAAAGACTGATCTTCCTTACTCAGAGGCAAAACTTTTTAATGCTATAGAATAAATCCTGATAGCTTTTAAAAGTGTGTTTATGTGATTTTTATCAGATTGTCAAAGTGGTCTTTGGCCCAAGAAATACTAAGAAGTTCTACTCTACAACATCATCTTTAATGGCTGCGCAGTATGTTATGCTGCAAAACTCAGACTATATACTTATAACAGGTGCATTTATACGCAAATTATACTTCCATAAAGTTGATTTTTAAATCCACTCTGAATGAAAGAGGAATGATGTTTTCTAATCTAAGGCCAAAGAAACTCACCCAAGAGCCAGCAACAAGGACAGCCAAAGCCACAGAGTGACAGAGGAGGGTGTCTTCTTGCTCGGCTTCCCCCTTCCCAGGAGAGCATCGCTGGCCCCAGCAACCTTTCTAACTAAACCACTTAGGGTGACGTGTCTCCACGTAAGTGCCACTGCACCCTTCCCTTGGTTTTCAACATTGTTAACATCGACGTTTACTGGGTGCGGATCATGTGCTCAGCATGGACTAAAGGTTGCACAAGTTAGTTCATTTACTCCTCATGACAACTCCATGAGGTAAATAGGATCATCCCCAAGAAACAGGGAAACTGAAGTTTATGTTAGGTATCTTGTCCAGGTTCTCACAGCTACAAAGAAGTGGAGCCAGGATTCAAACCCAGGTCATTCTGACTCCAAAGCCTGTGGACACACACTCTGGCTGGAGACAGTAACTGCCGGTCTTAGAGGAAATGCTGACTCCTGCAGTCACTGTTCTGCATACCTACTGCATGCCAGACTTGCTCTGGGTGATGAGCACACGTCAGGGAACAGCAAAGTCTCTGTCCTCACAAAACTTACACTCCAACAGTAGGAGACAAGCAACACAAAACAAAAGGAACACACAGGTAATGTGTACGGTATCTTTTGTGATAATTACTAGGGAAAAGGAGAAAGAGCAGAAGAAAGGGGATGGGAATACAAGAGTGACTGTAATTTTAAATCAAGTGAGAAGTGTAGGCAAGACTGAGAAGGTGACACATGAGCAAAGCCTGAGGGAGGAGAGGGAACCACGTGACATCTGAATACAAGGTGTTCCAGGCAGAGGGGATGGCACAGGGAGATCAGTGTGGCTGAAGCAGAGAGAGCAAGACGAGAAAGAGATGAGGTGGGGGAGCTGACAGGGCTGACTGGGGGTGGTGAGGCAAGCAGGGCTGAGATCAGACGTGTGCCTAACAGGACCACTGCAGCCCCTGAGCTCAGACAGACTGCAGAGCAACTGGGGCAAAAGTGGGACTGGGTAGGAGGACGGTGACTATCCAGACCAAAGGCAACGGTCACGCTCAAGGGGCTGCACCTGGAGCCACCACCGGCCTTCCCAATGGTTTGCACGTGGTGTGTGAGAGAAAATCGGAGACGCCTTCCAGGCTGCGGGAAGGATGGAGGGCCCTCAGCAGAGACAAGGAAGGCTGAAGGAGCGGAAGGGCAGTTAATGTTTGGACACGCTGAGTTCGAGATGTCTGTGAGACATCTAAGGGGAGACAGACGCTGAGCTGGCGGTATGAACCAGAGAGCAGGAAGGAGGTCTGAGCTGGCGATATCAACATCCTGTCAGAAAGCAGAAGGAATACACCGACAGCAACGCTCTGGGCCCTGCAGCCCTCGGGGCCCTCTGACCTGACTGACGTCACGGAGAGGCTCACAGCAGCACCCTTGTTCTCCATCCACACACACAAGCACCTGCCATTTTCCCATCCCTCCCAAACACCCTGCCCCTGTCCACTATCCTCCCATCTTCCTCAGCAGAAACATCAAGTTCGCCTCAGAGACGAGTATCATGGCAGGTTAAGAGTACATGTTTTAAGTGAGAAAGCCACAACTTACAGTGTAGGTGTCATGCACTAGCTCATCTGTACAAAGGGCACAATAGGACCTCCTTCCCAGACTGTGAGAATCACCTGACGTGGCAGCAGTGTCCAGAATGTGTACATGTCCTCCAAATAACAGTTCCTGTCGTTCAAGACTAAACCTGGGAGATGTGGGAAGGTGGAGAAAGCACTACCTGATAAAAAGTCCAGGAAAATGGCCCATTTCAGCACAAACTGATTTCAGACTGTTAACAAGGAGGATTGGAAAGAAGACTTGGGTGTTTTGAGAGAAGTGAGAAAAACGACTGGCAAATCTAAGGATAAAAGATGTGGCAGGGGGCTGGTCTGGTGGCGCAGTGGTTAAGTTCGCATGTTCTGCTTCTCAGCGGCCCAGGGTTCGCAGGTTCAGATCCTGGGTGTGGACACGGCACCGCTTGGCAAGCCATGCCGCGGTAGGCGTCCCACATATAAAGTAGAGGGAGATGGGCATGGATATTAGCTCAGGGCTAGTCTTCCTCAGCAAAAAAGAGGAGGATTGGCAGTAGTTAGCTCAGGGCTAATCTTCCTCAAAAAGAAAGAAAGAAAGACGTGGCCGAAGAATTGGGGAGACACCACTGGCTGCATGTGGGTAATTGTGGGAATTGGGTGACAGGCATATCCCCCACACTACTCTCTCTATTTTTGTATATGTTTGACATTTTCCTTAATAAAAAAGGTTAAAAAGAAATAAATGATAATAAACGGAGTAGAGGAAAGGGGGTTACTTTCTGTCTGAGGATCAGAGGAGGCGGCGGAGAGTATGGAGAATTCCAAGAATGAACGTGGGTCCCATCCCCACCAGAGACCACAGTGATGCTGGCTGTCTCTTACCTCACCAGGGAAGGTCAACAGTCTCTAAACAAACTCCCAGGCTGGCGGCCCACACTCCCCACCGTCCTACAATAGGCTCCTTCACTTGCCAACTTCATATAAAGTTGGGAGCAACTGCGGGATCAAGAGAAGGCTTACAAAGCGTGGCTGGTTTCTCCCTGATCTTCAGTCCTACTGCTATTCTTTCAACCATTTGGCACACAGCCACTGAGTCCCTACTATGCGTCGGGTATACGGTGCTGGGGACACAAGATGAGCAAAACAGACACGTTACCTGCCTGCACAGGGAGGTCATAGAAGGGAGCATAAGATAAGGCACGCGCATGCAAAATTGCAGACTGAGGCCCAGTGGGCATTTATTCCTTCAATTTGCATCTACTGTTATTTCTCTGCGCCAGATACCTGCATGGGGGGACACTAACTCCTGGGCTGTGAGGAGTAAACGGGAATGTTTGCCAAGGCCCTGAATGCTCAACCCTGAAACCAAGAGAAGGGTCCCCCCAGACCCTGGGAGTGAAGCCCCGCCCACCGCGCTGCGGGCCCGCCCCTCAACGGCATGACCACGCCCACTCTGTTGCAGCCTGTACCCCCCCCCGCCCCGCCCCTGGACGTATGGCCCCGCCCTCCTCACCGCGGGCCCCAACCCAACCTGACCCCGCCCCCGCCTCATGCCACCGCCCACTGCGCTCGCCCCGCCTCGTGACGTCACGGTCCCGCCCCGCGAAGCCCCGCCCCGCACACCGCCCCCCCCGCCGCCCCTACCCCAGCAGCCCTGCTCCTCACCAGCTCGAACCGGTTGTTAACTCGGACGCCCTCCTTCCCTGCGCCCCGGGGGCGCTGGCCACCGGGCTCCCGCTTTGGCCCTTCTTCTTCCACATCATCGTCATCACGGAGGGCAAACTGCAGGGCGCCCGGCCCGAGGGGCTCCTGGCCGCGCTGTTCCCCCCGCAGCCTCCGGAGGGCCCGGCGCGACATAGGGCCCAACGGCCGCTGACGTCTGGAGACAGGAGAAGGAAGAGCAGCAAAGAGACGGCCGGCGCGCCTGCGCACTTACGGCGCGCTGGCGCGAGTCTGGCGTGTCGCGTCTGCGCGCTGTGGCTTTCCGGAACTTCCTGTCACCAGTCGCGTCAGAGAAGGTGAGGGCTCGTCGGGGCGAGTTCTCGCGCGAGTTGGGCGCCTCCTCGCGGAGGGTGTCTCCCGGTCTTCGGGAGGCGTGCTGGCGACTGAGGATGAGCTGGGACGCGGCGCGGCCTGCGCAGGCTCCGAGCCACCCACAGCGGGCCCAGACCTTGTTCTCCGAGTGCGCGCCGTGGGGCGGGAGGGACACGCAGGTGGGGCCGCGTGAGGAGGGGTGCGCGCAGGTGGGTGCGCTGCTGCGAGGCGTCCCGGGTGGCAGCGCGCAGGTGACAACTGAGACCTGGGGGGGCCTCAAGGGACCCTGGACTGCTTTCAGCCTGCCCCAGCGGCTGCAGGCAGGACGGGTCCTTCCTTATTAGAAGTGAGCGCATCCAAACCGAGGAGCTCCCCAGAACCGCGGATTTCTGGACGACCGCCTGCCCAGGATAGACTGGAACTGAATCTTAAAGGACCGTCCTGGGAGTTTGCTTTTTATTGTCATTAACACGCCCCAGGTGATTCTCCCGTACATCTAGTATGGGAATCCGTGGTGTAAGGCGGAGGCTCGCCACCGTGACTTACTGTGCGTCCTAACCTCCTAGGGAGAGTTTTGCAAAAAAGATGAAGGACCGACCCATAGAAATTCCGAGGTGGGGTCCGACATTGATATTTCTTAAAAGCTCTCCAGGGGATTAAAATGTGCAGGCAGGGTTGAGACCCCTTCACTGCAGAGGTCCAAATGCAAGAGCAAGATGTTGTGGCGTGAAGGTCCCTCCCACGGTGACAGAGAGAGGAGGGGGCAACCTCGGGTGTGGGGATGGCTCTCACTGTGGAGCCAGGCCAGGCACTGCTGGGAGGTACTATAGGTGTTCCCCCTTTTACAGGTAAATAAACTAGAACTCGGAAAGTAACTGGCCCAGGTAGGATATGGATTTGCATTCTGGTCTGTGGTTGCAGAGTTCAGATGAGGAAGGCCACTGGCAAGGACTGAGAAGAGGAGGCAGGGACAGGGTGGGTCATGGCCTCTGGGATCCCTCTCCTCTGACCCCTGAGCTCCACCCCAGCCCTCCCCCTCATAAGTCTGAGTGTTCCTCACTTAGGTTGGGAGTTGAGGGGAGAGAGAGAGAGAGGGAGGGAGCGTGTGTGTACATGTGTGCGTGGCTGGTCTGTCAGCCTGTACTGGTCACTAGGATCTTGAAGCACTTCACACTGAATGGCACATACCGGCTGTCTCAAGGCCCCCACATGTCCCGCTCCCCCCACCCCCCTGGAGAGTTCCCTAGAACAGCCCCTTCCACAATCCAGCTACTAAAGGGTTATGCTCAGCACAGCACAGGCGGGACCTCCAGGACACCCCACTCCTGTCCATTCTGATTGTTGAGGGGCAGGCTTGTTGTTAAATAGATGTTGTGTCACCCCTGGTCAAGTGGTGTGACCAATTTATGCAGGCTCCTTGCCTTGCCTGTGAAGGGAAACTTGGGGAGTCTCAGCCTGGAGCTGCTTTCTACTCTATGCTCCACAAGACAGCGGCCACGTGACACCGTGAGGGATGCGGCCTCAGGCCCAGCCTGAGTGGTGACCTCCCTGAACAGGCAGCTTTGAACATGCGTCTCCCCACACCACCTCAGGCCTAGTCCTCAGCAAGGAAGGGTTGGTTGTAAACAGTTCTGGAGTGAGTGACTTCCATGAGTCAAGAGCTAAATCAGGTGGGGTGGAGGCAGGCTTGGCTCAGTGGGCTGACCCTACAGCTTTCTGTACCTGGGGTCAGTGGGCGGTGAGGCCAGCAGTGAGAAGATGGAAGAGGCAGTAACGCTCCCTCTTGACTTCACCTTCAAGCTCGTGGGGACCCCTCTCAGCTCAGCCCAGCTGTCTCAGGATGGGCTTTCGTTTCCAAGTCCTCCTGTGTGGATTAGAACCCCAGCTTCCCCGCATTGGGAGTGTGAGCCTGCACATTTCCCCACCTGTGGAATTAGGAGACTGATGACAACGGTGCTCACCTCACAGGAGCGTCTGCCTGTGAAGGGGGCTGCAGGGGTGCTCGCCTTCTCACTGCTGGCTCTGCAACCGGGGCACTTCCTTACCCTCTCTATGCCTGTTATCTTGTTTTAAATAGGAATACTACTACTGCCTGCTCAGGGCAAGTGCTAGGAGCTGGCGTGTTTCTACTGGCTGGCCTAAGCATGTGTAACTGCATGTCCTGGACCCCAGCTGATGACAGCATCCTCTCCCACAGGCCTGCCTGTGACAGGCCCTGTCCCTGTGTGGCAGGCTTTAGAGCCTGGCGTCCAATAGGCCTGGGTGGAGGTCCAGGAGAGCTGTGTATCTTTGGCTAAATTCCCTTGCCTCTTTGACCCTCAGTTTCCTCATCTGTAAGGTGGAATGACAACAGAAGCCACCTCCCAGGCGCATGTGGACAGGCAGAGCACAGAGGTGCTCCTCTAACCATTCTCCTGAAGAGCAGGGTGCAGCTGCCCCCACCCTGGGAACCCTGAGGGAATCATGTGCTCAGAGGGCAGGAATAGAGACCTGGGGATGAGGCCAAAGGGCCCCCAGGCAGCAGGCTGAGCTGCTGTCCCACATGCAGCCCTGCTGGCCGTAGGACCAAGACGACCAGATTATGAAGTTTGGCATTGAGGACGGGAGTCACCTGAGCACCCTTGTCTCGTGATGGGCATCCTGACTATGCACCAGAGGGCAGGTGGCCCCTCAGAGCCCGGCTTCCACCCTTGGAGAATGTGCCCACTGCTGCGCTGACAGTCCTCAGTCCACACCGCAAACAGGAGATGAGACCACCTTTATTAGGCCAAGAGTGGCTGTGTGTACAAATTTACAGAGCGCCTCCCTGTACCAGGACACAAGCACTGCCAAGGCCCTCAGGCCAGCACCATCCTGGACCTCCGGGTGTGTGAGGAGGGCAACGCCAACCGTGTGGCAGATGGCTGGGGCATGGATGCCCGGCAGGGGTCAGGGAGTGAGCTGTGCCTCAGACCTTCCAAATGGAAGGGTAGGATGCCTGGGCCGCCTGCCAGGAGAATCTCAGCCCACTCCGAGGCTTCCCAGGGCCTCCGAAGCCCACGTCCCTGCTAAGAGAGGGCAGACGCAGGCAGGTGCTCCGGTCCACCTGGGGACCCAAGCGCCCTGGTCCAGCCTGGATGTCCACACAAGGAGGGGAAGCTGCTGTGTTCTCATCCCCGGGCTGGAGGAAAGAACAACATGGGGCAGGGGGCTCCCCCAGAGCCCCACCACCTGAAATCCTCTGCCCTACCTTCAAAGTGCCCTCCTTCCTGTCTGCGTGAGAAATCCAGCCCATTCCCTGCCCCACCCAAGGAATCCCAGGAGGAAGCCCTCCCCCAGGGAGGGTCCTGGAGTGAGCCTGACCCCAAGTGAACTCTGGGGTCAGAAACACGTATATAAATATATAGGCTGTGTTTATATATATTATATAAATGTATCTATTATGTATATATGTACATGCACAATCCAGGGGGCAGGCTGGCCTCAGGATGGCAGTTTCTCAGCCTGGTCCAGGACTAGCCTGGCTCCTCCCTGGAGGCCTGGCCTCTTGAAGAGCCTCCAGCCAGGTGCCTGGGGTGGCCAAGGGCCATCACTTAAAGTCAAGAGTCCAGGTGCTAGGGATATAGAGGGACTGGGTCTGGCGGGCACGGCGCGGCGTGGTGTTGAGAGCATCCACGCTCTTGCGGCTGGAGCGCACCACGTCTGCCACAAAGCTGGTACAGTCGCTGCAGACGTCCTTCAGGATGCAGCCGTGGGTATAGATGTGTGGGAACTCCTCCTCCACACTCCGCCACTGAGGCCCCTGCAGCGATCTGGGGTGGGAGAGGGCTGTCAGGGATGTCCCCCCATCAGGCAAACACATTTTGGGAATGAATGTGCCATGCAAAGTTCATCCTGGCAAAAGCTGACCACCTGGCTCAGTTTCCATCTCACAGTACTCAACCCCGGGAGCCCCCCAAGATATCTGTGTCTCAGATCTCTGTTTCCTTCAGGGGTCCCAGCAACCCCCCACCACCTCCCAGCTCCAAGTTACTGTCAGTGCCTGACCACCAGGGCGACAGCAGCAGAGGGCAAAGGAACGCACTGGAAGACGTCTCTCCTCGATGGTGGTGTGGTTTTGGCAGCTGACAGCCTCTGAGGACTCTCAAAGCCCAGCGTGTAAACGGGGATGTGTGCAAACTTCTTAGAAGGCATCTTCATCTACAACACACAGAGGGACAAAGCTGTCCCACAGAGACAGCCCAGGCACACTCGCCACCCCTGTGACTGGCCACCTGCCCTGGTCCTGCGTGGCAGCAGGGGTGAGCCTTGTCAGTGCCATCAAGTCAATCCCGACTCCTAGCGCCCCTGTGGACAGCAGAGCAGAGCCCTGCCTGGTCTTTGTGGTGCCAGCCTTTCCTCTTTTAGCTCTCTATCAGACAATGCTCCGCAGCTATTCATGGGGTTTCCATGGCCAATTTTTCCAGAACTGGGCAGCTAGGTCCTTCTTCCTAAGAGGTGAGCCTAGAGACCACCATTTGACCCCACATGCTGCCTGGTGCCTGAAGCCACGTACCTCCTGGCATGCTACACGCCCCGCTGCGTCTGCTCACCTGCAGAGGCACTTCTCAGAGCATGACTGCCTTTTCGTGCCACACAGATCGAGCATCATGCCCTGTGTGCAATATACACTTAACACTGATGAGATGGGAGTTTTTCCACAGCCAAGTGGCAGGGTTTGAAAATAGTGGTGGCAAAAATCCCTCTTAAGCGGATTCTTGTTTCTGGGCTGAGGCGTAATGAGGTGACATGCTTCTAACTGTAACAGTTCTTTCACCTCTGTGCACGCCTGCATGTACCCACACCCCAGCTGCTAAAGAACCCCTCCAAAAACACTCAAGGAAGGTGCAGTGTCAGAAGGTAGGTCTTTTAGAGGGAAGTGAAGGGTTCCTTGGCACTGGCCTACTAACATGGAATGTTAAAAAAAAAAAAGGCCACCTATAACGGTCTTCAAAAACTGCAGTCTTGGAAAGTGTAGGATGGATTCTGCCCAGAGGAGGGAGACAGAGGAGGTGACTGTGAGGGTGGGATCATCTGACAGGAGACAGCAGGGCCTCTGTCCCCGCACCATCCCTCCTTCCCCAGACAAGTCAAGTCAGGCTGCAGGACACCTCAGACCCCTGGGGCCTCGCTCAGACTTCATGTGGTCCTCACCTTTATGCTACAGGAAGCGCAGACCGCTCTGGAAGGGAGAGAAGAGGGAGAGCAGCATCAGCTTGAGGAGACGAGGAAAGAGCTGGTGCCCAGCCTCCATGTCCCACCAGCACACAGGCCAGCTGACCTCAGCCTCTGCCTCACCCCGGGTACTTCAGTGTTCTTTCATTTCACTCCCAAATCTTGCTTTTCTTTTTGCTTAGCTCTACACGCAAAATACTTCTGCCTCTCACGGCTCCTTCTTCAGAATATCTGGTCCGCACTGTGCCTCACACGCCTTGCCAGAGAAGCAGCGTCTGGGGCAGAGGGGCCTCAGCTGAGATGCTCAGGTTGAAGCAGAGAGTCACATTTTTTTTAATTCCCCATACATGATTTCAAAAGGAAATACCTTCTTTGTTTTAAAAAGTGAAACATTAGAGAGAACTGTAATTTAGACAGAGGACTCCTCCCCTGTAAGGCACATCCTCAGAGATGACCCCTGCCAGCAGTGCAGTTTCCGTTCTCCACGTCTGAGCATACGTTAACAAAAATATACATTTGAAATAAAAATAAATGAAATGGGGTATTATGCAGACTATTCTATAAAGATACATCAGGGACGACTCTACATTAGTACAAATCGTCCAAATTCACTTTTTAGAACAAGGGACCTTGTTCTCTTGCGTGGATGCCCCATCAACAAACCTCTGGGTTAATTTAATTTTATTTTGTTGTGGTCAGGGAACACACTTTGTATAACTTGAATCCTTTGACATTTTTGAGACTTGTTTTATGACCCAGGATATAGTCTATGTTGGTAAGTGTTCTCCGTGCACTTGAGAAGAAGGCACATTCTGCTGTTGTCGGGGAGCGTGTTCTGTAAATGTCAGTTAGATCAAGTTGGTTGATAGTGTTGTTCAAACCTTCTATATCCGTAGTGTTTTTCTGTCTACAAGTTTTATCAGTTGTTGAGAGGAGGGTACTGAAATCTCCAATTATAATCGTGGATTTATCCGTTTTTCCTTGCAGTTCTATCAGGTTTTTTGCTCCACGTATTTTGAATCTCTGTTGTTAGGTGTAGAAAATGTTCAGGATTATTATTTCCTCCCTTTCTCATTATGAAATGAACTCCTTTATCTCTGGTAATATTCTTTGCTCTGCAGTCTACTTAGTATGATATTAATATATCAACTCTAGCTTTCTTGAGACTAGTCTTGGCATGGTACATCTTTCTCCATTCTTCTGCTTCTAACCAATTCCTATCTTTTTATTTAAAGTGCATATCTTGTAGGCAGCAGAGAGCTTTGCTTTCTTTTAATCAATCTGGGAAACTCTGCCTTTTAACTGGGTTGTTTAGGCCATTTAGAGTTAATGCAACTACTGATATGGTTGGGCGTAAGTCTATCATCTTGCTATTTGTTTTGTCCTAAATTTTCTTTGTTCCCTTTTCCTTTTTCTGCCTCCTGTGTTAATCAAGTGTTTTTTATGATTCCATTTTATCTTCTTTTTGACTTAGAAGCTATTGCTCTGTTTTGTTATTTTACTGGTTGCTTTCGGGCTTATAGTATATGTCTTTAATTTAACACAGTGTATCTTCAAATATGTTACCACTTCATGTAGAGTATAAGAAACTTACAATAGCATACTTCCAATTTACCTGGCCCCCCCCCCTTAATGCTACTGTTACAATACTTTTTATTTATAGATATGTTATAAACCCCACAATACATTGTTACTAATGTGTTTTGTTTTTTGTTTTTTTTTTGCATGCCTGGTAATCTTTGATTGGATGCCAGACATTGAATTTTACCTTGTTGGGTGGTGGATATTGGTTTACCTTTTAAAGAGTTATAAGAAAATAATCTTATATATTTGTCTTAGTAGTTGCTACTTCTAGTGTCCTTCATACCTTTGAGTAGATTCAGATTTCCATCTAGTATCATTTTCCTTCTATGTGAAGGACCTCATGTAACATTTGTTTCTATGGCTTTGCTGGCGAAGAATTCTTTTGGCTTTTGTATTTCTGGAAATGTCTTTACTTTGGCCTTTGTTTTTGAAAGATATTCTTGCTGGGTATAGAATTCTAGATTGACAGTTTTTTTCTTCTTTAAAGCTGTTGCTTGCATTGTTTCAACGAGAAATCTGCAGTCATCTTTGTCTTTCCTCTGTACATAACATGTCTTTATTTGCTGGCTGATTTTAATAATTTCTTTTTATCACTGCTTTTAATCAATTTGATTACTATGCGCATTGGTTTGATTTTATTCATGTTTCTTGTGCTTGGGGTTCATTGAGTTTCTTGTGGGTTTATATTTTTTATCAAATTTGGAAAAACTTTTTAGTCATTATCCCTTCAGATACTTTTTCTGTCCCCCACTTCCCTTTGGGAACTTTAATTACACCTCTATAAGGGTTTTTAATGTCATCCCACAGCTCATTGATGCCTTTTTCATTTTTCTAATTCTTTTTTCTCTCAATGTTTTCATTTTGGACAGTTTCTATTGCTCTCTTCAAGGTCACTAGTCTTTTCTTCTGCACATTCTTCTGAATGTCTAATCTGCCATTAATCTCATCCAGTGCAATTTTCATCCCAACCATTCTAGTTTTCATGTCTAGAGGTTTGATTTGTGTCTTCTTTATATCTTCCATGTCTCTAACTTTTTGAACATATGAAATGCAGTTCAAAACTATTAATGTCCTTATCTGCAAATTCTAACATCTGCACCCATTCTGGGTGATTTTGATTGATTTTTCTCCTCATGGGTCATGTTTTCCTGGTTGTTGACATGCCTGATAATCTTTGGTTGGATGCCAGGTGTCTCATCTTGCTGGGTGCCGGACAGTTTTCCTTCCTCTTCTTGAGCTTTGATCTGGGAAGCAGTTAAGGTACTTGGGAAGAGTTTGCTCCTTTCGGGTCTTGCTTTTGTGTTTGGTTAGGTCTGGAGCAATGCTCAGTCTAGGAGTGCTTATTCCCACTAGTGAGACAAGACTTTCTGTGTATTCCACTCAGTGGCCCACACGTTGCATTTCCACCATGGCTGGTGGCAACAGACACCATTCCTAATATTGTTCCTTTAAGCCTTTAGCACGGGGTCAGTAAACATTTTCTGTAAAGGGTCAGATAGTAAACATTCAGATGTGACTAAATGAACTATGAATGTCTTTAACTGTGTTCCAATAAAACTTTATTTACAAAACAGGCAGTGAGCCAGATTTGGCTCATGGACTGGCATTCACCACTCCCTGCTTCAGACGATTCTTCCCTAGCCTTCAGTAACTTTCTTGCATCTATGTGCTGATCAGTACTCTGCTGAATACTTGAGGGGGACCTTCTGCCGGTCTGAGGCCTGCTCTGTGGACAGCTCTCTCCCTCTGGAAATCTGCACTGAGAACTCGAGCTGCTGTGGTCTCCCTGGGTTCGCAGCTTTACCTCCTCCTGCTCAAGGAGCTGAGCAGGCTCTGACTCATGACCTAGAAACTCCAGGCAGTTGGGGCAGTCACAGAACTCACCCTGTCTGCTTCCTGTTTGTTGCCTGATATCAAGTGTCTTGAAAACCATTGTTTCATGTTCCTTGGTTTATTTGTTTATTTATTTGCTTGTTTCAGGTAGAAGGTGCCTGTTCTAGTGCCTGTTACCCCACCTTGGCTGAAAGTGGGAGACCCTTAGCTATTAAACTTTAAATTAAAAGCTAATTCTTTTCCTTTGTTGCACTAGCCATGGTGCATGATGGAACATCCCCACAATCAAGGACAGTTCTGTTACACAGTGCTGGCCTAGAGGCTCTTTCCTCCTCCCTCCCATGCTAATTCACAGCCAAGGCGCTTACAGAAGGCTCACCTCTTGCAAAAAAGACAGGTGGGTGGCCAGGAGAACAGTGAGAACTTGGTACGGCAGCAGCAGCAAATCTGTAAGGAAAGGCCTGGTTAGAGCCCAGTTCTGTCCCAGCTCACTGGGTCCAGCCCCATCCTCACCTGTACCACACCCAGGGCTCTTGTCCACAGGCTGGGCTGCCTCACCTTCCCCTTCTTCAGGCTGCTGAAGAGCTCCTTGTTCTGCAGGAACTTCTCCATCTCGGCCTTCACCAGCACACGGCGCACATCCATCACCTCCTCCACAGTCAGGGCAAGGCTCTCCACAGGGTGGCTGAACTCCTGTGGCAGGTCATTCATGCCCTCAGGGCTGAGGCCTCTCAGGAGGCCTTCACAAGTTCCTCTCCCCGCTGAGGACTTGGCATCTTCCTGACCTCAGTGTTCCCAAGCCCAGAGACTTCTTAAAATGCCCTATTCTTCAGTTCATCCATACCTGGGAGCCAGACATGCTCCCCATACCTTCTCTGATGGTGCCCTGGTGCTACAGGCAAGGTTTCCTGTGACGTGGCCTTGCCCACCATCCAGTCTGCCCCCAGCCCCTCAGTGACCCTTTCCTTAGGCTCCCCTTCAGACCATCCCCACCTTGGTTCACAGTGCCCCAGACCTGAAACATCTGCTTCCCACCGTGTTCCCCACTGTAGCCAACCAAACCGAGCTGGGCTCCCCAGGCCCACTTCCCCACTCCGGGGATCCTGCACAGAGCTGCCTCCTGCACACGGCCTCGTGTGGCGCTCACATCCCATGGGGCTCTGTGTCTGCCTGTCCACAGGCAGCAGGTGTCTTACTCATCACCACTGCCTGGCCTTTGGGCCGCCGTGGTGAGCACACCCTGTTCTGCCCCAGGGCTTAGCAGAGTCCCGACTCCTCAGCCTCTCAAAGTCTCTCTTCTATAAAGGGGGTTGTCCTTCGACTCTGCTGACATCACATGTAAAGCCACTGGCACAATGCCTGGCACCTAGCATTAAAAATGCCAGCTCCCGAGATCCCGAGGCGTCGGGGGCCCTGGTCTGTGAGGGTGCCACAGAGACAGAGGCTGCACAGTGTCTTTAGTTTCGGGTTTTCAGTGGTTATCCTCTTTAGGGCTGCTGAACACCTGCTGGTGGGCGGCATTCGGGGAGGGTCAAGACCCCCCTGTGCTCTTCTCCATTCTGGCCTGGAGTGTCAGGTCCTGTGGCCTCTGATTTCTGTATCCAGCAGCCTGACAGTGCTGTTTATGTTTGAACGATCCCACTCTCAACCTTACAGACATTACATTAACTGCACTGGTGGCCAGCAGGTCTCATGCTGGGTGCAGAGACCAGCAGGCGGCTCGTCAGACTGAGCTATGAGTATGTGCTCAGGGCGGAGACAAGGTCACTGAGGTCATCCCACGTTTGACAGCAAGATCTCTCAGAAAGCACACTCAAGATTGCTGAAAAAACACTGATGGGCCTTGCCATTAAAATATGTCCCACAGTTCCCTGACACCCCTTCCTCCAGAAGGGAGCCTTTCCATTCCCCTGAGGGGGCCTCAGTTACTCGCTTGTAAGGAACAGATTAAAATGAAAATGACAATGCATCCCTTCTGAGACTTACTCATAAAGATACTGGTTTCTGCCCTGCTCTTTCTCAGACCACGTGCTCTGGGGGATGCCAGCCGCCATGTCGGAGGACACTCGAGCAGCCTGTGGGAGATCTACGTGGGGAGGAACTGAGGCCTCCTGCCCACAGCTGGGTGAGGCGCCACCTTGGAAGTGGCTCCTCCAGCCCCAGTCCAGCTCTCAGCTGAGACACAGCCTCTGCTGACACCCCAGCTGCAGCCCGTTGAGAGGCCTCGAGCCAGCACCACCCCGCTGAGCCACTTCTGGACTCCCCTAACCCTCAGAAATGGTGTGAGATAATGAATGTTTATTGTTTTAAGCTACTAAGTTTGAGAGTAACTTTTCATGCAGCAATAGAGAAGACAGAACTCAAAGCAGAAGCCTGCCCTTCAGGGAGGAACCGAATGGTGTCACTGCCTTACATTTATGTGGCACTTCTATCTTTCAAAGCATTTTAATGTCTGTCCTCATTTGAGCCTCTTGATGAGACTTCAACGAAGCAGTGAGGACGCACACACCAGGAATGCCCTCCACACACCCCAGAGCCACCACGGCCTCAGGCTCTTCCACTCCTTTGATGAAATCAGACACCCAGGCTCACATCCAAAATGGGGGCCTCAAAACATCAGCAAGTGCCAGCTCTTCACAGTGATGAGTCAGACAAAATTTATAGCTAGGAAACCAAGGTACGGAGAGGGTGAGAGCACTGTGGCAGAGCGGGGCCGGAGTCAAGGTCTCAGCCCAGTGAAACGCTCTCCTGTCGCATCATGCTGCCTTCAAGACGTCCAGCTTTCTCATCGGTCCTAACCCCACAGAGATGGGACTAAGAACTGTCCCCTTAGCCAGGTCCTTCTCTGGCCAGAGGCTGCAGTGCCCAGAAGCCCAGAAGGTGGCAGCAGAGACCAAGCTCTCCAGACACAGGCTCAAGCACAGACCCAGCCACAGCCCCGGAGGGAGCCACCACAGTTCCAGAACACATGCTGGGGCCTGGTCCTGGGGAGGCAGAAGATGAGCGCCCAGGAGGCCCCCACCCAGATGCCCTACATGGCAGCGCCTCCTCACTCACCAGCCACAGGTGATGGGCGTCTGGGGCCTCAGAGGCCTCCTGCCTGCCCTCCTCAGGCCTGTCCTCCTCCCTTGAGCCCAGGTCACTGCGTGGGAGGGGGCTGGAGTCAGGTTGGGACTGGACGCTCACAGGGAAGGAACCTGGAAGACGAGCAGGGAAGCCCTGTCAGGACAACCTGGCAATAATTCTGGTCTGGGAGGGCTGTGCCCCGGGGACAAGGGAGACAGCCTGCCAGGCAGGAAATGGGTGGGGTGGGGGCATAATCAAGCAAAAGGTCAAATAGAGAGTGTGTCACCCATGTCAGGGGCCCATGCAGTGGGGCAGGCCCAAGGGACCCCTGAAGGGGCCCCACATCAGAGCCCCATGAACGAGCCAACACTGGGAGTCCCATGCTGCAGCCAGCAGTGCAGGCCACGCAAAGCACAGACAGCAATGGCCACGTAAGAAGTCCTTCCTCCTCCACTGGTCCCACATGCTGCACTATACCAGAGACCCCGAAGGACAGAGAAGGACAGAGGAGGAGGCGGCAGACTCGCCTCCTCCACAGGGTCTCTGAGTCTGGAGGACAGTTCAGGGGAGACAGCGAGATGTGGAACTGACCTGGCCTAGACCTCTTCACACCAGAGAGTGAGTCATAGCTATCAAGTGGGACCATCCTGAGAGGGGCCAGAGAGCGAGAGCATGGCTCAAGGTGACCATGAGGGCAGAGAAGGGGGCCTGGCTGTGTCTGGTGGGAGGCAGTGGGTGGGCTGACAACCCCATGTCGTATCTGCAGTTCATGGAGCACAGCCCTTACAACAGTGGGACTAACGAAGTGCGTGACCAGGAGAGTTATTCGGGCCTCTGTGCTGACTGACAGAGAAAGGAGGAGGCTCACAAGAAATCTCAAGTGACAAGTCAGGTTCCAGAGTGGTGTGTGCTGCATAGCCCATCTGGTTCACTGTAGACACGTTTCCATTGACAGAAAAAGAAGACTAGAAGAATCTGTCAATCATCCATCCGTCTATCCATCTGCCATCTGTCTATCCACCTATCCATCTGTCTATCCATCTGTCATCCATCATCCAGCCATCTATCCAGCCATCATCCATTCACCCATCTGTCCATCCATCTACCTCTCCGTCTATCTATCTGTCCATCTGTCTGTGTATCTGTCATCCGTCCTTCATCCATCATCCATCCTTCTATCCATCCATCCATCCATCATCCATGCATCTGTCCATTCATCTATCCATCTGTCCATCAGTCATCCTTCCTCCATCCGTCATCCATCCATCTATCCAGCTTTTTTTCTATATACCAATATATTACTAATTATCTCTAGGTAATAGAATCATGGGAATTTTTTTAAAGTTTTTTCTAATGTTTTACAATGAATATGGATTACTAATTTAATAAAAAACGTTTTCAAGTTAAAGTGGGGATGCCTGCCTGAGGTGACGAGGCGAGGCTGGGCTTGAACTCTCACACCTTCTTGCAGGCTGAGCTCCGGCACCCACTGGGTGCTGCCTGCTCAGAAGACAATGGGGCCCTGGCCACAGGACACGCGCCCGCAGGACAGATTCGAGGGAGAAAGGATGAGAGGCAGCACTTGCCCTGCTCCTGGGTGCTGGGCCTCCAGGCGTGCACGCTGCCTGCGCGGGGCCGGGATGGCTCCAACCCTCCTGGGGGCTGAGTGGCTGGCTGCAGGCCAGAGGCCACTTCGCTCCGGAGCTGGACCAGGTCGTGCTCCGAGAAGGAGCGGTCCCGCTTCAGTGTCACCTCACCACACGGAGACTCTTCCTCCTGTGGACACATCAGACCCGACCCTGCCCCAACCACTCTGCCCACCAGTCCCTTCTGTCCGTCCCTGGACTTAGACAGAGGACACAGAGAGTCCTGGGGCCGTGCTCTGCTCACTGCCCAGCCCGACCAGCCTCTGGGCAGTGGAAGGCAAGTGCCTCAAAACCAAACCCTTGCCTGAGGCCTCCAGAAAGTCCTATAGAGGACAGGTATGGTGTCAGGTGGAGCCCACTGAGATGGCCACTGTCCCTGGACTCGGAGGGCAGTGAGGACAGGATGAGGAGCCAGGCAGGGACATCAACCAGGGGGCTGCTCAGCTTCCTGGCCCCAAGGTGATGGAGCACTTCCACTTCAGCCCTTTTTGTGTTGCAGGAACATGTCCACTATCCCAGTCACCCTTCTGAGCCACCAAGATGGGAAAGTGTCCCTGAGCCCTGCCATGGCTGCTCCCAGGGCAGACCCAGCCCCACAGCAGGACACCAGCTTCAAAGGAGGGCACTGCCCGCAGCCCTGAGCAGCGGATGCCCCACATGGTGGGATGCCGAGCCCCGGCTTGGCTGGGCCCCTTCTCCCTTCTTGCCCACCCCTCCCCCTCCTCCTCCCAGGTCTCTTTTCAGGAATCTGTGGGCTCTGACCTCAGACGTGTTCATCTCCTCCATCTCAGCCAAGGTGGGCGCCTTGAGCAGGACCCGGGGTCGCGGGCGCTGAGCGCTGCTCCCAGCATCCGTGACGGACAGGTTGATGCAGGAAGTGGACTTGATGTCCCCAGAGCAGGCATTGAGGATGCAGGGCAGAGAGCCAAACCCTGGGGAGGCAGGGAGGTGGGGCAGGGCAGGACAGTGACGGAGAGGAGGGGAGGGAGGGAGGGGAAGGAAAGGGCGGGAAAGGAAGAGGAGGGGTGTCCCACGCTCACCCCGGCCACCCCAGCGCTCGCCCCCCACTGGGCGCAGCCTCCGCTCCTGCTTGATTTCCTCCAAGATCTTCTCGTGCAGGGTCCTCTGCTTCTGAGGTAGGGGGCGAAGCCTTCTCTCGGAGACCTGCAAGGGGCATGGCGGCTCTAGCTGGAAGGGGCAGTGGGGCCACGACATGGACGACACACTTGAGCTAGGGAGGAGCCCTGTCTGAGGAGTACTCCTGACCAGCCAGGCCCACCAGTAACCGGCACAGCAGGGGACAGGAGGTCTTATGTGCTCCTGGGCGGGACCCATCCCAGAGCCAGCTGCCGCCTCCCTCAGTGGAGACTCCAGGCAGCCTCGCATGGGCAGGCGAGAAGGGAGGAGGTGCAGAGCTGGTACCTGCTTCAGGGGAGGCCGCGAGCGGATGAAGTCGAGGATGAGTTCGTGGGCGTCCTTCTTCACCCTGGGAGGGATGTCCCCATCGACCTGTGGGGGAGGGCGGGGAGGCAGCCAAGGCTAAGGGCAGGGGTTGCCTCCTGGGGCCAGGGCCACAGGAGGGGCTCACTCAGCCTTGAACAGGGCCTAGGCCTCACACCGTCCTCCCTCGCAGGCCGCAGCTGTGGCCTCCAAAGCCTGGTGCCACCACCAGCTTCCCTGCATCTCAGATTCTTTGTGTGGAAATGGAGGTCAAGGTCACCCGCCTCACAGGGTTGTCAGAAGAATGAAGTGAACTCACACGTTTAAAATTCTCGGAGCAATGCTGGCACATGGCAAGCACCACACAGCACTGAACGGGACAATCTCGCAGGCTCTGGTCCTCCAGAACCCTCCACATCCCCTCTCCCTGCCCTTGTCACACTGTGTTCCCAGTGCAACCGTGAGCCATCTGCTTTATTCATGTTCGAATAAACTGGGCAGTGGCACGCAGAGCAGGGACTCCTGAGCTGGCGGCGGGAGGGAGGCTCCGGGCTGGTCCTCCCCAGCTCACCATGACCTTGCGCAGCTTGTAGTTCCTGGCGCGGATGTCCTGCATCAGCATCTCAAAGGGCGTAAGCTGGAACTCGGTGGGCAGGGGGTTAAACTCCTGCTCCTGCACCTTCTTGAGCTTCACCCCATGGCGGAGTTCCCGCATGAGCTGGACCCACAGTCGGGCCTGGGCCCCGAGGAGATGAAAATGCCATTAGCCCCGGTAGGGCTCCCACGGGCCCTCCAGGCACAGAACCGTCTGTGTCCCGACAGGAGGGGACCGCGTCTTACCCAGTCCGTGCGCCCCAGGTTGTCAAGCTCTGCCAGCGGCTTCTCTGCCTGCGGCTCGTCCTCCCGAAGCTTCTGCAGCATCTGTTAGTCCAGGGAAGGTGGGAGAATGGCAGCCATGGGATGTGGGCCCCCTGCTGGTCTGTCCATCTGGGGACATTTCCTTACCACACAGGCTACTATTGAACCAGCTAAAAAAGGACAAGGGGCATTTAGGCCAAGGCTTTGGGGCTCAGAGATCAGGGGAAACCAAGCCGTCAGCCTTGGAGCTACATGGGGCACTTGGTTTCCCGTTGGCTCTCTGGCAGCTTCTCCCTGGTGAGGGCAGGGCGAGGGCATAACACCCTCTGAGCCCCCATATAGAACCTTCTGGTTATAGAGAACCCACCCCCTTCTCTCACCTGATCTACACGCCCCAGTGAGATGCTGTATCCCCCACAGACAGCAGACGCAGGCTGGCAACCTGGCTCTCCCGCATCTGTGAAGAGCTCCTCGTCTTCCTGTCGATCTCAGCTCACGGGGCACTTCCTCAGGAGCGCCTCCCCTAGCTGATTCGCCCAGGCCACACGCACCCCTATCAGAACACCCACGGCCCCTTCTCCGCACAGGATCCCAGCTGGACATCCACATTTATCTGCTGCTTTGACTGCTGTCTGAACCATGTTTTGTTTCTGTTTTTCTCATCTTAATAGTGCTGGCTCCTAGCACAGTGTGGCACATGCTAGGTCTTAAACATTGGTTGAATGAATGAATGAATGAATGAATGGATAGATGAGTGGTGGATGGATGGTGATGGATGGATAGATGGGTGAGTAGGTGGATGAGTGGTAGGTGGGTGGGTGAGTGGTGGGTAGATGGTGGCAAGTCCTGGGAAACAGAGATGTATATTTTGTGAAGTGGTGAGAACCCAAGAAGGATGTCAGGGGCTGTCAGGTAACTGTTCTATGCTGAAAATTTGGGAAGAAGCTGCTAGATTGGCTGCCTTCGTTTCTCTGGATCTCCGTTCTCACCGACCCCCCCCCCCCCCCCCCCCCACTGGAGAAGCATGTGCCCTTTAGCACCAGCCCCTCTCCCCTAATAAGACAGAACTGGGTAGCCTGGCTTTCGCCCAAGCCACTTGCCAAACCGCTTTGGGACGCTCTGGAAAATGCTGCCAAGTCTCTGTGCAGCACAAGGAGTGTGATTCTAAAAATAGACCTGTGTGTGACCTGGCAGTCCCTGTGGGCAAAGGGCGTGAAGGGTGGGTCTCCCATTCTTCCTGGAGTGTCTATACCTGTCCCTGAGCAGGCTCTTTCTGCCCAAAGCCGGCCCAGCTGTGCCCCACTGACAGACCCTCCTCTCACTCCCTCCCACCACCAATTCCCTGAACTCATCCTGGGTAAACTGCTGGAAGCCTAGAGCTGTTTGCTCCTCTGAAGAAAGAGCTCCCATTGTCTGGGTAGGGAACTGATCTTAGCAATAGAACAGATGACTTCAGAGCAAGAAAGACACAGCATTAACGTCATTGGAAGAACACCTCCGAGATGCCAAGGAGAGGGACTCAGTTAATTCCAAAAATACCTTCTGCCACTTAAACAAGAGAGAGTGGAGCAAATTCCCCAAGTTCTCTGAAGCCTCCATCTTCTCATCTGTGAAATGCTGATGGGAGGCAGGGTCCCTGTGCACCAAGACCCCTGTTTCAAGGAAACACCTCAGTTCCCTCCAAGGGAGAGGCTTGGAGAGTTGAGAGGAAAACTGTCAGCTCCTAACTCTGGGACCAAAAGAGGCAGGACAGCCCTGGGGGAGAAGGCCAGCGCGGGAGCCAGGTTAGACCCCAGCTCTGCCCTGTACTAGTTCTGTGACTTGGGGCCTCCATTTGCTCCTCTGTAAAATGGGAGATACCCACAGAGGGGTGGTGGAGGGCAACATCGGACTGTCATTGGCAGGGCAAACACCTGGCAAGTGTTCTCTCCCTCAACTGCCTACCTCCCCAAAGCTCCAAGCACACTGAGCACTGTGCTTGGTCCTGAGCCACAGGAAGCGGCTGCCTTTAGCGTCCTATTTTCAGAAGGAACCGGCACCTGGAGGAGTAAGCCAGGAGGCAGGAGGCACAGCCCCCTTTGCAGATGTAAACAGGGGTCAGGGAGATTAGTAACTTAGAGGCAACAGGAGTGATGTCATGGGGCCAAGACGCTAGGAGCCAGTTACTTAAGGCCTCTGAGCCTCAGTGCCCTCCTGTGCAAAACCGGTTACGAAGGTGTGAGGGTTAAGTTAAAACCTATAAGGCGTTTAGGACAGTGACCCCAGAGCGCAGGCAGTAGCTACCGCTATTCACAGCCCGGACTGAGGATTTCCACTCCCTGTAGGACCAACGCACTAAAGGCAACGGACGGCCACGCCCCGCCGCCAGCTCTGGACTGGCACACAAAGGCACCTACTCACGTCTCCCAGTCCTCCTGCGACCCCTCCGCCTTGCTCATCACCTGAGCACGCCGCCCCTCCTGCCCCGTTCTCCCTCTACGTGCTCCGCATCCCGCGCCCCGCCCCCCACGCCGGCCTCCTTGGCCTCCTGGAAGCACCCCCATGCCCTCCTGCACCCCCCACCCCCTTAGCACACCCTCGCTCTGCTCACCTCCTTGGCCTCCCGGACCCTCGCAAGGAAGGCTCGCAGCTCCAGTGTCTCCACGAAGAGTGCGCGGCACACGGCCTGGTAGTGGGCCTGCGCACCCCGGGGGTCGGTCAGGCGCGCAGCGCACAACCGCATGGCCTGGGCGAAGGTACGCACGGTGCGGGGCCCGCCTTCGGCCTCCTCCTCCTCCTCGGGGCCCCCGTAGCCCTCGTCCGCCGCCCCGCAGCCGCCGTCTTCGCAGTCGTTGTTGGCCATGAGGTCGATGAGCCGCTCCAGCTGCGGGCTGAGCTCGCGCTCCTCGCTCTCGTCCAGCCCCCAGTCCAGCGCGCGGTAGATGGCGAAGCCCAGCGACTGCACCATCTGCAGGACAGGGGCCCGGACAGTCACCAGGGGCTGGGCCCCCACGAAGCAAGGGGCCCGGGCAGGGCGGGGGCCAGGCCTGAATTACAGGCTTCTGACAGTGAAAGGGAAACAGCCAGCTGTCTGTCCAGAGGGATATACCATGGGACAAGCAAACACGGCACAGGGTGAACAGGATGCTCCGCAAACAGCACAGCCACTGTGGAAAACAGTTTGGCGTGTTCCCATAATCAGACATCATTTACTGCAGCTCCTCTCCCAGTATTTAACCCGGAGTGAGGAAGAACGGCATCCCCTAAGACTCCTATTGCAATGCCCTAGGGCCCACACCTGGGCTGGCCACATGGCTTCAGCTCGTGGATGATACACAAACGTGGCCCATCCTTACAGAGCGACCCCAGGCAGCAGTGCAAGCGATGGAGCTGCATGGACCCATCTCACACACACTCAACTCGGAGTGCAGAAGCCAGACAGGCTCCATGGTGCATGGTTCTGTTTATATGAGACTCTAGGCAACACAAGTGTAATCTATGGCCACAAAAAGCAGGTCAGTGGTTCCAAGCCAGGGATCAGGGTAGCGATGGCAAGGGGCACAGGAACTTTTGGGGCGATGGAAAGGTCTATATTCATGATTACGGTGATACATTTGTTACAATTCATCGAAGGTAAAGTATACCCCAATAAACTTGATGTAAAAAAAAATAGACAACCTAATTAAATATTAGCTCTTTATGTAATATAACAGTATATTTTAAATCAAAGGAGAAAGACTAGCTTGTTCAATAAATGGGGCTGGAATAATTGCTTAACTGTACGTAATAAAGTTTGACACTTGAACTTACAAAAAATGACATCCCCTCACTACAATATTTTAAACTGCATGTAAATAATAATATATGTACATTTAACTTGAAAAAGAAAAACCTAAAAAAAATTGTACCTGAGCAGGGGGAGGGGAAAGGGTGGGGCTCCCTAGGAACAGCTGTCTTAACGTAACTGGGGCAGCTGAGCCACACATGGGGGTCCACAATGCTATTCTGTTTGTTTTGTATACACTTGAAATCCTCCATAGGAAGTTTTTAAAAAAGCGCATTAGCACATTAAAAATCTGTGATTCCGAAGTAGAGAGACCTCTTGACTCAGCATTTCTCAGTTTACCTGCCAGGGAACCCTATTTCCATGGACTACCGTTAACATCTGGGGGACCAGTGTTACATGGAGGACATTCCTCTGCTCCACTGCCACCGGCACCCTGACATTCCCTGCCCATGGGCACGGGGCCCTGCGATGGTCAGACCTGCTGGGACAGGGACGTGCCGTGTGGGATCAGCTGAACACATGGCAATGATAAGGACACCGCCTCTAGTTTGCATAGCCCTTGTGTTTGTCTTTTAAACGGCTTTCATTTTTCCCTTTACGATGATGACACAAAAGATATGTACACGCAAAAATGACAACAGCTCTTCTTACGGCGGGTACTCCCTGAGCCCTTTGCCACTTCCCCTTGCAGCAAGCCACAAGATAACCTCTTGTCTCACAGGCAGAGGACAGAGGCACAGAATGTCAGGTCACTCGACTGCAGCTAGCAACTGGCCAGGCTGGTCCTGGGACTGAAACGAGGCCGACTTGCTTTAACCATACCCAGCTGTCTGTCTGCAGAAGTAGCTGGGTAATACCTCACTGAAGGCCACCCCAGAGACACATCTCCGACACTTGGGGCACTGTGCTAACAGGTGCTTAAGTTGTTTTTCAGGAACTGAGAGTCTACCCCTTATCCAGTTCAGGCCGGTTAAGACCACTGACTCATCAACTGGGTCTGCGAGAATGCCCGATAGGTGATCCTTTCGATGTCAGGGGGCCAAAAACTCCACCCCAAATCTTGCTAAGGCCACCCTTCCGTGAACACGTGTCCTGTGCAGAGCCGTGAAGCCTGACTGTGCTGGCGCGGATCATCAGTGCCCTCACTCCTCCTCACCTCCAGGCATCCACCCTGCACTTCCAACCACCTGCCCCTCTCCCATAAATATCCCTAATCCCCATTTTCGGGAGGCAGATTTGGGACTTACTCTCCTGTCTCCTCGCTTGGCTGTCTTGTGAATAAACCCTTTCTCTGCTGCAAACTCATCGTCTTGATGATGGGCATGCTGCGCAGCAGGCAAAACGAAACTGGTTCAGTAACAGGACTTGGGTGTGTTTTGGGCCTGTGTCCTAAGCCTTGTGCCAGGGTGTGAGGCTGCTTCGTGGCAGATGGAGCCATGCCCTCACCAGGGCACCTTCCATTCCCCTGTCTACTTGGCCTCAGGGTCCCCCTCTGCCTCTCCTCTCATTTCCTACATTCTAACCACCTGGAGCCCAGGGGAACCTGCCTGAGCAGAGCCAGCATCAGCAGGGGACGGGGCACAAGAACAGCCCTTCTCTGTCCTTCGGAAATGCCTTAGAGAAACACGGAGAGCCTGCAGGGGACCTGGGGGGGAGGGGGGCGGTCTGCCCAGGCTCAAGGGGACCAGTGGGAAGAGCAGGGCTCCAATGGGAGCAAAGTTCCAGCCTAAAGTCAGCAAAATCCTGGTCCATCCTTGGAGGCTGTCTTATCTCTGCTTTAGGCAGGCGAGGGTCACAGATCCAGCTCCGAGTCACACCCTAGAATCATGAATCAGAGGGCACCAGGCCAAGGCCTAAAGGCTGGTCACACCTGATAGGTGACCACAGGCCCTGGCCAGGGCTGGGTGGAGTCCCCGGGGCAAGGGGCTCTCTAGAGAGCGGCCCAATGTCCCTCAAGATTACTGGGCTGGCAAGAGCCACAGTTCACACGAATTCCTGTCAGTCTTTTTCTGGACCAGAGGTAGGTGCCAGGAAGGAGATAATGGTGGAAGGGACCTTCACACCCACTCTAGGTCTGCCCAGAGCCCCTGCTGACCCCAGTAGAGGCTCTGACCTGGGCTCTCCAATCACGACCCCTCTAGTGCACGGGCAGCACAGACAGAGGGCACAGCAGGCAGCTCCCCCGGCCCCAGGCAGTGCAGAGCAGCCCCGGGCCATCGCTGCCCCTCTCCCTCTCTCCCGGCTGCTGGCCTGAGCTAGCAGCACAACAGGGAAAGGGTTAATTCCAATTCAAGCCTCTCATCTGATAGCTGCTCCACTAAATGCTTCTCTGTGCCCCAGCCCGAGACACTGGAAACTCTCCCAGGAAGACAAAGGGCACTTGCTTTCCCATAAGGAAAACCCGGGCAGCCAGCCAGGTCTCAGAACCTCCAGCCCTGCCTGCCCATGGAAACGTGGGAACCAGCAGCCCCGGCCTGGGGGGTGAGCCCAGGGGACCCTCCCGCGGAACTGAAGGGGACGAGAGCAGAACGGAAGCCACAGGCCAGCGTCAGCTGGGTGCCAATGGTGGGAATCCAGTAAACACGACAAGCTAGCCCCTGCCCTGATTCCTGGGGTGGGGCTATGGGGTTCATTTAGGGGCCTCTGGGCAAAATGGTCCAGACTGGACCCCCACATATAAAGTTCCTGGCAAATAGTTTCAAATCGATAACGTAGGGCAGGTGGTGAATGCAGGTCCCCGGGGGCTCGGCAGCAGGGTTGCCCCAGGAGCGCTGTCGGAGAGCGAAGGGGACATCCCCGGGCTTCGGATAAATAAATTATGCAGACTTTGGTGCAGCAGTGAAAGTGATGAAGATGAGTCCTGAAAACACATTATTGTTTTTTCCTCACTCAGATTCCAGAAAACCATGTCGCACCACACCTCGTCCAGAGCTCACAGCAAGCCTGAGCCGGGCATTGTTCAAACAGCAGAGCATCTGCCCCAGACGGGAGCGGGGTCTCATCACTGACCTGATTAAGAATTGCCCACACGTGGTAATAAGAAAAAGTAGGAAAAGTTTGGAATGGTTTTATTATTGTTTTTAAGTTCTCCACAACAGACGAGACAGCCTCTTCGGGCCTATGCCCACCCTCCTTGGTATAACACTGTGTTTAGTATATAAATACATATTTGCATAAAGCTGTTTTAAAAGGCAGTGGAATGATAAACATCAAATTCAGGACAAATTACCTGAGGGTGGGCAGGTGGGGCAGAGAAACAGGGAGTCCTACTGGGGAGGTCGGAGCTCTGGGTTGGGTGGGGTCCCGGGCATTGGTCATTGGCTGGTTTTCCTGTTGGCCTCCCAGACCCGCCCCCGCCTGACACTCTCTGCCCAGGGGCTGGCTCTGCAGACATCACCTTCCTCGTCTCTCTGCTCAGTGGGAGGCACTGCCAGGAAGTGAGGGGAGGGGAGAACGAGGTGGGCTATCAGCTCTTCCCCTCCCCTCCAGGCCCCCTGAGGCTCTCAGGGCTCCGTACCAGCCTGATGGGCCCTCTCTCCCCACCTGCCCACCCTCTGAGAATAATCTCTTCATCAAGCCTCTCCGATGAAGCCCTTTGAGCACTTTATGTGTGTCCCGGCTCACAGAAACAACTGTATATATGCTTTCTAAGCTTTAATATGTATCAGATAAACTTAAAAATTATCTTAAAAGTACCTGGGCTTCCGAGCTGGCGGGTGAAACGACCATTGTTGTGGGCTCTGCAAGAGAAGAGAGCAGGGGGTCAAGACCGTACCTCAGGACCCCAGGACCCGCCCAGCAGGATGCCCACCCACCTTCCCCTCAGAACACACAGCGCATCCCCCAGTCTCCATCGGAAAACCAGAAAGCTCATGACAGGCTGAAACACTGGTCATTTGGACAGACGCTTACAAGACCCAGCTCTGGCTGGACGCCCCCTGGTGCAGGGGCCAGGAGAGCGACGCAGATCCTGCCCACAGGGGGCTGATGGTCAGCTGGCAAAGACAGCCCCCCTGCCCATCCCACACAGCAGTCACACCCAAGGTGACGGCCCAGAGGGAGCAGCCAATAGGGCCATGGAGCCAGTCCTGCCCCTGGGAAGCGTGGGTGGAGGGGAGAGGGAGAAAGAAGCAGGGCAGCTCAGCAGGTCTGCAGGAAAGACCTCTTGGTCTGAAGTTCAGGTTGAGGCCATGCCTCTGAGTCACAGCAGTCAGACGGGAAACTCAGGCTCACAGGAGACGACAGACTTTGCCCCAACAGCTGAGCGGGGTAAGTCAGCATCTGGCCACCACCTCTGGATTTGGGGGTCTCCCCCCAGAGAGAATCACAGTCCCCCGTTGAAGCCCAGGTGCTAGATTGGGCTCTATGTATTTTATCATGTTTATTATTAAACATGGCACTGAGCTAACACGTTCACAAGCGCTCACTCATGCAACGCACATACAACCTGGGGGGGGGGGGTGGTTCTGGTACCCATTTCACAGAGGAAGAAACAGAGGCCCATGGGGGTGAGCGTGTTTGCCCCACACTGTCAGAGTTGGTAAGTGGTGGTGCCAGGTGAGGCCAGCATGGGGGACCCCAGAATCTGTATTCCGGTCACTCTAGAAGCTGCCCCCTGCGGCCCCCCAAGATGCCAGGCTGGATAACACACAAACCCACCCACTCCTCCCAGCTCCTTGAACTAAGCCCGCAGGTAGAAGTGTGTTGGGCTGTCAACTCAGCTGCCTTAAATTCTTTCTGGAATAATATGGGATATAAAAAACAAACCATGAAATTCTCTGCTAAGTGAACCTGCTAACTCTGCAAATGTTTTCAAAATGCCATCAAGAGCCAGGAAGATTGCCAAGATGAAGGGAGCGTGTGTGGGGCTGAGCCATTAAAGTAATGAACACAGTCCACTCTCAGCATCAGCAGAGTTGATAAAAAAGAGAGCAGCAAGCAGCACACTGTGGCTCATGTGGGGCGTTCAATAAATTTTGTGCTATGATTGGATGGAGGCAATGGAAGGGGGAGGAAATCAGACCCAGAACAAAGGCGCTTCCTGGAAGGGGCCAGGGCCCTGCCTCGTCCCCATGGGCAAGCAGGAGGGGCAGGGTGGCCCACCCTTCGTGCCCTTCACAGACAGCACAGGTGTGTGGAGTCCTCCAGTCAGTGGGAAGCTTTCTGGTTGGAATAATTTTAATGGTTTTATCCCTGGCTTAAACAGTCCATATGTTAACAAAGTAAGCCTTCATGAATCTAATTGTATTCCAAGTTGCAAGGACTTGGGGAGTCTTTGGGGTTTGATGCGCAAGCCACCCCTCGGGGAGGTTCAGAGCGGACTGAGGCTGTGCCCGGCTCTCTGCACAGAGCTCTTTGCTACAAAACCGAGAAATGATTTGTTATGGCTTCAATCCACATAGCCACCTCCCAGAGGCTGGTTCCGTGACTCCCTCATTACAGATGAGGGAACTGAGGGTCAGGCAGATTGAAAAATTTACCCAAGACCACACAGCTAATGAATGTCAGAGCTGGGACCCCCATCAAGCACTGCCAGATCCCACAGTCACCTCCTCACCCTCCAGCCTGGAATAACCAGGTGTAACTGCATGTGGCCACCATGAGTTTGTCATCCATGTAGTCACATAGCATTGAGCAAACGACATTCTGCTTATTTGAAAAATTCTGTCGAGGGGCGAGCAGAGACCCAGATAGAAGCAAAGGGAGACAGTGGGCCTGACGGGCCTCACTCGGTCTGCTGATGCTGCGTTGAGCTGGGAGCCGGAACCAGGACACCTGGTTTCCACCGCGTCACCCCACTAGGCGCTCCTCTCTCCCTGCAGGGAAGTACATCCTCACCAAGATGTACTGGAAAAGGAAAGCTACTCTGGTTTCTTTTGTATAAAGTAACAAAAGAGGAGAAATCAAGATGCTAGGGAGTCTGCTTTGAAATGACCCTGTGTTATGGTAGTAAAAGATGAAATATTTCATTTGGAGAAGAGAAGTCTGTGCAGACTGTGCAGCCTGGAGTGCCCCAAGCAGCTTCAAGAGGAGTGCTCCCACATGCCTAGCAGGCGGGTGGTGGGAGGAGGGTTACCTGGCAGCTTCAGTCCCCGGCTGCCCAGGGGGGTGGGGTAGGAATGAGGAACATCGTTCAGGCCAGATTCCTACCCACCTATGGGGATGACTCTGGGGGTCTTGCCTCTCTGACCTCATTTCTTCACTTGCACACAGACGACACCTACCAAGCCTCACTCATGCTCCCTAGGGCATGATGCCCTGCAAGGGTGCAGAGAGCAAGGCCACCGGGTGACAATGAGGCAGTGGGACCCCAGGGCCCCTGGCCAGACTCAGTCCGACGGCATGCTGCCCAACTCTCTTTAGGCTTGGAGTCAGGACACGGAATGGCTGTGGAGGAGCCAGGATTCCCCTCTTCAGTCCCTCCCACCTCTGGGGGAGGCCAGCCACAGCATCAGCTCCCCCAGGCTGCACCCCCCCAGGGTTCTTCAATACTGACAATGAATGAAAACTACAAAGGGGAGAGTCCACCCTCCAGCCCAGAGGCCCCAGCCTTTCCATGACTCAGGCTTAGGGCCCTCAGGAGCACCTGTGTGGCCAGGTGGCAGGGGTGGGGGGGGCCGGCAGGCAGACTGAGGCCCCTGCAGGCTGTGGTGATGCCAGCCCCACTCAGTGCTGGTGGACAATGGCCACGACCCCAAGGAAGGCAACTTGAAACCTCTCTCAAAATTACACCCCCACTCACCTTTTGACTGAGCAGGTCCGCTTAGGTGAGCTCAGGTAGCTCGACACCCGCAAGACCACCCACCGTCACACCCTTCCTAATGTGACACATCGGGGGCACATAATGTCCCCTCAAGACATGGAGACGTCCACACAAGGGGCACAGATGGCACTAAAAAGAAGGTGTCCTTTTGCAATGAGATGATCTGAGCCCCCTATTCAGGGAAACAGCAGCGGGCAACCCCGTGTTTAGAATGGGCAACAGTCACCTGCCTGCCGGTGCACACACAAAACACACGCATGAGGCTTTCTCCCACCGTGAGGAAGCTGGCAGGAGACTCTCCATCTGCACTCCCTTCCCACTTTCTGAGTTTGGAGCATGGGGTGTGCTATGGAGTCAAGAAATTAATGTGTATTTGGGGGGGGCGGGGCGTGAGAGAGAGAGCATGGCATCTACCCTGCTCACTCAGTTCAGGCAGGAGCTTGCGGTCTGGAGCAAACACAGACTTTGGAATCAGACAACTTGTGTGGCTTAGAGCAACTTACTGGCTTTTCCAATCTCCTCAGAGCCCTCTTATAAACAGGGAAATCACCTACCATACAGGTTATTGTGAAGATTAAACGAAAACACACACAGTGTCGGGCACCGAGTAAGTCATCAATAAAAAGTGGTTTCATCATCAAGAAACAAATTTAAAACTGAAGTAATGTCCTAGACCAAGCACTGGTCTCTAGAAACGAGCTGCTGAAAGCGCAGAGGCAAACCGAAGCCACGAGGGAAAAGGCCCGCTCAGAACCACGGAGGCGGAGTGTTTGCTTGGCAAACACAGGGCTCTCTGGGTCAAAGGCATCCGTGTGTTTGCCGCGTGCCCTTCTTCCTCCACCTCACTTCCGCCACTGCCCATGGTGACAGGCTGTGGTAAGAGCCACCTGCTCCTCCATAAACTCACGCTGCACCCACAGGGCGTGGCGTCCTCCTCCCGCAGGCAAGGACCTGGGACCCCCACGCGTGGGATCACTTCCAGTGGAGACCCAAGTCAGGTAGCACGTGTTGGCCAGAGAATGGCCACACACCCCCAACAAGAAATCCTCAGCTGATCCTCTGCTTTTTCACAAATTTCTGGGGAGGGGAGGGTGAGCGCTCCTCTGCTCCTGCAGGACTTCCACACCCACCCCTGCCGGCGTTCTCGGGGACAGCCCCAGGGAGACCCCGCCGAGGGTCAGAAGTGGTGCATTACACACTGAAGTGTTCCTCCTCCCTCGGCTAATGACGGCTCACTTGGGCTTCCTGGGTGCTTTTCAGGGACTATGTCATTTAGTCCTTGCTGTTGCCCCACAACGCAGCCCAGAGAGGGTGACGAACTTACCCAAGGTCACCTGGCTGAGATCCAACCCCCAGTCAGCCTGGCTCTGAAGCTGACACCACACCACGACTTGTTCCCCTCACTGACCATTCAAGTTACCTGAAGATAGAATGAGTATGCTGGCGCTGGAGGTGTTCCAGCAAGAACTGGGGGCCCCTTCTGAGGGTGTGGCCCAGGGAATCCACGCACAGTAGCCCAGGGGCCCCAGACTGAGTCCTGGGTCGGCAGCCTCGGCACCACTGGGGACTGGTCAGAAGTCCAGATTCACAGGCCCACCCCAGACCTGGGCAGAATCAGACACTACAGGGTGGGACCCTGCGCCCCGTGGATCTGTCTTTAACTGAGGCTGACCCGGGGTCTGCTGAGCTGCAGAGGTGGAATCCAGGTGCGAGGAACAGCGTCCACTCCATTCGTGATTCTTCCCTCCATGGTCAGCAGAAGAAGGGCCACCTACCTGTCCTCGCGCCAATCCCCAGGACCTGCGGACAAGTATGTCACGTTGCAAGTAGAACTCGGGGTGGCAGATGGAAGCAAGGTTGCTAATCAGCTGGCCTTAAGGCAAAGAGATTATCCTGGATTTCTGACCTCCCCGACTGTAAGAGAACAAATTTGTGTTGTTTTAAGTAGTAGGTTTGTGCTGTTTGTTACCACAGCCAAAGGAAACTATTACACCTGCTTCCAACTGTCCCACCTTCTCTCACTCTCCAATCTCCAGGATAGGCTACAGGGCACATGCCCTTGAGTGGACACGGGTGTGCTTGACAGTGATGGAAGGGGATTTGAGGCAGAGCTGAAGGCAGTGGCAGGCATGTCCCCCACACGCACTGGACTCAGTGCAGGCTGATTTGCCGAATTACCAGGATGCCACTCCCAGGCAGCCTTCCTCCCTGACTGGGCCTCACCTGGAGGCCAAAACCCCTCTGAGGCATCTAACAGGATCAGAGCGGACCTCTCACATCTTCCTGCAGCCAATACTCACTGGCATATTTGCCTAAATGGCCACATTCCCAGCCTGGAGCCACCAGTGTGCACACTGCTCCCTTTGTGGGAGCCACTCAAATACCTCTGGCCCCCACGGCTCAGCCACTGGTGCCAAACTGAAAAGCACAGTGGATGCGGTCACAGGGAACAGACAACGCCATCTTCATGAAGACCTGGGGGTGGGGAGGAAGTTGGCAGAGAGGCTGGGGCTGGAACCCTGTGAGCCACAGGGACCTCTTCTTAAGAATCCAAGCCCCTCCGAACACAGGGTGTGTGAGTGTGAAGGGGCGGGTGGGTCGGGGGCAGGTGACCAGACACAGGCTTAGCCTCCCCGGGGGTCATCTGTGATGGCCAACCCCAGGCACAGGCAGTTTCACAGACATCTCCAAAGAGAACACAGTTCGTCAAGGGACTGCCTTCCTGTGAGGTAATCCTTGCTCAGAGGCAAGACTGAACGGGGAATGCAAACACACCCAGCCCACAGTCACACAGACAGCCGCCCTTCCCAGCACCCACCCTGGCCAGGCCCTCGCCACTCCCCCCTGCCCCGCGCAGCACCCCCAGCCCTCGCTCCCCGTTTCCGGGATGGGAGTACTCGGATGTCCTCTGGGATGCAGAACATTTTACATCATCAGGAAAGACGCGTGGGAGCAGGTGCCCAGGCCCTCGGCCAGGTGCACAGTGCAGCGCCCCACCCTCTCCAGGGCCTGCGACCTGTGACCCTGGTCTGGGCCCATTCCCTGCAGGTGCTGCATCCTGAGTGGGATCAAGATGGGCTGCACATAGGAGCCGGATGAGGACACCTTCATTGCCATCCCAGCAGCCAGTGCTTCCCCGTGCCAGCATGTCCCATGGCTTCACAGACACTAACACAGCCCCTGAGGTAGCTGCTCCTGTCCCTCCCATTTCAGAGAACAAAACCGAGGCCCCCAGAAGCGAAAGCACCTTCCCAAGGCCAGGCAGACAGTGGGGAGCAGGGCTTGAGCCGGCTGAGTCCACCCCCAGCCCTGCCCCCACTGCATCCCCAGGGGGCTGGACGGCTACTTGACCCCTGTGACCCTCAGTTTTCTCTCTGGACAACTGGGATCGTCACAATGCCTCTCTCATCAGAGGCGTGAACAAGAGCGGGCCGACGCCAAGCAGCTTCTCTCCCGCGAGCACCCTGCAGACGTTACCTGCTGTCACCCCGATGGGAAGGCAGAGTGTGCGCCTGTCCCTGGTGGCCCAGCTTCATGTCCACACCACGTCCTGAGAGGGTAACCCTCACAGAGCACTGAGGACCCTTGCATGACGGCCAGGTGGGTGACACCGGCAGCTTTGGTGGGGAGTCAAGAAGCACAAGAAGCCGAGAAGCCACGTGGGAAGGACCTGCCAGGAGATCCCGGGGGCGGGAAATAACCTCCCCTCTGGCAGCAGGATTCATCTTTCCAACCAGCTCTCACTTCTCCCCAACGTGACAGGGACACCACAGCTGGACACGGCCACTCCACCCTCACCCACACATTCATCCTATGGAGAAACATTTAGAAAAATAAAGGCAAGCTAGAGGGACAGTCCCCAGTCTCAGGAGACTCAGGAGGGGACTTGTCACCGACCCAGTGAGTCCAGCTAGAGTGCCTAGAACCCAGAGGACACAGAGGTTTCTGGAACATCTGTGCTCTAGTGACATTCCTCTGTGGCCCTGAATCCTACTTCAGCCCTGGGAGGGGACACATTGGGCCAGGAGACAAAGGAGTGTATGCAGTGGAGACAGACGGCTCCAGTGACATGCACAGTAACAGTAGCAGAGAAACAAGAATGCTGGTGGTGGCGGCGGCACCTGTGTGTGTGTGTGTGTGTGTGTGTGTGTGTGTGTGTCTGTCTGTCTGTCTGTCTGTGTCTGTGCACATGTGTGCGCCGTGGGCCCAGCATGAATGCAGGCTCCGTACTGATGTTCCCTCACCAGTCCTCACTCCTCCCCCGGGCACGTGCCATACTCACCCCAGTTTACAGAGGAGGATAAGGGGCACAGGTAGGACACTGCTCTGTTCCTCTAGCTGCTGGGCTGGTGGTAAAGAGGTGGAAGAAAAATTCTCGGCCCCATGGAGCTCATGACATCACAAGGGACATCACAATCCAACACGGGACAGACTATTCACCGTTTCTGTGTTTGGAACTCAGGCCTGCAAAATGAGGCATGCTGGGAAGGCCATGCATCCAGGAGCAGTGGGCTGCAACGGGGAGCCACCCATGGGAGCCTTCCCCTGGAGACAGGTGCCAGTGCTCTGGGTGCCTGGAGGGGCAGCTGGCCTCAGAACTGCAGGCACAGAGGGAAGAGCAGGAGGGGGGCTGGAGGGGCAGGTGCGACCTGGTGGACAGGTCATGGGAGGCACCCAGGTGTGAAGAGTGGGGCCTGTGGAAAGTTTTAGCATCAAAACTGACAAGAAAAAAAATCAGAGAAGTAGAGCAGTGTGTAAATTAGCCCAAGCAGCATGGAAAAGGGGGAGGCGAAGGGAGACACAGGGACAGGCTCGCTCCCAGCTCACATGATGACGGCACACGCTCCCACCCACACTCAGCCTTCTGCCCGAGGGGGTCTTCCTGCCGGACAGCCAGGTGCCTGCAGGAGAGGCTGCTTCACCAGCAGTAGGCAGAAAGGGCGAAGCTCTCTCCAGTGAGGTGACAGCCAGGGCTGCTTTGGGGAGCAGACATTCTCCTGGGGTGAACCGCCCTGGAGGTCATTCAAGGGTCACCTGGTCCCTGACCACACCGCATTTAAGGAATTAGTTTGCCTCAGCACACACGGCACACAGTGACGGCGTTTCTTGCTGCAATTAAAAAAAAAAAGAATCCTTTTCCCATCAGGAGGTTTTAAGAATGGCCTCAAAAATAACTCCACGTTAACAGATTTTCCATTTTCCCACTTTAAATAAAACGAGGGGCTTCAAGCAGTTTTGAAGAAGTCTTCAGACTAAGATCAGGAAGTTTATTCTAGTCAGTTTTCCCCAATTAGCTGGAAGAGGGGGAGAAGTACTCCCACCAGGATGCTAAGATAATATTATTCATCCCCCAAGTATGGTTCAGTTTTGTTGATTTCTTTAAGGTCACTTTAAACATTTACTTAACACCTGGATTTACCAGAACTCTGTAAGGGAGGACGAGGCCCGAGGGCTTGTGTGAACATTTTCCCGGTTGAGATTTGCAAGCATCTCTCAGTGAATTCGCTAGTCACTCAGGTCCTAGAGAAACGTGGGGTCAGCCACCTACGGAGATGGCTGGTCCAAAGGCTCAGCTGATTCACGAAAGCTCAACAAGAACAGAAAAGAAAGTTCAGGATAATGTATTTTTCTTCATCTTTAAAGAGGCAGGAAGTCATAAACCTCATCCACCTTTACAAGACACGTTTATGAATAGAAACCAAAGATCATATAGAATGGAAAACGAAATTGGGCTCCTTGATGTCACGGGCTGCCACCTCCCTGTAAAGATCAAGGTAGAGTGGCCACCCATGAGCTGTGCACCAGCCTGGCTTTCCATGGACCTGTGAGTGTGGAGGCAGCAGGAAGTGCTGCTGGGTCTGCAATGAGCAGGAAGAAGGGGCCATAAACCCTGGGGGCTGGCGAGGTGGACAGAACCAGATGACACTGCTCCCGAGGACAACCCTCTTGATACGTTTTGGAGAGTACCAATAAGAAACACAGCCTGACTCCCCCACAGTTAGAGAGACACAGGGACCCCTCAGTTCTAACCAGCTGCTTATGACTGGTGGCAAACTACTTCTCACCCTCAGCCTCAGTTTCCCCTTTAAAACCAGAGAGTCAGACCAGGCAGGCCCCTATAGTTCTGTCCCACTCTGTGGTGCCAGGAGCCAGACCCTGGGTCATATTGTTTGTCTCTAAGGATGGGGAGGAGTGCAGGGATGGGCTTTTAAGGAGGAAAATAAAGCTTCGGGAGAAAAGCTCTCTGTGAACATGCAGATTCCAGGGCCCCACAGGTGCGATGAGGCCATCATGCACAGTGCTCCCAGCCCAGCCTCTGGAGAGAGTGAACATGGGCATTAAGAGCATGAGTGCTAGGCCAGCCCCACTGGCCCAGTGGTTAAGTTCGGCGCACTCTGATTCAGCAGCCCAAGTTCGATTCCCAGGCACAGACCTACACCACTCATCTGGCCATGCTGTGGTGGCGGCTCACATACAAAAAGAGGAAGACTGGCAGTGGATGTTAGCTCAGGGCAAATCTTCCTCAGCAAAAAAAAAAAAAAAAGGAAAGAAAGAAAGAAAGGAATAAAAAAGAGCATGAATGCTGATTCCAAATCCTGCCACTTTCTGTGTGGCTTTGGGCAAGACTTCACCCTAATGTAAAATGGGAATAACACCGTTCACATGCCAACTGTTACTGTGTTAAACCTGTCAAATATATTGGTACTTTTTGTGCAAAATACAGTCACTCACAAGTGTATGGCAGAGGTGTAGCAGGCGGTGGCAACAGGGCACAGGAACGAGAAGGAACTAGCAGAGAAATGCAGCGACGGTCCCTGGGCAGGGCTCAGCAGACTGGTCCTGGTACCAAGGCTGCTGTCACTTCTGTCTAGCTTTGCCGGGGCCTCCCCCGTCCTCTGGGAAGGCTGCCCCGAGGGTCTCTGCAAACCCCCAGCTCCCAGGGCTGGAGTCCAGCCCTCCTCCAGCACACACAGTAGTCTCCCCACAGGACACCAGCTTCTGGGCTAATATCAGCAGAGCTCCATACCACAACTCTGGTTCTCCAGGGAAGAAATAACACTTTTTTAAAGAAAGAGTCTAAAAATCATGTAAACTCACCATTCTGAATAGACTTCAGATACCTTTCAAGCTTAATTGTTGGTTCTTGTTGATGATTAAGAGCAGAAAAACTAAGCAAGTTGTCTCCAAATTTTAAACGTTCTTCCTGCTCTCTTTTAAACCCAGGAAATTGGTGGCAATCCAGCCGGGATTCCGAGTGAGGCACAGCCCCGGCCTCCTCTCCCTCATACTCAGGAAAAAGAGCCTAACCAGGACTCTGCCTAAGGCACAGGTCTGCAGTTACCACGCAACAAGGATTCCACGCCCTGAACCACTGGGTGGAAAAGTCTGAGGGCTGCAGACCCACAAAGCAGACGGAACTAGCTCCAGGTGGGGCTAGGAGAATTGGAGACAGGAAAGGCAGAATCTGGTCTCTCCACTGAAGGTACTGCTCAGCCATCAAGCCAAAGTCCCTCTCCTCTGAGGCAAGAGAGCAGCTGGCCCTGATGTTAGAAATGGGTTCCTGACGGGTGGTGCTGGGGGGGAGGGGGCGGGGTCCAGGACAGGGAGAGGGGACTATCAGGTGGGAGAGGGAAGGATGGAGAGGAGCGGCACTCCTAGGTCCAGCAGAGGCAGGGAGGGAGAGGAGGGGGGAGGGACGGAGGTCTGGGTCCAGCAGAGAGGTGGGGGGGCCGGTGTCCCAATCCAGAAAAGGTAGAACGCGGATAAGGGCCTTCCGGTCTCACGGAGAGAGAAGGCTGAGGAGAGGGTGCGGGAGGGGGCGCCGGGTCCATAGAGAGAGGGTGCAGAAGGAGGGTGCAGAGGAGGGGACGCCGGGTCCAGCAGAGGGAGAGTGAGGGAGGGCAACCGGTCCAGTAGAAGGAAGGTGCGGAGGGGGGATCGCCGGGTCCAGCAGAGAGAGGGTGCGGGGTTGGGGGGGAGCTCCGGGTCCAGCCGGAGGGAGGGTGCGGAGGGGGGAGACTCCTAACTAGCAGAGGAGGGGCATAGGGGAGGGCAGAGAGGGGTCGCAGCCCCTTTCCCGGGACTGAGGGCCTTGGCCCAGCCCCCCGCGCTCCCCACCACGCCGCCCCAAGCGCCCGGCCACACCCCCGCCCCAGCCTCACCCGCGGCGCCGGGCTCCCGCCGCGCGCCCACCGAGCCGTCCCTGCGCAGGAGGATGTCCGCCGTGTCCCGGATGCGCCGTCGGCCGCCCGGCGCGCCCCGCAGCCCGCGGCAGCCCTGGAAGCACACGGCCCACGCCTGCTCCTCGTTGATGGGCTGCTCGTAGGCCTTCAGCACCTCCTCCAGGGACAGCTCCCACGGCTCCGGCCGCCCCGCGCCCCCCGCTCGCTCCGCCGCGGCCGCCGCGCCGCTGGAGCCGCCGGGCCGGGCCATGGCCGCCCATCATCGCCGCCGGCGCGCCCGGCCCATCTCCATAACAGCGCGCCGGGGCGGCCGACGCACCCGCCGAGCGCGGGGGGCGGGTCCCGCGCCGCGGCCGCTGCTTTGTCATCGTCGGGCGGCCCCGCCCCGCGTGAGACCGCAGGTGAGGGCGGGGCCCGCGTGGGAGGGGCTGGGGGCGGAGCCGGGCTGGGGAGGGGAGGGAGGGTAGGGCTGACCAGAGCCGGGCGGGACGGGGGCGGGGCGCAGAGCTAGGCTTGGTAGTGGGACAGAATCGGGAGGAGAGGAGAGAGAAAGGGTGGGAGGGCTTGGGGGCACGCTGAGCTGGGCTCGGGGCTGGGGAGGTGGGGAGGGCTGGATGCGAAGGGTGGGAGGGTTGGGGGGCCACAGAGCCTGGCGGAGGGGGCGCAGAGCTGGGGGGGGGTCAGGGCGCTCCGAGGGAGGTGTGCAGAGAGACGCGGTTTTCCCAGCCCCGGCGCTCCGGGCAAACCCAGACGGCGGGCGCCCACGCCGGGCTCCCACACGCGTACTTAGGCCGCTTCCAGCACAAGACACGCTGCAGTGACTGCGGGGCCTCGGGCACGTTTGACACTGGAATGCGAGAGGGAGCCAGGAGGCCTGTGAATCATCCCCCCCACACGGACACACACACACACACACACACACGGATGATGCCCACAGTGGTCTCTGTGGAAGGCGAGCTGGCAAGGTGACCTCAAGAGATTACTATAGGGTGATGGCAGCAAGGGAGACCCTACGGTATGAAGCACTTAATAAATGACCCTTTCTAGTGGAGCCATATGCCTGCGTTAAATGCTTCTGTGTCTGCATGAAGAATGCACAGAGGCGCAGCTCGCTCCTCCACAGCGCCGCGGCCCCCAGGCAGCGTTATTCAGGCTGATCCGGAGACTTCTTGAGCCACAGTTGTACCAGGTCAGAACAACAGGGCCAAAATGCAGTCGGAAAATAACCACCAATAAAGCAATGGGTCCCAACCCTGGGTCCCCTGGGGAGCAAAGTGCAGATGCCTCGAGATTTCTCCACGGCTGGAGAGTCTGTGTCAGGACTGCGGTGAAACTCGGGACTCTAAAGTTCCCCAGTGATTCTGAACACCTGGGTATAGAAACCACAGCAGTTTCACCTCATTTAAAGGAGACTTGGGGAGGAGTGTAGGCTGTCACCTGGAATCCTGCTGTCAGATGATCCCATCTGGATTTTTAATCTTCAAACAAAAAGGAGTGTGATAAATACAAATTGTGCCCAAAGTTTTCATATTCAATAGCCGGGCAACTTTGAATTCTCCAAGCTTATGCAGGCAGAAATAACGAGAGCAGGGGCACTTTGTAGAAAGAAAATTGGACATGGGGGTGTGGGGAGATATGCTATCTCCTGAATAAATTGTGCAAAGAACCTGGGACTCAGGTTAATCTTCCTGTCTAATCTTTACCCCCTTGAGGTTATCAGAGAGGTAAGTGGAAATGTCAAGGTCTGCCTTACAACAGCAACAGCAAGAAACCTTCAGTGAGGACTCTTAGTATGTAGGAGCAATAACGTCTACACGGTGGCTTAAGGAAAGTCCCTGACTCACACACAATGCCCAGTGTATGTGATCTGGAGCACTGTCTTACCCCCACGCCGCGGAGAGGTGGTTCCCCAGGGGCCCACACAAGGGGTGGTTTCTGCTTTCAGATTCCATGAGAATAAAGGCTTCCATTGCCAACACCTCTGGCCGAGAAGGTCTCACCACCAACTCATCAGAAACTCGGGTCATTGTCCTCACGTTAGGCGGAGTCGCCCGTCCCCTCCTGGGTGTTGGGAGCATCCTCAGCAGTGAGTGGACAGAGCAGAAAGTGGCATGACCCTAATTGGAAGCTGGTTGGGTTGCAGCAAGAAGTACCTTCCCTTTTCTTCAAAGGGCCTCAAACTTCCCTAACTGTTCACATGGTTTTAGCATCTCATTGGATGAGCACTGTCCTGGGTGAGGACCTGGTGATGCCTCCCACCTGGCTGACCCAGTGGCCCTTGAGGTCACCTGTGTAAGGGTACAAACCCATTTCTGAGCCAGCATTGATCATCATTTTTTCAGGGATCCCTGCACACTTTCCAGGACATCAGCCAGCAAGATTTAGAACACTGGGGTGTTACTAAAAAATTTTGAAAGTTAGGTTTTACTTAGTTATCTCTTGGTCTCAGAGACTTTGCCCCCCTAGACCAAAATGCAGAGGTAGAAGCATTGGTCAGCTTTCTAGATGCTCCTAGAAACTGTTTCCCCACACAGTGAGACCTGCAAATGGATCTAAGGTTAGCAGCAAGCCCCACATTGCCTAAGGGTGGTGGTGGAAGCGAGAGGGGTTTCAGCCTTCCAGCCTGGGAGCCCTAGAGCGGCTTCTAAGCCAATAATGAGAACTGAAACATGAACCCACTAGAAGAGAAAACTGGCCAGCTTGGCCCATGGCTCCAGCAACTGGACAGCTAGGTTCTGATCTGGTTGGTGGGAGCTCTGGGTACAGTGACAAGCTCCACCTACTGGTCACCAGTCAGAGTCGAGAGAATCATTTGCTGCCTGTGCGGGAGCACCAAGCACTGCCCATACTTTTGATTAGAAAGTCTAGCCAATATATTAAATCAGATCAAGCCTTTCCCATAAGGACTCATGTGGGTAAACTGGCAGTCGCTTGGGCTACACGCACCAAGGGAAGAGCAGATACCGGCTTTTTACGCATGCGCAGAGCAAGCACCTCCTGGTTAAGACGGGAATTGGGGTCTGTCCCTGTTGAAATGGCACTAGGGTGAAAACATTCAGCTATTTGTCCACAGAGTATGCAACACACAGCATCAGAATCAAAAGTGCTAGTTCTTCCATAACTTAAACTTGCCACTTGGATTTTAGAAATAAAGCAGTGTATTTCCAACTGTTAGAAAAGAGACTCAGGGCCGGCCCGGTGGCGCAGCGGGTAAGTGCGCACATTCTGCTTCTCGGAGGCCCGGGGTTCTCCCGTTTGGATCCTGGGTGTGGACATGGCACCGCTTGGCAAGCCATGCTGTGGTAGGCATCCCACGTATAAAGTAGAGGAAGATGGGCATGGATGTGAGCTCAGGGCCAGTCTTCCTCAGCAAAAAGAGGACTGGTAGCAGATGTTAGCTTAGGGCTAATCTTCCTTAAAAAAAAAAGAGAGAGAGAGAGAGCTGAGACTCAAGGCAGAAATTGATCGAGTCAGTCTAACTCAGTTTGGAAAGCTTTGGATCAAGGTTATTTGTACAATTATGGGATCACCTGCAGCCTACTCCTAAAAACATGTTCTTTAAACTTCATTTCCAGTAAATTGGGAAGACCCAGGGAAGGGACATCATCAGCCACTGTGGGTGGTGTTTGGGGACAGAATAGAAATGTTTAGTGCAATGACTAATCCATCAGGGCTTGGAATTGAAGAATCACTTCTATCAAGTTATCCCAGTAGCAAAGATGTTTCCAAAATATTCAGCTATGGTGTAGGCTGCTCACATGTATTCGCTGAGCACTGGGAGTGATGTCTTATGCCTGGGGAAGACCAGTGAAACCCCAGCCAGGTCCCTCCTTCCCCTCCCCGGTTCTTAGGGGGAGACAGGCAGAAGGAAACACAGTTGCTGCAGGTGGGTGAGGGATACAGGTGCTTGATATGGTTCAGGAGCCCACCTGTAGGTTGTTTTCTCCCAAGCTCCGTGTCCGATGCTTTGAGGAAACTACAGATCATGTCCACACCACAGCAATACAATCAGAGGGGTGGGTGGCTCGTAACTGCAGTTGGCTAGATTATCAAGTTTTAGGGATCATACCTCTGAGCATCTTTGCAGACACAGAAGCTAGAGGATCCTAATTTTAGGCTCCTGGAGGCCAAAGGGAGACGTTGTGGCTGGACCCCCGGCGCACTGTGGATTACAGTTAGATGATCCCAGGAGAGAACATGCAGGGCTCCAGGGTCCAAGGTGGCATCGAGAAAACACTCTGAGTGTTTTGGGATAAGGTCAGAGTGAGTCAGGCACATGGGAAATTGGGTTTAAGACAATTTAAGGTCCAAGGCCGGCGACTCCCCTAGACACGGGCCAAGCCGCCTCACCTGTGGTGAGTTGGGTAAAGAGGTTCCGGCAACTCACGCTTTCGTTATTCCACTCCAGACTGAAAACAGGTCGGCTCCTCCCAACGGATCTGTGCACACCGAGTGCAGTGAGCGGCCAGGCCCCCTGCTGCCACGACACAGAGGCCCCTGAATGCCCTCTTTGTCATGCTCCTTGAAGCCAGGCAGAGCTCAGGGTTCCGGGAGGAAAAGCTGAAACTTGAGAGGCCATGGTTTTGTGCTTTAGATTTATTTTGGGATAATGATAAAGGCCATGAATCTCCAGGGATGCCAGATAGAGCCAGGCTGTTCTTGATCTCTGAAAGGGAGCCCAGGACAGCTCCGAGGGCGGCGCCCTGGGACTGGGTGTTGCTGTGAGATTTCTAGGCTGGTGATAGAGGAGACGTGGAGAGAGGAGGGACAGAGATCCAGAGTCCAGGACGGGACATCGAGGTCCCAGAGCTAAGCCAGAATGATGAAGGAAAACCCAGAAGGTGATGGAAAGGGGAGGGGACAGCATCCTGTGTGGACAGGACGAGGAGAGAGCCGCTGGAGGCCAGTGCTCACCCTGGAGCTCCAGACCAGACGCCGAGAAGACGCTGTGTGTGCTCCCCACTGGAGACGTTGGAGGCCGTTCGCAAAGTCTGAAGTTACTTATATTTTGAACAGGTGATGTAGGGTGGCTAAAAACGAGTCGAACACTTCCCAAATGTCTTATTCAGACCGTGGCTGCTGTATGAACCCCCTGGTGGTACCACAGCTTTCTCACAGCCTGAAGTGAAGGAAGCTTTACCCACAGCTGACATCCCATCTCAGTCGATGGGCTGGCCTCAAAGGCCTGAACTTTGTAAGATTATGGAAATAATGGCTGATTTGATGTTGTTTGATGTTCAAAGGAAGAAAAGATATAAACTGAGACATCTTCCCCCCGACACTGGCCCCAGAGACAGTCACTGTGCCTGGTTTTGCTTATCCCTCCGAGGTGTTGTGTGCCTTTAGCAGACACATCCCCTCTTTACACGGAGGGCAGCACATCATACACCCTGTCCATGCTCTGCTTTTTCACTCATCGGTGTGTAAGGAGCTTCTGCTTTCTTCTGTGCAGCTTCATATCCTACTGGGGGCATGTAGGTCATTCCCAGTCTCGAGTAAATAACGCTGTACGTTGCTAAGCTCCTGAGCATGGGATCCTGTTGGCTTAACCGCTGCTGTCGCAAGTGCCTCGACTGCAGGAGCACAGTGGATACTTGTCCTCTTATGTGTGTTTAGTGTAAATTCTCAGACATGGACTTGCAGGGTCAGAGGATGTAGGAACTTGTTATTTTAATAAGTATTCTCAAATCTCCCTCCACAGAGGCCATACCCACTCCTGCTTCCACTAGTAATGTTTGAGGGTCTCGACGTCCCCAAGCCCCAGTCCCAGAATGTGATCAAACTTTTGGATCTTTGACGGGTGAAAAATGGCTTAATTTTCATTTCTCTTATCAGAATGAAGTTGAACTACAGATTCTGTTTAAAAATTACTTAAATCAACAAGTATTTATCGATCCATTTCTAAGTGGTAGACAGTGTTCTAATTGACAGGGATATGGCAGTGAATAAAATAGACCCAATCCCTACCTTGTCAGAAAAGCAACAATACATTTGGAGTGACAACCCTGACCATTTGGGTAAAATTAATTTTATCCTAAACATTGCACTTGAATTTTACAGATCCTCAAAATTCTTTATTTTATGTTCCTGGAGCAACGGCTCTTACACGTTGTCAGGCATCAGAATCCCCGGGCAGTCTTGTTAAGATCTAGATGTCTAGAACCCCTCCCAGACTTTCTGGTTCATTAGGTCTGAGGTGGGGCCCAAGAATTTGCATAACTAATGGTACTTGGGCGATGCTGAGGCTGCTGCAGGACACTCCGGGAATCACGGGCTGTAGTCACCTTACTCTGTGCCCTCACCTGAAGGGAACGTGTTCTGCAACAGAACCATTTCCCTCCTTTTCTGGGATGTTGAAAATCGACAAGTACAAACTACCCCATGGAATCTCTTACTAGAGAAGAACTGTCCATTCACACATTCTCAACACCAGTTCATGTTTAGAAATCCCTCCGGGGAGTCACAAGGTGATTTTTTCTGAAGTTTTATGATCTTCCTTATATTTATTTGAATCAGTTGAAAGATAATTTTTTGTAAAGATTGGCACCTGAGCTAACAGCTATTGCCAATCTTCTTTTTTTTTTCTGCTTTTTCTCCCCAAAGCCCCCCCAGTACATAGTTGCATATTCTAGTTTTTGGTCCTTCTGGTTGTGCTATGTGGGACGCCACCTCAGTATGGCCTGATGAGAGATGCCATGTCCACACCCAGGATCCGAACCAGTGAAACCCTGGGCCGCCGCAGCAGAGCGCTCAAACTTAACCACTCAGCCACGGGGCCAGCCCCGGAAAGTTAAATTTTTAATGGAAGTGTAAAGACAATAAAATTTGTCCATTTTAATGTGCACTTTTATGATTTTTGACAAACACAGTCGTGTAACCACTACCACAATTAATTTGTTCCATCACTCTTATAACAGTACACTCCAAGTTCCTGTCTCCCATCCCTTGTGCTAGTGCTGGCATGCTTTTATTTCTGCATATGCAATAAACCTACAAAGCAGTGCAACTATTTTTGCTTTAGACAGACTATTATCTCTTAAAGTGATTTTATAATTACCTTCATTTTATCCATTTCTGGAGATCTCATTTTTTTGTGTGTAGATCCAAGTTTCTGTCTGATACATTCCTTCTGCCTGAAGAGCTAGATTTTTTGAACATTTCTTGCAGTGTGGGTCTACTGGTAATGAATTGTGAGCTTTTGCATGTCTGAAAAAGTCTTGAGTTTGCTTTTATTTTTTGAAAGATATCTTTGCTAGGTATAGAAATCAGGGTTGATGTTTTTCCCCAACACATTGAACATGTCCCTGCGTCCTCTTCTGCTGCGTGTTTCCAGCGATGACCCTGCTGTCAGTCTTCTCTTGGTTACTCTCCATTTAAAGCACCTTTCTTCTCTGGCTGCCTGCATGCTTTTCTGTCTCTTTCTCTTTGGTTTCAGTAGTTTGAATATGTGTGTGTGTGTGGGGGGGGTGTTTGATTCCATATTTATCCCGTTTTGTGTCCTCAGAGATTATTGGAGCTGGAATTTGCTGTTTTTCATTATTTTCGGAAAATTCTTGGCCGTTATCTCTTCGGATCTTTTTTCTGCACTATTTTCTCCTTTTTCTTCCTTTGGGGGTTCTATTACATGTGTGTTACACCATTTGATACTATCCCACAGCTCCTGGATGCTTCTTTTTTGTTTTCTAAACTTTTCTTCCTCTTTGCTTTTCAGTTTGGGTAATTCCTGTCTTCCCTCAGCTCTGTCGAGCCTGCTGATGGCCCCATTGAAGCCATTCTTTATCTCTGTGCCATGTTCTTTATGTCTTTCATAGTTTTCCTCCATCTGCTGAATTTCCTCATCTCTTCATACATGTTGTTCACCTTTTCCATCAGAGACTTTAGCACATTAATTAGTTATTTTAAATTCCCTGATAATTCCAACGTCTGGGTCTGGTTCTGTTACTTGCCTTGTCTAAGAGTGATTGACTTTTTTTCTCACTTTTTTTGTCTGTCTCATAATTTTTCATTGAATGCCAAGCACTTTGTGCAGGCCGGGAGAGTCTGAAGTCAACAGTGTTTATGCCTCATCTTCTGCTCTGTCATTAGTGGGGGAGGTTGAGTCAATCTAGTCAGAAGTTGAGCTGGATTTGGGTTTCAGTCTTGCTGTGGTTGCCTTCTGTACACCATCTGCAAATTCCTCCAGCATCACCTTGTGCCTGTGGGGGGGACTGGCTTGCCTCAGGGATTTTCTCAGTGCACATGCTCACTCTCAGCTTACAGCCTTCCTTGGAAATCTCTCTCCACACTTTCACTTCAGCTCCCACGGTAGCTGCTGTTGCTCTCACTAGGTACTTGTTAGCTTGGTGGTGGTGGGAGGGGGTGTTTCCTGTTGTCCTAATTCAGCCTCAGTCTTAGACAAACTCTTTGTTCTGGATCTTGGGGGTGGAGCTCTCTCAGTGGTCCTCCTTTTGGCAGCCAAACTTGCATCTTGGCAGCCTTGCATCTTTGGTGGTTCTTGTATGGAGAGAGTTTCTGGCCCTGGTGGTAGGAGACCCCAAATGGTCTGGGCACAGTGTGGGTGTCCTCTCATCCCCCAGGGGACAGCGTTTTTTCCTGTAACCGCCTAGTACAATGGGTTTGCACCTTCACTCCGAGGGCAGCAGGGTCCCCCCACCCTCAGTGTCTTAAGGCTTTTGCTTCACAGGAGAGAAGGGTCCCAGTGGGCTTCATGACTTTCTGGTGGAGGGGACTGCTCCCCTTCTGCAGGTGTGAGTTCTGTGGGAGACCTTCTCAGGCGCTCCTGTCATGGCCTTTCTCATGAGCTCCTAGTGGAGGTGTGCCTCTGAAGCTCCCAGGGATTCTGTATGCCCACCTTAGGCCACACCTGGCCTTTAGCAATTTGTGAAGACCACGCGGAGCTGCAGGTGGGCCAGTGCTTCCTACCCCACTTCTTGGAGGCATTGTCTTTCCGTAGATGTTAGGCTATTCGCTTTTAAGGGATTCAGGCAAAGATGTTATTTTGCATTTTCTCTGTTCTTCTCTTGTTTTTACGGAGGAGCTACGCTCTTTCCAGCTTTCCACATCCTAGATGCAAGTGAAACTCACAAGGTGATTGCAAGTGAAACAAAGACAAATTTTTTTTTCCATGTTTCATTTGGATATTTTTTTATTAAGATTATGACAGTTTACAACCTTGTGAAATTTCAGTTGTACATTATTGTTAGTCGTGTTGTAGGTATACCACTTCACCATTTGTGCCCTCCCCCCATCTCCCCCTTTCCCCTGGTAACCACCGATCAGTTCTCCTTGTCTATATGTTAACTTCCACCTATGAGTGGAGTCATACAGAGTTCGTCTTTCTCTGTCTGGCTTATTTTGCTTAACATAATACCCTCAAGGTCCATCCATGTTGCTGCGAATGGGATGATTTTGTCCTTTTTTATGGCTGAGTAGTATTCCAAAACAAAGACAAATTTTTAACACATTTCTTTAAATTGCTGGCATTTATGATCCATGAGAATATTGGCTTTCTGTTTATATTGGTATATAAAGTTTTCTTTTAGATTTTGGTTTTTAAGAAGTGAGTTAATTTAAAGAGAAATAGTCCCTAAATAATGCCGACTCTCAGTGGACATTGGGAAGGCGCATGAATGACTGATGTTCTGGAAATCCTGACTTACAGCCTGTTTCCACCAGAAGGGCTCACCCAGCACGGGGTCACTTGGGTGCATCACAGTGACATGTTTGGTGTGCTTCAAATAATTGGGTATCCTCTCTTCATCTTTTTTTTGAGCAGAAGGATTAAGGATTGCAATAATGGATAATGAGGGATAGCTCTGGGTGTGTGTGTGTTTGTGTGCATGTGCACGTCCCTCTCCTATAACCAACTGCCCATTGGCAGCTCCATCTTGAATTTGACACGCCCAGATTCAAACCCTGGTCTTCTCCTGTTCTTGTCTCTCAAGTCCCCTTTCCAGTGTCTTCTCCTCTCAGTTGATGGCATCTCCACCCTTCCAATGGGATAGGTTCAAAAACTCTGGACTTCTTTGTCACCTGGCACACAAGCCTTCAAAGTAGGAACAGATCTGACCACTTATCTCCATCTGCATGACCACCACTCTGGTCCAAACCCCTATCCTGTGCCTAATAATCATCAGAGTCTATTTGACTGGCCTCTATGTCCTGACTTTGCCTCCTTACAATCGCTTACATTCAACAAGCTGCATCACTCAGGGCATGCACCCCGCAGTGGCCCCATTCATGTGGCATGGAAGCCAAGGTCTTCTCAATGCTTATAAGGCACAGGTGGATGCTGGCCTTCCTTCCTGCTTCCCACCCCGTATCTTAATAGCCAGACCCTCTTTATTTTTCTCATAGCACTCTCCATATGTCATCTGACATATTTTCTTCTTACTCATTGTCTCTCTCCTCCCACTACACTGTAAACCTGCCGAGGGCAGGAACTTTTGCCTGCTTTTTTCACTGGTGCATCGCCAGGACCTAGAGCAGGGATTGCACCTAAGAGGAGTCATTCACAAGGTGCCGAATGAGCATAAGGTGCATTTGCGTGTGCAACTGTTCCCATGTGCATTTGACCTACCATGTGGTTAATGCTTTAAAATATTCACAATAACTTCACAGCTATCCTTTCATTTTATTCTCACAGCAGCCCTGTGAGGAGGAAGAATATGTATTATAATTTATCTATTTGATAAGTGAAGAAGTGAGGTACAGACTGACCACATGACCCTTTGTGAATTCACAGCAGAGCCAGGATGGGGTCTAGTTTTCCTGATTCCTGGTAGAAGGATCTTTCATGAGACTAGGGGTCAGGAAACCGTGGGCCATGGCCACATCTCGCCTACTGCCTGTTTTGTAAACAAATTTTACTGGAACACAGCCACACTCACTCATTTGCGTATTATCTGTGACTGTTTCACACTGCTGGAGCAGAGTGGAGGAGCTGTGACAGGCTGTATGCGTCACACGCCTGAACTGTCTACCCTCTGGCCCTTTAGAGAAAAGAGTGCTGACCCTGTGCTGGGACAGCAGCCTCCGCACGTGGCCACAGACTCCTCGAGGTGCTGAGACCCACCCAGGACATCTGTCATGTCAAAGTCATTTTCACGATAATACTGTGTTGTTGTCCTTTTCACTATGTTAACATTACAGAGCAATGGTGGGGCATTAACTTCCCAGGGCCGCTAAAACAAATGAGCACAAACTTGGTGGCTTGAAACAACAGACATTATTCTCTCCTGGTTCTGAAGGTCAGAAGGCTGGAATCCAGGTGTCGCAGGACCACACTCCCTCTAGAGGAGGCTCCTTCCTGCCTCTGCCAGCCTCTGGAAATTCCTTGGCGTGGGACTGCATGGCTCCAGTCTGTCTCCATCATCACATGGTCCCTTCTCTTCTGTGTCATCTTCTATTCCATCTCTTATGAGGACACTTGTCATTGGATTTAGGGCCCATCTAGATCATCCATGATGATCTCAAGAGCCTTAGCTAACTGCATCTGCAAAGACCCTGTTTCCAAATAAGGTCGCCTTCACACGTTCCGGGTTAGCACGTGAACGTGTCTTTTGGGGGCCCCCATTCAACCCTATAGTGGGTACAGCTGCTGGTGCCTTAGTGTGGATCAGGGCTGTGCCCCCAAACTGTCTCAGTAATTGTTGTGTTCCTCACCACCATGCGCTCAAAGTAAAGAAAGAAACGAGAGAAAAAGACGGAAAAGCCAATCTACTCAAGAGTTTCCTGGATGAACCAATAAAAAAACATTACTTTTATCAAACCTTGACCCTTGAATCTCTTGAATACACATATTTTTAATATTCTGTATCCTTGAATCCCAGGATTTTGTGAGGGAGTCTGCGACCCCATGACTAAGGGCCTCAGCAGGGAAAACAAGAGACTGGGTTTGTGACGCGGCACTTCTCAAACTGCATGCCTGAGTTCTCACTAGGAAGTATCCTGTACGGCCAAAAAGTAAAACGCAAATATTAATGTGTGTGTGTGGTCTTGAGCCAGCAATTTCACTACTTGGAATTTATTGTAAGGAGATAAAGACAGATCTGCAGTCCTCAAGGAAGGACTAACATTTTACAAGAGGCTCGCTTCCCAAGGAAAATAAAAAGGGATCCGACTGACATTCCGGCACTAAGGGTCGGCTGCATCACCTTGGGCATCGCCTTACAATACCATGAAGCAATTGAAAAGGAGTTAAGAGGATGTGATAACTCCATTGCCAGGGATAGCCATGAATTATTGTGGGTGAAACACAGACTATAAAGCAGCAGTTAAAAAAAGAGTGTTTGCAAAGGAGAAAGCCTGAAAGATGGACAGTAAAATACTGCCGGGGTCTTTGGGTGTGATTGTGGGAATATCAGTACTTTTCTGTACCTTTAACTTTATTTGTCAATAAGCATGTGTCACTACTTTTGTAATGGAGGAAACGTCCTTTCCATGTTTGAAACAAGGATCTCGCATCTCCTTGCTGTGCTGCACCTGAGAAGACGCAGGTGTGGAGCAAGAACAGGGCACTGTGGGGTCAGAGTTTGAGTGCTCTGGATTTATGTTGAGAGGTGGGGGGGTTCCACCTTCCCGGCTGCTGTGAGTGAGGCTCAGACTTACAGCCAGACCTTCCCATTTCCAGGCAGCACTTCTGATAACCGAGGTGGGCTGTGACCCCATCCTCAACACAGGGCCTGATGCAGCATTCGGTGTTGCTGCTAAACTCTGTGTCTTTGAAGTGCAAAATGGTCCCTTGGCTACCAGCAACAACAGTCCTACCTTCTGGGCGAGGTGGGTAGCACTGGTCCCTCTAAAAGTTCAAGGTCAAGCGGGGCTTCCTTTCTCTCTCACACACAGCTGCTTCTGTAGGACTCAGAAAAGGAAGGGAGAGAAGAACAAGCTCTCCCTCCGTGGCTCACTTCCCATTTGGTTAGCTTTATTCAGAGCAAGGCACCCACCTTGGCCATTTCAAGCCTTTCCTGGGCTCTCTGCCTCCTTTCGCAGACAGTTTCTGAGCATCTGTCTGTCGAGCAGTTGGTTTTGGGGAATCCAGCATTTCTGTGTTACTGCCTTGCTGCTAATTCAGGTCCCCTGTCCTCCTGTTTGCTGCTGCCATTGATGAATACTTTTGCTGAGAGGAGGAGAGAACAGCAGGATTTAGCTGAAACGGTGTGTATGTGTACAGACATGCCAAGCTCTGTGGTGTGGCTTTCTCTAGTTGAGCTGCGTGGATTTCAGCACAGACTCTCCCAATTCCCAGCTCCATCTCCCCTCTCATCTGTCGTACTCCAGGAATTTGGAGCAACGCAGCTCCTGAATGTGGCTGTGACGTGGGACCCACCCACACCATTCCTAGAGACGGATCCTTCTAGGAAGAATATGTGGAAGCACAGATGTTGCCTTTTGCCAAAGGCTGGGCTGTGGAGACGTGAGGAAATCCCAACCCAGCTCTTCCCCTTGTGGAGGAGTATTTTGGGTGAATAGAGGTCTCCTCAGTTCGCATCTCCCTGGCAGGTCTCAGTCAGCCCTCAGGTCCAGATCAGGCACTAGAGGTCACTGTTAACCTGGGCACGGGCTCTGGACTTTCACACACACACCTCTGCCCGTGCAGACAACAGCAGGACCCCTGGTCCTTCCCACAGACACTTGCGAGCATCTGTCAGGCCAGTTTTACGAATGAGAAACTGAGGCTCGAAGGCTTTCTTTCTCTCGTTTTCCCTCCTGAGTGGTCTGGGTGCTCACAGGAGAGGATCTTACGAATTCTACTTCTCCAACTCTAATGCCTTAGACTTCCTGATTAAGAGTCACACTGCAGCACAAACACCTTCCACCAGCTCTTCTCCTACACAACAACCTCTAAGGACGGAAATGCAGAATATTGGTGTTATCACGGGAAACTGAAAGTGGGCACTGACTCCACACGCTGGCCCTGCTGCATGACCGGAAATGATGTAATCCACAGCATGAAACCTGGGCCGGCAAGATGCATGCCTCGGGCTGGCAGGCGTGGTGGCCTTGGGGTCCGAAACTTGCTTGAGGGTTTGAGCACAGTGTCCTTCCCACCTGCTAGATGGATGCTGCTCCCTGTGCTGGCGATTTCTACAGAGCTCTTTTATCACTTCTTCAGTGATTTCCAAGAATATGGCCCTGCTGTGTCTGCACTTTGGAGTCTGGCAAGCATTAGGAGAACATGAGCAAGTCCGGCTTCACTGCCAATTAAAGTAATTAAAATAATCAGGGCTCCATCCCAGTCAGCAGCTTGGGGAAATTAAGAGAGGAAAGCTTTTCTCAGGGTGACTCATGGCCAAGCAGATACAATTTTCCAAAGCTTCATAAACTCCCCTCAAATAATCTATGAGGTGCTTAAAACAGGCAGCTCTTGGTGTGGTCTCTGGTCCCTGTCAGAGGCTTGGCTGGGGCGGGAGGGGCAGGGCACAGCTGCCTGGAACAAGGTTCCTAGCAGGCCCTAGCTCCCACCCCAAGCTTTTCCTTTTTATTTGTTTGCTTAAATTTTTAAATTGTGGTCTAAATAGGTTATAACATTGTGAAATTTCAGCTGTACATTAATATTTGTCAGACGCCTTATAAATGTGCCCCTGCACCCCTTGTGCCCACCCTCCCCCGCTTCCCCCTGGTAACCACTAAATTATTCTCTGTGTCTGTAAGTTTGTTTATATTCCACATATGAGTGAAATCATATGGTCTTTGTCTTTCTCCGTCTGGCTTATTTCGCTTAACAGGATGCCCTCAAGGTCCATCCATGTAGCTGTGAATGGGACAATTATGTCTTTTTTTTTATGGCTGAGTAGTGTTACATTGTATAGATGTACCATATCTTCTTTATCCATTCATCAGTCGATGGGCACTTGAGTTTCTTCCACGTCTTGGCTGTTGTGAATAATGCTGCAATGAACATAGGCGTGCATAAGTCTCTTTGTATTGTTGATTTCAAGTTCTTTGGATAGTTACCCAGTCGTGGGATGGCTGGGTCATACGGTATTTCTATTTTTAATTTTTTAAGAAATCTGCATACTGTTTTCCAAAGTGGCTGCATCAGTTTGCATTCCCACCAGCAGTGGATGAGGATTCCCTTTTCTCCACAACCTCTCCAACATTTATTATTTTTGTCTTGGTGATTATAGCCATTCTAACAGGTGTAAGATGATATCTAAGTGTATTTCTGATTTGCGTCTCCCTGATGATTAGTGATGTTGAGCATCTTTTCATGTGCCTGTTCATCATCTGTATATCTTCTTTGGAAAAATGTCTGTTCATATCCCAGTTTTTGATTGAGTTGTTTATTTTTTTGTAGTTCAGTTGTGTGAGCTCTTTATATATTAGGGAGATTAACCCCTTATCAGATACATGATTTGCAAATATTTTCTCCCAGTTGGTGGGTTGTTTTTTCATTTTGATCTTGGTTTCCTTTGCCTTCTAGAAGCTCTTTCTTCTGATGAAGTACCACTTGTTTATTTTTTCTTTTGTTTCCCTTGTCGGAGTGGACATCGTATTTGTAAAGATCCTTTTAAGCTCGATGTCAAAGAGTGTACTGCCTATATTTTCTTCCAGAAGTTTTATGGTTTCAGGTCTTACTTTCAAGTCTTTGGTCCATTTTGAGTCTATTTTTGTGTATGGAGAAAGATAACGATCTACTTTCATTCTTTTACATGTGGTTGTCCAGTTTTCCCAGCACCATTTATTGAAGAGTCTTTCCTTTCTCCATTGTATGTTCTTGGTTCCTTTGTCGAAGATTAGCTGTCTATGGATGTGTGGTTTTATTTCTGGACTTTCAATTCTGTTCCATTGATCTGTGTGCCTGTTTTTGTACCAGTACCATGCTGGTTTTTTTTTTTTTTTTCCGAAGATTTTATTTTTCCTTTTTCTTCCCAAAGCCCCCGGGGTAAATAGTTGTGTATTTTTAGTTGTGAGTCCTTCTAGTTGTGGCATGTGGGACGGTGCCTCAGCATGGCCTGATGAGTGGTGCCATGTCCACTCCCGGGATTTGAACCAGTGAAACCCTGGGCGGCTGAAGCAGAGTTTGCAGACTTAACGGCTTGGCCCCAGGCCGGCCCCTACCATGCTATTTGGATTACTATAGACTATAGCTTTTTAATATATTTTGAAGTCAGGGATCGCGGTGCTACCAGCTTTGTTCTTGTTTCTCAGGATTGCTTTGGCTATTCGGGGTCTTTGGTTGCCCCGTATGAATTTTAAGATTCTTTCTTTGTTCCAGTTGTGAAGAATGTCATTGGGAGTCTGATTGGGATTGCCTAGAATCTGTAGATTGCTTTAGGTAGTATGCACATTTCAACTATGTTTATTCTTCCGATCCATGTGCATGGAATATCTTTCCATTTCTTTGTGTCATTATTGATATCTTTCAGTAATGTCTTACAGTTTTCCTTGTATAGGCCTTTCACCTCCTCGGTTAAATTTATTCCTAGAAATATTATTCCTTTTGTTGCGATTGTAAATGTGGTTGTATCCTTGAGTTTTTGTTCTGTTAGTTCGTTATTAGACTACAGAAATGCCACTGAATTTTGTACATCGACTTTGTATCCTGCAACTTTGCCACTTACAAGATGGTCGCCGAAGGCCGCCACCAAGATGGCCGTCGCGCGAGCCCCAGCGGGGTGTGCCCGGGCGCCGCCAGCCAATGGGGGCGTGCGCCTGGCCGCAGCCAATGGGCAGGCAGCGCGGGCCACACGCCGCGAGCCGCTGCTGGGAGTGGGAGTGCGGCGCTCTGACCATGGCGGACCCCCGAGGGCTGGACAGCGTCTCTGGCCCGGCGCCGGGGGCCCGCAGGAGGGCGTGGGCCGAGCTGCTGGGTAGGTGGGCGCGGGGGCCCGGGAGTGGGCGGCACCTAGCCCCGAGACCTCTTCTCGCCCGAGCCTCCGCCGGCCGGCCCTGAAAAGCTCTCCGCGGGCGGGCTGTCTTCAGCCCGCGCCGACCCCTGGCTCCTCCTCTTCTCTCCCTCGTCCACCCTGACCCCCGACCCCTGGCCCTTCCTCTTCCTCCCGGGCCCCTCCCTCCCCCTCCATCTCCAGTTCCCGGGGCCTGGTGGGGCTGCCCACCCCAGGCGTCTTCTCCTCGTCCCCTCTGACCCCCGGCCCCATGTCTCCCCGGGCCTTCCTTGTCCTTGACCCTTGACTCCCGACCCATGGCCCCCCTCGTCCTCCCCCGACCCCTCCTCACCACCCCCATCTCCGGTTCCGGACCCTGGTCTGGCTGACCACCCTCGCCGTCCCCTCCCGGGCGGCTCTGTGTCAAACGTGGCATCACGAAAGGCGGTTCTAGGAAGTGAGGCCTTAAGATGTACCCGACGCGGGGCCCTGGCGCTGTGACAGCGGCGGCCAGGACCGAGTTGGCTCAGCCCAGCCCCAGAGCCGCGTCACCTCCTGAGAGTGTTCCCGACACTCCTGTGGACGCAGTGCTGCTGACCGACCTGGACTCCACTGTCTCACCAGGCTTCCCCGCCACGACTTTCCTGTCCTGGGCCCAGTAACATGACCTCGTCCTGCTTGGTCTCCTCGGGGACAGTTACTCGGTCTTGTGTTCCCTGACCTGGACGTGGGGGGAATACTGGCCACGATTCTGTAGAGGTCCCCTCGGTTGGGCGTCTGAGGTTTACTCTCGATGACAGTGAGGTTATGCATCTTTGGCAGGAATTGCACGGAAGTCCTGTGTCCCCAGTGCGTCACGTCAGGGGGCCAGGGTGTTCTGATGTCCCCTTGCATGAGGGTTTAAAGTTGCTGTGATTGTTTGCACTGATTTTCCCCCTTAGCGGGAAGGGTCACGCGGCAGAAGCCCGGTCCTGGAACGGGGCAGAAGGTGCAGGACTCAGCTGTGCGTCTCCTGAGGAGCCATCTGGACTGGAGTGGCCTGCTGCTGGAGGTGAGGGGACGCTGGAGTGGCCTCCGCGGCAGGTTCAGAGGGCCTGCTGCTGGAGGGGAGGGGATGCCAGAGTGGCCTCCGCGGCAGGTTCAGAGGGCCTGCTGCTGGAGGGGAGGGGACGCTCTGTGGCAGGCTTGGCTGGGATTTGAACCCAGGCCATGAAGAGACACCTGCAAGGTCTCCTGAGTGTCTGGTAGGAACACTCATTAATTGCTGACTAGGTGAGAAAAAAAATTTGGATGATTTATGTGTTTGAAGATAAAAGAAGATCAAAAACAAATTAGAAATTCTGGAAATTTCTAGATTAGTAAGTTTCTCTTTTCAAAGTGTTTTTCCTCAGAATATTTGAGAATAGCGGAGGAAGCACATGTTACATACACACTGTTGTCATACACACACAGCTTGTGTCTTAAAACTGGATTCTCTGTGTTTGGTTTCTAGGTAGAAGGTCCACCATGTAAAAAATTGTGTCTCGGCCCACTGATTGATCATGACGGTCCTGAGGCCTGCTCTAATCTTTCTACTTCATTTATAGGTAAGTCAGAGCTGCATTTTCTTGATGTGTTGAGTTATGGAAGAGCTTTACATAAAACGACCTTTATTTGTTATAATAAATTTAAACTCAGATAATGATTTTCAACTTAAATGTATAGTCTTGGAATATCCGTCATGTTCTTGTGCCTGGTTGGTGCTTGTTGTGAGGCTGTTGCTGAAAAACTGCGTGTGACTCACCATGGGGCTCAGAAGCAGGTGGGACCACAGTGTCCCCTGCAAACACGTGGGACAGCAGTGTGTAAGCCATTCATGAAGCGGTGAAAACAGGTGTACTGGGTGGGGGAGATCAGGCAGGAAACCAGGATTATGTTTCTAGGTGCCCGCCCTGCAATTTGAGAACATGAGATGGGGAAATTCTGTGGGAATAACAAAAAATAAGTTATTTTCCAGTCATTCACATTTTTATTATGTAAAGATTGTCATTTCAGAAAGAGATATTAACTCATTAATTTGTTTTAAATTTCTCTTAAAATACTTAAAAAATAGGCTGACCTTGATAACTGATCACTGAAGGTCATTGGTCAATGACACTGATTTTCACTGCCATAGTTGTATTTGAATTTCACAAATTATGCATCATCATTCCAGGGAACTCGGGTCAGCCATACACTTTCTTGTCTGGACTTTTGGACCAAGGCATGGGAACTTATATAAGAACCTCTTGACCTGGACCACAGAAATATATAGAGACCCTTAATGTATGAACTTTTTACTTGTTTTTTCTGCTGAAGATAGTGGCTACTGTACTTGTTCATATTTATATAAAAAAGATAAAAGCCTTATAAATAAAAACAGAGGTACACTTTCCCATGGAGACAAATTAGAAATAAGTGGCTAGAAATTAGCATTTTCTGCCTTTCTGCCGTGAATTATTTGACCATAGTACTTGATGATTTATTTATTTATTTATTTTTTATTGCTGAGGAAGATTAGTCCTGAGCTAACATCTGTGCCAGTTTTTCTCCACTTTATGTGCAGGTAGCCGCCAGAGCATGGCTGATGAATGACGTAGGTCCACACTGGGATCTGAACCCAGAAACCCAGGCTGCCGAAGTGGAGTGTGACAAACTTAACCACTAGGCCCCGGGGCTGGCCCCCTTAATAATTTTTAATATTGTCATCTGGAACCTTTCTAACTACTGCAAGTGTTTTCACTTACATATTGGTATGTGTTTTCAGAGCCTTGAAAATAATGGCCATGTACTACAATTTCCTGTTTTTTTAAAAAAAAAATTAGTTTTGGAAGCGAAATAAATTAGAAAACAGTTTGCTTGTAGGCATTGTCTATTTCTAGGCTGCCCAGCAGACCAGAGGCTGGTCACTCACGAGGACTGTGGGCCCCACATCCAGGTTCCACATGGCAGCCCAAGGCCTGAGGACACCTGTGGGCTCTGCTGCTCCCAAGGTGCACAGCACAGCATTTGGAAACCAGACCCACTTCCAGTCAAACATCGACCTAGTCAATGGGAGCAGGTCTGTCTTTGACATGGAAGTAATTAGAAAAGCAGCAAGTCATTAAAAGAGCCTACTGTAGTTCTCAACTTATTGTGTTGGAAAAAAATTGATGAAGTTCTTAGATTCTATCTGCCAAGCTCCTTCGTTTGTGTCACACAAAACACATAAATATGTTTGCAACCATGGGCTTCAGATGCTGCCCCTGATCATCTCATGAGCTGCGTTAGTCGTGAAAGTGTCTTAATTTTATACCGTGTGTTTTTCCTTCCAGACCGTTTCTCCCCTTCCAAGGGCAGTTTTCAGTGCTGCTCCAACTTGGAAGGTGGCATTGGGAACTGCAGGTCTTGTGCTTTAGATGTTGCCATGTGTCTCCCGTGTTTTGTTTTAAAGGCTCTGCTTTGCGGGACCATGCCTCGCAGCTGGGAGTCCCCGTGGCAGTCCTGTCCAGCCAGATGGCTGCCTCCAGCATTGTGCGGATGTGTGCGGCAGGGGCCGAGCACGCTCACAGGGTGCTGCTGGACACGGAGCAGAGAGTAAGAGGCGAACCATGAGGGCACTGTGCTGCTCGTTACTTTTAAGCTGTTTGGGAAAATAGGATGTTTCTTTAATATTGTTTCAGGTATTTGCCTGTTTTTTTTTTAAAGGTGTACTCTCTCTTTTCAGAAGAAGCTGTCTTCCTTGATAGAGATCACTCAGTATTTATTGGCACACAGTATGTTCTCCCGTCTCTTCTTCTGTCAAGAATTATGGAAAGTACAGGTAAATTTGAGACTGTAGTAAAGCAGTGTTCTGTTGATTTGGGTGGAGCCAACAGAATCTCTGGGTTTTCTTAGGAATTCCACCTAGCATCTCATTAATTACAAAGAGTGGGGGGAAAAAGCATTCAGTAAATGTCTCTGTGGATGGGAAAGAAGTACCCTCAATTATATTTGTCAGTATGCACCCATTGTTAGTAATATTTGTTAGAATAGAATATGCCACAGAAACGTGATGTTCTGCTTTCTTAGGTATGTATATTATTATGAACAATTTACTAGGGTAGTACAGTACATTAGGAAAATATAAATTAAAAGTTATTCTTAACTGTTCTTTTTTGAAGCATTTTGAATCAACAGGCTTATAGATTTTTAAACAGTTGAAAGAGCTCAAAGTGACTGGTTATTAAATGAGATCAGTAAGTATACAGAAAAAGGAAAGAAAGAACCCAGTGGCGGTGCATTCCTGGCATCCCTGCTTTCTGCCCAGCATATGCTGTAGAGTGCAGCTGATCGTCAGGCGTTGGTGTGGGTCACGGCTATCTAGTTGTGGGAAGGGGCAGCTGCATGCACACGAACTGCAGTGATACAGGGGTTCACAGGTGTGCAGAGCGCAGTGGGTGACTGTCTGATTGGCTGGTTCAGGAAGGCTTCCTAGGAGAGCTGGAAGTGGTGTGGAGTGTGGAGGAAGAGGATGAGTTAGCTGGCTGAAGACAGAGAGGACAGTGTAGGCAGTGCCACACAGGTCAGACTTGAGCAAGTTGACTCGGGGGGGTTGGTGTGTGTCCTGCACTCCAGGAAGGAGGGCCTCACTGGGAGAAAGCAGGAGGAGACAGGGAGGCCAGATCACAGAGGGCTAGGCCACGTCGGAGAGTCGGCACTTTGTCCTGAAAGCTGTGAGGAGCCAATGAAGGATTCTGAAGGAGAGAAGAGATTGACATCTCCAGTTCCTATTTTGGAATCATGTGTTGGCCCCATGGAGGAAGTCCCAGAAGTGGGTTGAGCTAGAGACGAGACTGGGCAGGGCACATGTCTGAGCCTTTGAGGAAGAAGTGGGGGTGGGATGCAGGAGGAGATGAAAGATGGTGGTGCTGAGTGTCTGAGGCTTGGTGAGTTTTAAAACCGTAGTGGATAAAATACGTATTTTAGGCTGTGCTTGTTACTCCACTTTACTGTGCAATAGAGGATGATCTTTAAGAACACAAGCCGAACGTTTCCTGGGAAATTGTGTGCTTAAAGGACTCATGATACTCTTCTTTCCTTCAGAATTCTTTGTCACTTGAAGCTCTGTGGCGTCTTCATGTACACAACGTTGTGAGCCTCTGGGAGCTGCTGGAAAGGTAGTGCTCCATGATGATTTAATGTCGCCTGGATGTTAGTGATTTGTTCTTTTTTTTTAAAGATGTTTTTATTTTTTTCCTTTTTTTCCCCAAAGCCCCTCAGTACATAGTTGTATGTTCTTCATTGTGGGTCCTTCTAGTTGTGGCATGTGGGACGCTGCCTCAGCATGGTTTGATGAGCAGTGCCATGTCCACGCCCAGGATTCGAACCAACGAAACACTGGGCCGCCTGCAGCAGAGCATGTGAACTTAACCACTCGGCCACGGGGCCAGCCCTGATTTGTTCTTTTGTAGTCTAGTCGGGCATCACTTATTTATATATGAAAGCCGAAGATCACCTGGAGAAATTATTCCTTTACTTATTTAAGGAGAACATTTGTTATAATTGAAGCGCTCATCATGCACAGACTTTGTAATTTTTTTTTTGTATAAGGTATATCATGATAAAATATTAAGAACTAAAAAAGAGATGTTCCAGTAAATATGGTTGATAGAATGTGTGCAACTACTTTTATTCCTTCCTGAAATCCCACCAAGAGTCAGAAAAGAGATTTTATAAAAAGGCATAATCCTATGAAGATGGAGGAGGAAGCAGGAGGCGGGTGGGCCAGTGGCAGATGACTCAGCAAACTTGAGAAGGACTTGTCCTTAGCCAGCAGTGCATAAAGAAGAGAAGCAGTCCGGTTTATTCTCTTTCTCCCTGAAACACTGGAGCTGATGGCACCAGGCCCCCAGATGTAGGGTGAAGGAGAGGGGCTCAGGTCGAACTGGCTGAAGGTGTGTAGGAGAAGCGTTTGAACCCTAGATCAGTTACCTGACTTGCTCTAGGCAGCCAGGGGACTGCTCCTCCCCTAGCCGAACAGACGGCTGGAGGGTCACATGTTTATTCTCTCGTCAGGAAAGCAGGGCGTCTGGTTTGGGGGACTGCCAGGCACAGTTGAAACCAGCGGTCTTGTGATGTGTAGGTCACGTCCAGAGTTTAAAAGTTGGATCTTTATACCAAAAAGATTCTAGATGAACCAAACAAAGGGGAAAAATTAAATTATAAAAGTACTAGAAGAAACCGTGGAATAATGTTTTTGTAATCTTGAAGTTGAGAAGGCCTAAATATGATATAAAGCCCAAAGGCTATAAAAGAAAAGATTAGTATATTTAACTATATGAAAAACACATTTTATAACATATACGATCTAATGTCGGAGCACCAAATATATGAAGCAAAAGCTGACAGAATTGAAGGGAGAAATGGCCATTTTAACTACAGTAGTTGGAGCTTCCATTGCCTACCTTCAGTAATGGTGGGACAACTAGTCAGATCACAGTGCTGTGAAGACTGGAGCAACACTACAGACCCAGTCTAACTTAATGTCCGTAGAATGTCCCACCCAGCAGGAGTGCAGAGCACATTCTTGAGCATGGGACAGTCTCTAGAATAGAGCATACAGAGAGCAGGTTGGGATAACTGTAGGATTGAATCATATCAACAGTGTCCTCCAACCATAATGTAACTGAAATAGTATCCAGAACAAGGGAATTTGGGAAATTCACAATATTTGGAAATTAAGCAACACTATTCAAATAATCATTTGGTCAAAAAAGAAATCACAAGGGAAATTAGAGAATACCTCGAGATGAATGAAAATGAAAACAATATACCAGAATTTGTGGAATGCAGCTAACAGAGTGTCTGAAGGGAAATTTATAGTTGCAGAAGCCTGTACAGTCATGTACCGCATAACGATGTTTCAGTCAACAGCAGACCCAGTATTTGAAGGTAGTCTCGTGAGATTAGCACCATACGGCCTAGGTTTGTAGTAGGCTATACCACGTAGGTTTGTGTGAGTGCACCTGTGATGTTCACACAACAACGAAGTAAGCTCACAATCCGTTTCTCAGATTGTGTCCCTGTTGTTACACAATATGTGATTGTATTGGAAAAAAGAGTTCCAAAGAGCTGATTCGGATCTCAAATCAGTGACTTAAGCTTTGATCTTAAGAAACTAGAGGGGCCGGCTCCGTGGCCGAGTGGTTAAGTTTGCATGCTCTGCTGCAGCGGCCCAGGGTTTGGATCCTGGGCATGGACATGGCACCGCTCGTCAGGCCATGTTGAGGCAGCATCCCATATCCCACAACTAGAAGGACCTGCAACTAAGATATACAACTATGTACTGGAGGGTTTGGGGAAGGTAAAGCAGAAAAAAAAAAGAAAGATTGGCAGCAGTTGTTAGCTCAGGTGCCAATCTTAAAAAAAAGAAACTAGAGAAAGAAGAGCAAACTAAGCCCAAAGTAAGCAGAAGGAAGGAAATAACAAAGACTAGAGTAGAAGTCAGTGAAATAGAAAACGTAACAGAGAAAAATCAATGAAGCAAAAAATTGATTTTTTGAAAAAATCAACAAAATTGATAAACTTAGCTAGACTTAGCAAGGAAAAAGATTACACAAATGACCAAAATCAAGAATGAAAAGGAAAAAAAAAGAATGAAAAAAAGGGGGCAGGCCCCATGGCCGAGTGGTTAGGTTCACGCAGTCTGCTTTATTAGCCCAGGGTTTTGCTGATTCGGATCCTGGGCGTGGACATGGCATCGCTCATCAAGCCATGCTGAGGCAGTGTCCCACACAGCACAGGCAGAAGGACCCACAACTAGAATATACATCCATGTACTGGGGGGCTTTGGGGAGAAGAAGAAGAAAAAAAGAAGATTGACAACAGATGTTAGCTCAGGTGCCAATCATTAAAAAAAAAATTAAAAACATAAAATGAATGAAAAGAAGGGATGTTACTGCCAACCTTACAGAAATTAAAAACATAATAAGGGGAGTATCATGAACAATTTTATGCCAATAAATTAGAAAACAGATGAAATGGACAGATTTCTGGATAGATGAAAATGACTGCAACTGGCTTCAAAAGAAAAAATCTGAAGAGATCTATAACAAGAAAAGAAATTGCACAACTAGAAGGACTCACAACTAAAATATACAACTATGTACTGGGGAGATTTGGGGAGAAAAAGCAGAAAAGAAAAGAAAAAAAACCCAACTGAATTACTGATTTAAAATCTTCCCACAAAGAAAATCTCGGGCCCAGATGACTTCACTAGTGAATTCTACCAAACATTTAAAGAGGAAATATGCCATTCCTTCATAAATTCTTCCAGAAAATCGAGGGAAGACTTTCCAATTTATTCCATGAGGCCACTGTTACCTTGATATCAATGCCACACAAAAACATCACAAGACAAGGAAACTATAGATTGATATCATGAATACAGATGCAAAAATTTTCAAAAATATATTTGCAAACTGAATCCAGCAACGCAGGAAAAGGATTAAACACCATAAGTGAGTTTTATCCCAAAAATGCAAGGTTGGTTTAACATCTGAAAATCAATATGTTAATAGGATAAAGGACAAGAAGGATCATCTAAATAGATGCAGAAAACAATTGATAAAATCGTACACTCTTTTATGATGGCAACTCAGTGAACTAGGAATAGAAGATAACTCGTCCTGATACAGGTCATCTGTGAAAAACCCACAGTGAGATCACAGTAATGAAACAATAAAGACTTTTCCTCCTAAGATCGGGGATGTTGACACTTCTATTCAGTAGTGTTGGAGTTTCTAGCCAGGGAATTAGGCAAAGAAAAAAAGGCATCCACATTGGAATGGAAGAAGTAGAATTGTTTGCAGATGACATAATCTTACCTAGAGAAAATCCCAAGGAATCCACACGAAAAAGCATTAGAGCTAATAAATGAATTCAGCAAGGTTGCAGGATACAACGTCAATATACAGAAGTCGATTATGTTTTTGTATGGTAGCAATGAACAATTTAAAAATAAAATTAAGAAAATAGTTCCATTTAAAAGAGCATCAAAAAGAATAAATTAGGAATAAAGTTAAAGAAGGGCAAGACTTGTACACTGAAAACTATAAAACATCATTGAAAGAAGTTAAGACCTAAATAAAGACGTTCCGTGTCAGCGGATCGGAAGACTTCTTGCTGCTGAGACGGCAGCCCCCGAGGTGCTCCGTGCGCCCAGTGCAGTCCCCATCAGGGCTTTAACTGGCTTCTTTGTGGACATTGATAAGCTGATCCTAATATCAATGTGAAAATGCAAGGGGCCCTGAATAGCTAAAAATCCTTTGGAAAGAACAAAGTTGGAGGACTCACACTTCCTGTTTTCAGAACTTACTACAAAGTTGCTGTTATTAAGACTGTGGTACTGGCATAAGGAATAGATCAGTGGAATAAGATTCACGGTCCAGATGTAAACCCGTATGTTTATTGTTGGTTGATTGTTGACAAGAGTGCCAAGACCATTTAATGGGACAAAATAGTCTTTAAACAAATGGCACAGGGGCAACTGGACATCTACATGCAAAAGAATGAAGTTGACCCCTGCCTCACACTACATACGGCAGTTAACTTAAAATGCATCAAAGACCTAAATGTAAAAGCTAAAACCGTAGAACTCCTGGAAGAAAATTTCAGGGTAAATCTGCATGACCGTGGATTAAGCAGTGGTTTCTTGGATAAGACACCTAAACTCATGCAGCAAGAGGAAAAATAGATCAATTAAGCTTCATCAAATGGTAAAACTTTTGTGTCAGTAGTATCTAGACCATGAAAAGACAATCCACAGAATGGGAAAAAATATTTGCAAATCATATATCTGATCTAGTATCTAGAATAGGTAAAGAACTCTTATACCTCAACAATGAAAAGACAAATCATCCAATTAAAAAATGGACAAAGGGGGGTCAGCTCTGTGGCTGAGTGGTTAAGTTTGTGCGCTCCACTTCGGTTGCCTGGGGTTTCCCTGATTCGGACCCTGGGTATGGACATGGCACCACTCATGAATCCATGCTGAGGCAGTGTCCCGCATAGCTCAACCAGAAGTATTCACAACTAGAATATACAACTATGTAATGGGGGCACTTTGGGAAGAAGAAGAAGAAGAAGAAAAAAAGAGGATTGGCAACAGAGGTTAGCTCAGGTCTTAAAAAAAAAAAAAGTGGAGACATAGAAGTCATCAAAATTAAAAACCTAGGCCTGAAAGAGAGGAAGATTGGCAACAGAGGTTAGCTCAGGTGCCAATTAAAAAAAAAAAAAAAAAAAGAATGGACGAAGGATCTCAATAGACATTTTTCCAGAGAAGTAGACAGATGGCCGAGCTCACATATGAGAAGATGCCCAGCATCCTTAGTCACGAGGGAAATGCAAACCTGCCAGGTGAGAGCATGAGGGCTCCCCCTTCGCTGCTCCTGCTCCCAGGTCAGGCTTTGCAGGCCACAGGATTATTCCACTTGGCTGATGCCGTTGGTGACAAGCTATAGTCTGTAACTGCTGCTGTGTGTTTCATTGTCTCTGATTACTTAATTATTACTGGTTTCTTTTTTTCCCCAATGATAGCAAGCTACTCCAAATAAATACGTGATTTGAAAATGATGATTTTTAACATCAGTCGCAGCCGTCCCTGAGGCCCCTCATGTCAGCTGGCCCCGTTGTGGCTTCTTGGGCAGACAGGCTCAGATGGTTGCTAACTCGTTCTCAGTGGCCCAAGCTTCCTAGTGAAATGAGTGAAAGAAAATGGTCTGATGGGGTCGGAACGACGGGGTCAGAGTGAGCTGTGTGCTTGTGTCCCCAGCTGTGCCGACCTGCAGGCCGTGGTTTCGTGGCTCTTCCGGAACCTGCGCCTTCTGTGTGAGCAGGTAGAAGCACCCTGCCAGCACACTGACATCGCCAGGGCTATGCTTTCTGGTGAGTTTACAACAGAGGCAAGTTCTTGGGTAAAATTTTGCCCAAGCATTATTTAGAATGCTCTTTTGCTCTGATCTATGGGAAGCAGAGAGTCTCCCCATACCCATGGCATGGAAATTTAGCGTGAAATCATCTCAATCCCTACCTGTCGTTGTGGGTTCGCATTTAACTAGAATTGTGTGGAAATTTCAGTAAGTCAGCCTGTTGACCTGTTGTGTTGGGGGGCCTGTAGCTGGTGTGTTAAGTTAAATATGCGCAGATCATGACCTGCTGAATGAGGAGGTACAAGCCACCCACACGGGGTCTGCAGGGCGCCCCCCTCAGCATCCAAGCTCCCTGTGGGGAATTGGAAACCCGGGGGCTGTGTGGATTGAAGGCGCAGTTTCAGTACACTCACACAAAGGAAGTAGCCGCAGGATTTGTTACTAACAGAACCCAGAATCAAGGGGGCGCACTGAGCCGGGGGGAGGGGCAGTGGTTGGGGCGGAGGTTGCTGATGTTTTGTGGGCTCAACTCTGAGTGGTCATTTTAAAAGGTGCCCCAGGAAAAGGCAGCGGGAACTTGGGCCTTCCTAAGCTCAGGTCCTTTGCTCAGTGTCCAGATTGGGGTGGGGGTGGTGGTGGGGGTCGTCATACTGTGAGATGCAGAGGCAGCAACTTAGCGTAGCAGTTTCTGCTCACACTGTGTGTTTCTGGGCACCTTTCCCTTAAGTGGGCCCTGGCCCCTGCTGCTCTGAGCCAGGAAACCCCACCATTGCCAGAGCCCCTGAGGAATGAGACTGCAAGTAAATGAGAAGTTCGATGAGAACTGAAATGCTCCATACACGCATCTGTGGATTTTTTTCCTTTCCAGAATATGCATTCCTTTTTTCTAAGACTTTCCTGGTGACATGAGCTACTTTTGATGCTTGAATCCTGTTATCTGGTCCCAGATAGTTTAAGTTCAACTTGAAGGTTGAACCTTTTTTTTTTTTAAGATTGGCATTTGAGCTAACAACTGTTGCCAATCTTCGCTGTCGTTTTTTTCTTTCTGCTTTTTCTCCCTAAATCCCCCCAGTACATAGTTGTATACTTTTTTTTTTTTTAGTTGTGGGTCCTTCTAGTTGTGGCATGTGGGACGCTGCCTCAGCATGGCCTGATGAACAGTGCCGTGTCTGCATCCAGGATCCAAACCAGTGAACCTTGGGCCGCAGAAGTGGAGCCCACGAACTTAACCACTTGGCCACGGGGCCCGCCCCCCAGAAAGTCTTTTCAATTTCCGTCCTCTTGATTCTGATCTTTTCAGAAGATATGAGTTCATTTCCTGCCTCACTTCCCAGATTATAATGTTTCTGGGTCCTTCTACAATGTTCCTTGTATTACTGGTGTAGGAGATTGGCTGGAGAAAAAAATCCGCAAGAAACCTATAGAAGCTACTTTTTTGTTTGCTTTAAGAGAGAAAAATCCATACTATAAACGTGATTGGTTGTAAGTATTTCCCTTTCAAGTAGAAGGACAAGAAGGAAAGTCTGATTCAATAAGTGCTTTGATTTGCGGGGTTTAGCGAGCACTGTGTGGTGGCTGGTGAGTGGCAGCCCCTGCAGGGGCTCCTGGGCCAGCAGTGGGCTCTCCTGGCAGCCCTCGTGGTCTTCGCCCTCCTGGCCCCTCTGAGGCCTGCAGTCTGTGTGATGCATGGCTGTTTGGAGACTACAGTCTATGTAACACTTTGGTTTTTTGGTTTTCAGATTTTGTGCGAATATTTGTTTTGATGGGATTTCAGAAAAACTCAGATCTGAGAAGAAATGTGGAGCCTGAACAGATGCCCCAGGTAAGAGGAAAACTCAAATGAAGAGTTTGCAGAATTGCCCTCATTATGAAAATGTGCTTCAGCATAGAGAGCAGTCCCCATCCCGAGTTTTTGCTCCCTTTTGGAAGTTCTTCAGCCACTGGCTAACGTTTTGACCCACAGTACAGTTGATAAGCTTTTTGTGAGGAAATCTGTTTTGTTAGCATGAGGTGCTCCCCGTGTCCAGCAGATGTGAGGAAATGGAAAGAGGCCGTGGTGCGTCCCCCAGCCTGTCTTCTGGTTTCCGATGCTCTCAAGGGCGACGGTCTCACCGCGGCATAGTCTGGGCCCGTGTTTGTAGACGGAGGAAAGGGAGATCTCCTCACCGGGTCCCGGCCTAGAGAGCTTTGGCAGGACTCTTCTGAGCTGACATCTCCTGAGCTCAATCCAATGGCAGAGGAGGCCAGGCCGGGAGGCCCCAGGCTGCGGCGGGCCTTGGGCCTGAGTCTCCTCAGTACCGGGGTGATGTTTGACTAAGAGGAGATCTTAGGGTGGACCTCTTTGTCAAGTGAGTTTTCGTTTGACGTGGTAGCAGCTAGCTGTCCTGAGTGGTGTGTGTGACTGCAGTGACGGCGTCTGTTCTCTCTCGGCAGGTCGCCCGTGATGTGCTGGAGAGGATGCTACTGTGTGAGTCAGCTGCGTAGCGCCCACTCTGGGAATGACTTAGCTGGCTGATGGGAAGTGGTCACAGTTGTCCGCCTTTCCCTTTTGAGTATTTCACCCAGATCTGTTGGTATATTTCACCCTCTGGAGTCCTGGTACTGGAACACCCCTTTTTTTGGTTGTAATTTGGTCTCAACTTATCCTCACTTTTTCTCCTGGCTTTCAGTTCCTGGTGGCTTCACATTTAATCTCTAGAGCTGTAAATGATACCAGTTTAGTGGTCAGTTAGGGAGACACTTGATTGTCGACATGTTTTGATTGATTTTAAAGGCTGTCTTTGGTCCCATGGGGATGCTTGGAAGGTTGAAGGACTTGTGCCATCCAGGGCTCTGGGAGGCCTGGGAGGCCGGGAGCTTGGGAATCCAGGAGCTCTTCCTGAAGATCCGTTACCTGACTTCTCCAAAAATACTTAATCCGGGTTGCTTCTGACGGACTGTGGCGACGTGCTGTGTGTTCTCTTCTCATGTTGTCCTCAGTTGCACTTGAAGCTTTGGCTGCTGGCCTGCAGGAGGAGTCCCCAGCGCACAAGGCAGTGAGCTGCTGGTACGTTTGTGGGGGCAGGCCTGCGGGCCCTCTCGGGGGTGATTCCTGCAAGGTTAGAGGGCCTAGGTATTTCAGACGCTCCTGACATATCGACAGCTAACTCCTGAGCACACTCTCTCATTGTGACAATGTCAGGAGGGGTGACAGCTGGAAAGCACTAGAAACCCTCTGGTCTGCCTGCTCCTTCTGAAGATGTGGCAGGAGGCTGAGCCCTCTTCCTGTAGGAATCATGTGCCAGCATTCCTGGTCTGAGGGGATAGACCCTTTGTTCCTTTAAGCCCCGATTCCTAAGGGTCACGTGGGCCCCTCTCCCACTGAGGGCGCCCCAGGGCGTTCTCATTGTCTTGGCTGTCTCCCTTGTGCCAGCCCTCTCAGGCCCCTTCCACGGGGCTTTCTAGAACACACAGCTATTAGTCATCTTCCCCTGTCCCCTTCCCCTGCTCTCCCAGGCTCCAGCTCAGATTCACCAGGAGCCGCGGTTTGCCACATGTGCTTTCTCTCCCTTGCCCTGTGGTGGTACATGTTGACGTCCTTGTGGGTTGCACCTTCAGGTGTCAGGGTTTGCTTCAAAGTAAAGTGGGGTGAGGCCAACCTAGAAGCTGGCTGTCTTCTGGAAACCAGGAGAATTTCCCAGCGTTTCCAGGCCTTGTAAATCTTTCCATTAATTGTTCTGCTCCTGATTGCCTGTAGTCCACAATTACTTTAGTAGTCCTCAGTGGTGCCGTATAATTCAGTACTTTATTTAATCCGTGTATAAAACACTGCTTTGGTCTCTAAATTTTATGCATTTTTACAATATGCCCGACTGGACTACTCATATCATGTCCCCGGAGTCAGATAACTGCCAATCTGTTTTGTTTTTTTAAGTTTTTAATTAGTTGCCAGTACTTACAGTAAAATCAGACATCCCCTAAAAATCTGGGTGGCCAGCCTCCTGGCACCGAGGGGAAGGTTAGCCCCATGTCTGGCTTCTCCTCATTGCACATGTGACTCTGGAGCAGGTCACAGAGCTGCTGGGACCCTGGGTTCTTTCCACTGAGGAGTCAGGGTAGGGTCAACTGTGATGCTGACCTTGGCACGCTGCTGTCGGCCTGTCACCCTTCGTCCCTCCGACCTGTCAGTGGCCTGTGGGTGATGTGCAGCTCCCCCTCATGGATGGCCTTTCCTTCCTCGTCCTGTCGGTCGACACAGGCTTTAGAAGCGGTTACCGCATTTGTGTGCCTGCGTGTACCAGGTACTTTGTTCACGGCTTGGCAGGCCCCTGCTGTCTCTGCCCCCCATTTCACAGACAGGGAAACCAAGGATTTGCAGTGTTGACGTTTTCTGGGACCTGGTCCTGCCGTTGGCTCCAGGTTGCTGTGATGGGGGACTCCCTTTGTTCTGTGCGGGCCCGACCCGAGCTCACTCTGATGTCTGTCCTGCTTCTCTGCACAGGAGGCGTCTTCATTGCCTCTGTTTTCTTTCTCGTTGAAACTACAATTCCATGGATTCCATTTCAAGTCTGTGGCCAGTGGCCTGTCAGAGAAAGTGTGTCAGGGTTCAAAAGTGCGAGCCTGTGGGCCCTGTGCTGGAGCGGTGGCTTTTCTGGACAGAGAGGGTTTGATGAGCCGTTTGCTGTGCATGAGGCCGGAGCCCTCAGCTGGCCCCAGGCAGGCCGGGAGCCTAGGAGGCTCTCCATTCCTGAGCCTCTTTCTGCCGTGTTTGCAGGTTCAGCACGTTCAGTGGACAGACGTTTGGCAGTATAATTTCGACAGATGCTCCAAAGAGGTTTTTCAGCCACACTCTCACTCAGATACTCACCCACAAGCCTGTGCTGAGAGGTGAGTCCTGGGGCCCAGTTTATTTGGGGACGGCTGTCTCCCTTGACGGGTGCGTAGGCCCTGATGTTAACGTTGTAAGAGACTTTGAGATCATGAAGGATGCTTTAGTATAAATATTCTTCCTCTTGAAAGTATGCATTCTCATAAAGAAAATTTAGAATTAAAGAAGTGTGGAAAGAAGAATTGTTACCCATCTCATCACCAAAATAGAAATACCTTAACATGAAACCTTTCTTGTGGTCTTCTCTAAATAGGTTTTTGAAAACATAGTTATACTATAAATCCCAAGGTTCTGTTGTCATACGTCACACGTCGTAAGCATCTCCTTATGTAGTTTCATGGTTTTATTAAAAGTGTGTAACAGTTACGTCATCTTCTACCCATGGGTGTCCTTTGGCTGACATCGCCATCCCTTCAGCGGCAGTTGGTCTGCAGGTTTTCACTGTTAAAATGAGGCTGAAGTGAACACCTTGCCTACCGAGCCTTCTCTGAGTTGGGGGCAGATCCCCCGGGTGGATCCTCAGGTGGGGCACAGGAAGCTCCTGACAGATGCTGTGTTGTCCTTTTGGAGGGCTTGGCATAGATTCTCAGTGCCTGCTCCAGCCAGCCATCCTCTCTGCAGCATCCTCACTGATTGCTCATCGACAGTGAGAGCTTAAAAGCACCAGAATTAAAATGTGATGGACTGAGTAGAGAATATTTGTAGCAAATATGATAAAGGATAAACTGGACCAAAGACATAGACATTTGATAACATAGAAAATGGTTGACAAACAGGGAAATGGTGAATCTCACTAAAAATTAAAAAATGCAAATTAAAACAAGGTAGTTTTTTGACAGTGAAGCTTTAAAACAGTTCTTTGGGGGCTGGCCCCATGGTCAAGTGGTTGGATTCGCTCACTCTGCTTCAGCGGCTCAGGGTTTTGCTGGCTCGAATCCTGGGCGCCGACATGGCACTGCTCATCAGGCCATGCTGAGGCAGCGTCCCACATGCCACAACTAGAAGGACCCACAACTGAAAATATACAACTAGGTACCGGGGGACTTTGGGGAGAAAAAGGAAAAAAATAAAATCTTTAAAACAGAGGTTTTTGATGATTACTGACATTTTGTCTATTTCATCTCCTGAGTGAAGTTTCTGATGCTGTTCAAATGCAGAGAGAGTGGAGCTTTGCAAAGATGCCCCCTCTGCTCACCAGTCTGTTCCGCAAGGTGAGTGTGGTGGTGGCATTGACACCTGCCACTGCATGCACAAGGTGGCCTCTTGGATCTGCTTCCATGAGGCTGTGTGGTTCCTAGTCCTTGTAAAGTGAGGCTAGAGTCTGCACAGACACAGCTGTCCATGTCTGGACTCCTAGTCTGCATGTCCAGAGACTGAACTTGCCCCTTAGGTAAAGGACCTTCTCCTCAAAATGAGAATTCCTCCAGCCGGTACTTACCTCTGTGGAGAGGAGAGACGCACAGGTGTCCACTGTTCCAACTCTGTGTCGTGTCCGACAGGAAGTGGGATGGAGGTGGGGATCCAGCTGCTGCCTGACGAGTGGCTTGCTTTGACAGCCAAGGGGGGCACTTTTGTTCCAGCTCTTTGTGATACTGAGTCCTGAGGAGCTGGTTGGCCATTTACAAGAAGTTCTGGAGACACATGAGGTGAACTGGCAGCACGTGCTCTCCTGTGTGTCCACACTGGTGATCTGCTTACCGGAAGCACAGCAGCTGGTTCATGGTGCGCTTTGGTGGGGGTCCTGTGGTGTTCTGAGTCTGTGTGTGTGTGTGTGTGTGCGCGCGTGTGTGCGTGTGTGTACGCACGCGCATGGGTGCACGCACAAGCAGGGGTGCACATGTGCAAGCGCATGCAGTTCATCTGTTGTCGGCAAAACCCCAGCATTTGTGAGTGAGCCTGTTGGCGGAATCCTTGTCCATCTCAGTGAGGACAGAAGCCCTCCCTCACCTGCCCGAAGGTGCCCTGCCTCCTGTGTCTGTGCTGTCAGGCAGCCTCGCCCGTGGTGCCGGCTGCTGCGCTGAGGTCATGCACACTGCTGCGTGTGACAGCCTCTCACAGTTGGTGTCTGGCACACTATGAGCATTATGCAGCCTCTTGAAATTGGCGTGAGACATGCACAGCCTCGTAACTGGAATGCTCGATCCCCAGCGGACGCACACATTTTATTTCTCCCAGACGCCCTCCTGTACTTGCTCTGACTGTGGTGGTTCTTGTCTAGACTGGGTGGCTCGTTTGCTGGCCCGCGCGTTCGAGAGTTGTGACCTGGACAGCATGGTCACTGCGTTCCTGGTTGTGCGTCAGGCTGCCCTGGAGGGCCCCTCCGTGTTCCCATCATATGCAGACTGGTTCCAGGTGAGTCACCTCGGCTGACCAGCTGGTACTCCCAGCCAGCCATTGACATATTCCCCCGACCCGCCATCATGAGAATGAATGCATTCCATGGGTCAGCTCTGCAGAGATGGCCCCAGGCCAACCCCGATGTGTACCTCTTGGCCTCCCGTAGGGGCTCTGAGTTCCCCATCCAGGGGCTGAGCCCTTCCCCAGGTTGCTGCCTGGCCTGCCTGACAGGGCCCCTTCCCCCTCTTACGAGAACATCTGTGAGGTCATAGGAGAGAGAAGGCACACGTGGCCGCTTCTGCCTGCAGGTGTACTGAGTGCTGCTGCGCTCCCATCAGTCTGGGAGGAGCACTCTGAGGCTTCTTGGGTCTGTCTTTCTCTTCTCTCTCCCACGTTTGTGCCACTGTTCCCAGACCTGCTGGGTCCCTGCTTCCGAGGGCCCCGTAAGAGCCCAGGCTGTGCCTGGTGGGCATCTTCTGAGATCAGCTTTGATGGTCAGGCACGTGCGAATCTGTCGTTGACAAAGCGATCTCTTTCTGTGTAGAAGTTCTGGGGTTTCCCACGGCACCATTGTTGCTTCTTTGTGGGGAGCTTACCTTCCTCCAGTTTGCAGGGGCAGCCCCCCCTGCCCAGAGCCCAGCTTCTGTCTGTCTGCTGTGTTGGTTGAGGATGGGGGACCCTGAATCTTGCTTTCTTCTTTTATTCCCTGGAGATCCTTCAGCCTGGGCTTCCACCAGCTCTGGGTAGTCAGCCTACGGCCCCCGCTGGCTGCACGTGGGTTGTTGGCTGTGTCTGCAGTAAGGGCGCTGAGGGACTGACTCCAGAATCTGCCCTAGTGCTCTCTGGGTGGGTCAGACTGAGCTGACTCTGTTCCCTGTGTTTATGTGTTCTGTGTCTGCCGAGAGCTCTGCCCAGATGCTGTGGTCACAGCCAGGTGTCCCCCGGGCCTACACGTGTTCAGTTCTCAAGGCGACACGTGGTGGGAGAGGAAGGCTTCTGAAGTGCTGCGTTGAGAGTGTTTTTTTGGTTTTGTTTTTCCTTTTACCTTTTTTTGTTTTTTTTAAGATTGGCACCTGAGCTAACATCTGTTGCCAGTCTTCTTTTTTTCTTCTTCTCCTCCCCAAAGCTCACCAGCACCTAGTTGCATATTCTAGTTCTAGGACCTTCTGGCTGTGCTATGTGGGACACTGCCTCAGCATGGCTTGATGAGCGATGCTGAGTCCACACTCAGGATCCAAGCTGGCGAAACCCTGGGCCGCCGAAATGGAGTGTGTGAACTTAACCACTCAGCCATGGGGCAGGCCCCCCTTTTGCCTTTTTAAATCAACTTTATTGGGGTATAATTTATATAAAATAAAATGCACCCAAATTAAGTGAATGGTTGGATAAGTTTGACAAATGTTTATGTGTATGTTCAGTGTTTAAAGATCTGTTTTAATCTTTATTTTCAGGAATGTTAACGTAAATAGACCAATGTGATGATTACAAATTTGAGTCCTCTGGGGTCAGGAATACAGTTCTTAGCTGTAATTTTTCTAATAATGAAAAGAACTTCCTTTTTCCTTTAGTGACACTAAACGCTGTTGTAACCCCAGCTCTGGGGATGTGTGTGACTTCAGACAATTTACATAAATACTTTAAATAAACTGTGGAGCTCCTATGTAGTTCATTTCTAACCCTGTTTTCGGTGTATATTGAGGCTCACTCTTAATTGAGTGGATGTTGCCAAGAGTCAGGAACCTCTCCGTGCAGACAGATTGAATGGAGGGAACTGATGCCCGTTGCACTTGGTTGGGAGGGTGTAAGATGGGGGCTGAATGGCAATGAGGAGTCCTCTTTTTTTTTTTTTTTGAGGAATATTATCCCTGAGCTAGTGTCTGCTGCCAAACCTCCTCTGTTTGCTGAGGAAGCCTGGCCCTGAGCTAACATCTGTGCCCATCTTCCTCTACTTTATATGTGGGTTGCCTGCTACAGCATGGCTTGCCAAGTGGTGCGTAGGTCTGCACCCGGGATCCGAACTGGTGAACCCCAGGCAGCCAAAGCGGAGCACTTGAACTTAACTGCTACGCCACTGGGCCCGCCCCAGGGAGTCCCCTTTTAACCTAACGACTTCTAGTGTCTGTCTGCACATCACAGTATTCACAAGAATTACATCGCACGCTCTGAAAGAAGAGCTGTGAGCCCCGCTCGTCTTGTGATGATCAGCAGCAGTACCTGACGGAATTTTGACGGGCTGTGATCGAGGGCTGGGCTTCCACATGGGCCTGGGTGGCAGGACCTTGGGTCGCTTGTGGTGGGGTGTTTAGTTCTCTTTGAGGCTTGTTTGCGACGTGTTCAGGGCCAACGCCTATTTGGAGTCTCCTTCATCCCCAGTCGTACACAAGGCATCGCTGGAGGGTCTGCTTTTCTGTTGTGATCTGGGTACCTTCAGGGTCCTGAGGGACCACCCTCTTCACCGCCTCCCTGCAGTGATCTCATCCACTCACAAGTTTGGTTCAGAAGTGGCTTCATTGCATGGAATGAATGTATTTGCCAAAGAAAGAGCCCTTTTAGGGCAGCTAATAAATTGTGCCTCTAAAGTTCACAAAAAGATATCATAGTTACTGCTTTCTACAGGAATACATTTTTAATTTCAGGGTTTTTTTTCTTTCTTTCTTTTTTTTGAGGAAGATTGGCCCTGACCTAATATCCACCACCAATCCTTCTTTTTTTGCTGAGGAAGAGTGGCCCTGAGCTAACATCTGTGCCCGTCTTCCTCTGCTCTATATGTGGGACGCCTGCCACAGCATGGCTTGAGCAGTGTGTAGGTCCGTACCTGGGATCCGAACTGGCAAACCCCAGGCCACCGAAGCAGAGTGTGTGAACTTAACCACTATGCCACTGGGCTGGCCCCTAATTTCAGTTTCTTAATAAACTTTCAGCCCATCTCTTCAGTTGAGGTGCAGCTAGGACATCCTGAAATCATGTGAACAAGATGGCTTTGTTGTTTCTCTTTTTTTGCAGTAGAAGTTTTCCGTTTTGAGGCAGAGGCAGGGCAGCAGCCACTGCTGTGTGATGAGTTACTGCGTGGATGGCCTGGCCCCTCACAGAGCGCTGCCCCCTGCCCAGTCCTTATGCCCTTCTCTCCCTCCAGGCCTCCTTTGGGAGTGCAAGGGGCTCCCACGGCTGCAGCAAGAAGGCACTGGTCTTCCTCTTCAAGTTCCTGTCGGACCTTGTGCCCTTCGAGGGCGCCCGGTACATGCAGGTCAGAAGCCGGCTGGGGCACCTTCAGCTCACGTCCTCCTTGGTCCCCACCCAACCCCGGGCATCCTGCTGACCTTCTCTGATGCAAACTCTACAACTAGGGATGTCAGTGTACAGCCAGGGAAAGCGGGTTTGTAAAGGCAAATGCCAGTCTCTCCCGAGGAGATGGCAAATAAATGATGACGTCACTGTGCAGTGAGGTATCTCAGCCCTTCAGAAGAACGAAGCAGGTCTGTATGCTGTCGCAGAAAGATGTTTTCGGCACCCGGTTATACATGATGAGCACCTTGTCAACAGGAGGTGTTGTATGATCTGTCTCCGTTTTTAAAAAAATAATACATTTTTATATTGAAGAAGAATCTGGAAAGATGTACCCCCTAACTGCCACTGGCCATTACTTGTGGGAGTGGAAGACTTTACATTCTAGGATAGAGTTTGCTTTTTTTTGGGGGGGTGAGGAAGATTAGCCCTGAGCTAACATAATGTGTCATATTCCTCTATTTTTTGTATGTGGGACACCACCACAGCATGGCATGATGTGTGTAGGTCCACACCTGGGATCTGAACCATGAACCCCGGGCTGCTGAAGTGGAGCGCCCTGACCTGACCACTATGTAACCGGGCTGGCCCAAGTTTGCATTTTTAATAACAAGTCTGTATTAACCTTGTGATTAAAAGGCCTCACTATATGCTATCTTTTTTAATCAGATCACTGTGCCCACCATTCATTTTGGGGGCAGGACACCTAGAAACTGATTATCTTTTTTTTTTTAATTAAGAAACTTGGATTACATTCCAAAGAATGCATATGATGTAATAGACCCCCCACCCCCGTGAAGCCCAGCACCTGTGCTTCCTGTGCTTTCACCCCTCGGGGGCCTTCCCTCCCCACCCTGCCCTTCGTGTGTGACCCCTCTTCTCCCCTGGGCACTGCCGTGTTTGCGGTCTCAGCTGGCGGTCCTTTGAGATGGACGGTGCCTCATGATTACAGACATGAACACTACCTGCAGCGCCAAGTGCCTCCCATCTGAGAGGAGGGCCAGGGTTGTGGTGGCCAAGGGACCAGCTTTGTGTCAGGACCCTTCCTGCCCTCTCCCCGGCCTGGCCCACTTCTGGAGGAACATTCGGTGGCGCATGTGGAGATCCTCACCCAACATTCCGTCTGTCCTGCTTCCAGATTTTGCCCTGGTGGTCTTTGGCTGATTCTTTGACTTTCCCCAAAAAGTCACAGACATTCAAAGGCTGATGTAATCCTTCTCTGCCATCTGCCCCCAGGTGCACATTCTCCACCCGCCGCTGGTTCCCAACAAGTACCGCTCCCTCCTCACAGACTACATCACGCTGGCCAAGACACGGCTGGCCGACCTCAAGGTGAGTCCCAGCCCCCTGCATGCCTGCCCCCCCAGCCTCTCCCCACGCAGGCCACCGTCTGTCTGGGCTCTCACGCGCTTGCTCATGTCTCCTCTGCAGGTTTCTATAGAAAACATGGGGCTCTATGAGGATTTGTCTTCAGCCAGGGACGTCACAGAGGTAACGTCCGCTCAGGCCTCTCCCCTGCTCCCAGGCACAGCCTCGTTCCCTGTGTCTGGGTTGAGCGTTTGAGCCTTCTGTGTCTGGGAGCTGGTACCTCTGGTGCAGCTGGAGGGTGACAGCTATCTGCAGGTGTTGTTCTGCCATATTACACACAGTTCAGGGCAGGAACAAGGACAGTCGCTGTGCAGGAAGGTTTGTCTTACAGGAGGTCTCCCTGCACGTAGATCTGAATGGAAGAGGAGGTCTGTAAAACGGGGTGGGGGGGGCAGTCGTGTTCTTCTAGGAACTGCAGAAAAAGGTGTTAGCTATACTTAATGTAAACCAAATGTCAGAGGGCCGTATGGCAGGCATATGTACCACTATGTATTTTTTAAAGGCCATTTTACTTAAAAGTTACGAGTTGCTGGTGAGCCTTTAGAGATACCATTAAAGTGTTAGGTGAATATTTTAAAATATTTAATGCACCTTTCCACTTAAGATTTATTGCTATTCATAAGTTGCCATTTCATAATTTTTTTAAATCTCAAAAATTAAGTCTCTGCCCCTTCCCCCCTGAAAATCTTCAATTGGAACTCTTTATTCTCCTGGAGGGGCAGCGGAAAGGAGAGGCGGGAAGGTGCATGGAGCTGAGAGGGCGGCGGTGGCAGCTTCCCGGAGGTGCTGCGTGGTCGGTGGGGGCCGCTCATCGCTGGGTCTGAGCAGCTGGGCTTAGGGAGTTGCTGTGAATGTCCCCTGGCTGTGTTGTGCCTCGACCTCGAGATGACAGGGATTGTTGGGCTGTGGAAGAACAGGGGGATGGCACCCTTCTTCAGTCAGGGTTTTTTCTTCTGAATCTTCTCTCGTCCTCCCTGTACGGAACAGCCCCACAGCCAAGCGCCCCAGGATGTTGAGAAGGCTATCCTGCTGTTTGAGCACACGGGGAAAATTCCTGTCGCCGTCATGGAGGCCAGGTAGGGTCCTGCTGCCTGGAGTTGTCTCCTCGTCTCTCCTCAGAGCCACGGGGGGCAGGGTAGGCATTGTACTCATGGCAGACCAGGGAGACCGGGTGAGTGTCCCGCCAAGGGCCCTGCAGCGTGGTGGAGTGGAGCCCTTGCTTTGAAGCTTGTTTTCTTTAGAAAAGCATGCCGCACCTCCAAACAGCCCACAGGAAGTGCTGAGTAGAGCCTGCACTGTGCAAAGGGACAGGAACAGGCCCTCGGTGTAGTAACCGTGGATTTTTATTAATGCTTCATGGGTGACCAGCATGGAGCCAGGATAGGGAGTTGAATAGCAAAATTCCGTTGAATTTGGTGCGATCCCAAAACATCTTGAATTCTGGTTGTTGCCAGCGTGGGGCAGCTTTCTTAAGGTGTTGCTTAGTGAGAAGTGTGAACTGATTGCAGCTCCCGGGACTTCCAGATCAGCTGTAGGGAGAATGCCCACAATTGACCTGAAGCGACCCTCGTAGCCTTGGGCTAACTCAGATTCATTGGTCATGCCTTGGGCAGAGTGTCGTCCAGATTCCCTGGGATGTGGGGCTGTCACCAGCACAGACTGCCCTTTGCATGAAGTGTCCCAAAACAGTGACAAAGAAGACTTAAAAATGAGTTATAACGTCATGGATGTGAAAGGAGGCAGCCCTGTGCAGCGCGGTGACTATCTGGAAATGGGCATGTTTATTGTGTTCGTGAAGGTGTCCTGATCCCTGCCGTCTGACTCGGTGTTCGCCCCTTTGACCTGCCCTTCTGTGTTGCAGCATATTCAGGAGGCCCTACTACCTGTCTCACTTTCTCCCCGCCCTGCTCACACCTCGAGTGGTCAGTATGCGTCTTCGTGAACTTGGGACCGAGTTGGCAGAGACCAAGGATATTCCTGTCTGGCATCTCACTCGAATCTCGTCTCTCCTCTCAACAGCTCCCCAGAGTCCCTGATTCCCGAGCGGCTTTTATAGAGTCCCTGAAGAGGTGCGAAGGACATCTCTCTTTCTAGTGGGGTTTCTGACAATGCAGTCAGTTGGGGAGAGACATGTGTAGAGAAATTTCTCTTTTGTAGAGAAATGTGTTTTATCACATGTATGTTTTATTTATAAAATACTGGCTCAAAATTAGTTAAGATTTTAAGAAGAAAATTTCTTTGATTCTGAATATCTTCACTTAGCATCATTCCTCAGTGAACTTCCAGGGTGATTGGTCTGGGAATTACAGTAGTTTTATTGGTGCATAATCATTGTGAAAGAAGGAGGATTTAAGCAAAGAAGGAGAAGAGAAGAGAGATGTGTGAAAGGCACACTGCAGAAGACTCGGAGCCTCCTGCATAGCGTGGGGCCCGCGAGGCCTCCAGGAGCAGAAAGCTGGTTGGTTTCCCAAAGGTCATCTTTCTTGGGAGAAATAGAAAACTGTAATCCTGTTTTCCAGTGAAACTCTTATAAAGTGATAGGACCTATAAGAAGATTGAAAACAGAAAGGCTAGAAAGTAAAAATATATTTTTTCATCTTATGATAAGACCATTCTCTGGGCTCCTTATTTTTATTTATTTTTGATACAAAATATTCCAAAAGTACAGAGACCAGCTAAGAAAACACCCTTGTGCCCCACCCACATTAATATTTTACTATCTTTCTTTTTTGTTGTTCAAAATAGAGTAGTTCAGACCAGTTGAAGCCTCTCTTAGTCCAGCTCTCTGATCCCCTCCTCTTTTTTCTTCTCCAAGGAAGCCGTTATCCTGAAGTGGGTGTTTAATTTTTCCTGGTTTTTTACATGTATTTATAGTTATAAATTATGTATGTATACACATCACATAGTATGGTTTTGTGTTTTTAAAGTGGAGTCGATACAGTGTGTCATTTTGCGATTTGCGTCTTCACTCACCCTATGGTTCCAGTTTATTCACCTGCTGTGTAGGATTCTGCTGTGTGGCTGTGGACTGCCATGTTGCACAGCTGGCTGCAGGTCACACAGACACAGAATGGACAGTAGGGCCGTGTGACTATGGGGACCGATTTACTCATCGCCCGTAACTGGGCTCTTAGGAGAATTCTAGTTTATGCTCTTTTAACTGTGCTTCAGTGAAGATCCTTGGTATATCGCCATGAAACTTAGAATTTGAATGGAATTTCATTGATTTTACACATTAATTTGAGGAAAGTTGATTCTGAGTTTTTCCTTCCATGAACATAGTATATCTTTATTCAAGTCTTTTCATAGTGTTTTATGATTTTTCTTTATAAAGATCTCATAAATTTTTTGTTAGGTTTATTACTAGGTACCTAGATTTTGTTGCTGTCGTGAACAGCATATTGTTTGCTGTTGAGTTTTCTCATTGATTATATACTCTCCTATCCAGTAACTGCCGGACTGACTTCTCATGGTTGGTCAGTAGATTTTCTATGTAGATAATCACGTTGTCACCAGAACATAGTTTGTCTCTTCCTTCCAGTTTTCATACCTCTTAATTTTTGTCTGATTATATGGGATAGGACTTTTAGTACAATACAGAACTACAGGAGTACTAAACTGGCATCTTAGCTTGTTCCTGACTAAAATAGAAATGCTTCTAAAGTTTTACCATTAATTATATTTGCTGTTTATAAATATATGCGCGTTACCGTATTAAAAAAGTTCTCTCTATATGAATTTTCTAAAGACTTTGAGCATGAATGAATGCTTTTTCTGCATCTCTTAAGATGATCATGCTGTTTTCATGTGCTCTGTTATGTGATAGATTTTTTCCACCATCCTTGTATTCCTGGAGCATCCCCTACTCGGTAATGATTCTGTTTTATAAACTGCTGCATTTGGTTTACTGATATTTTATGTAGGATTTTTGCATTTGTGTCTCTGATTCTCTTCTACTTGTCTTGGCTGCTTTGGCTTCAGGGTTTCAGTCCTTCATGAAGTAAGCTGGGCAGCCTTCCCTCTTTCCTGTCCTTTGAAGCAGTTTGTGCAACTTGGGCATTCCGTGTTCCTGAAGGTTTGGTAAAACTTGGCTGTGAAATCACGTGTTCCTAGTGTCTTTTGTGGAGGCAGAGTTGGCTACTGACTCAGTTTCTTGAATGGTTATTGATTTAGTCTGGATTTTTATTCTTCTTGAGTAGTTACTCTATTTCTAGAACACTGTCCGTTTCATCTAAGTTTTCAAGTTTGTTGATATAGCATTATTCATCATATTCTGTTGTGACTTAAAAAAATCTCTCTACCTCATCTATACTTTTCATTCTTTTTTAAAAATTCCTGCTAGTGTTACTTTTACCTTATTTTTTATGGCTCACTTGATACAAGATTTGTATGTTTTATTAATTTTATTATATAACCACTTTTTTATATTGTCATCTTCCTGGAGTTTTTTTAATCTCTATTTCATTAATTTTGGATTTTAACTTTATTATTTCCTTCTTTTTATTTGAGTTTGCTTTGTTTGCCTTTTTATAATTTCTTTTTTTTTTTGAGGCAGACTAGCCCTGAGCTAATATCTGCCGCCAATCCTCCTCTCTTTGCTGAGGAACATTGGCCCTGAGCTAACATCTGTGCCCATCTTCCTCTTTTTTTTTTTAATGTGGGATGCCTGCCACAGCATGGCTGGATAAGCGGTGCATAGGTCTGCACCTGGGATCCAAACTGGCGAACCCTGGGCCGCCAAAGCAGAACGTGTGAACTTAACCACTGCACCACCAGGCTGGCCCCCTCTTCTTATAATTTCTTAAACTAGTTGTTTAACTTATGCCCTCGAGAAGTTTCGACATAAAGTTCTCACATCATCATTCTGTCCTACATATTCTATCATGTGTGTGATGATTTTCTCATAATTTGTAAGTTAGCTATCAGTGAATTTTAAAATTTTCCAAACATAGATGTTTCTCCTTGAGCTTTTATTGTTGATTCTAATTTAATGACGTTAAGAACATGATTTGCTTTTTATGGATTTTTTTGTATTTGGTCTGACTTCCCTTTAGTACATGCTCAGCGTTTGCAAGAATTCCAGGCATGCTTGAAGACAACGCCGATCCCTTAATTTGGGGTATAGGGTCTCTCTGTCAACTGTGCGTGTTCTCAGGTTTTCTGTGTCCCAACCGCTTTCCGTCTCCGGTGCATCCGTTTATCGTGGAGGATGCTGTGCCTTTGTCGGTCTCTCCTTGTAGGTCTGTCAGATTCGTCTTTACAGATTTTGAAGACTATCTTGTTAGTTGCAAACAAACTCATGATTGTCAAAATATAGCCTTCACAATATGGTCTTCTTGCTGGATATTTTTTTTATTCATCATTATATAATGTCTCTATTAGGCTTTTTACCTTAATTTCTGTTTTGTCTGATATTACTTCCGGCTTTTTTTTTTTGGCATTTGCATAGTATAGCTTCTTCATTTTTTGACATATTTATTTCTAGTCTTTAAAAATTTTTGTCAGAGTTAAATATGGATGTAGATTGAAGAGTCAGGTAGTTCCATAAAGTTTATTAAAAGAAACAGCCATCTCCCACCCCCTCCCTGCCACTTCTTTATCTCTGGAGGCAACCATTTTCAACTCTTTACTGATCTTTTTATGTTTCTCTCCAAATCTCTAAATAATATTCTTATTTTGCTAATTATCGCCTTTTCTGTTTTGGGCAATAGCAGCTGACTTTCCACCGTGGAGAATGAAGACCTAGCTTTCTTTCCTCCACCAACACATGTAGTTGTCCTTCATATAATAGTTTTTAAAAGCTCAACATGGCTGGGTTTTTTTAAGGCTATATAAACACTATTTGGAGCTGACCATTATGAATCTAACTGCTTTTCCTGCTCTTTTCTCTGGAGTTCATAATTATCTTTGTTTCATCTTAGTTTTCCTTGTACATATCATGATTCAACTGCAAATTCTGCCGGTCGTCTAAATGTCCTCTCACTCAGAGTCGTCGAGTATTCCAGCACTACATCTCAGAGAAGTCTCCTCTGAGCCTTCTAACCTGCTCTGACCTGAACTGTCAGCTTCTTATGCCTCTAAGCACAGATATCATCCTGTGTCTTCCTTCCACATCTCAGAGAAGTCTCCTCTGAGCCTTCTAACCTGCTCTGACCTGAACTGTCAGCTTCTTATGCCTCTAAGCACAGCTGTCATCCTATGTCTTCCGTCCACATCACTTGGGAAGGTCTTTTGCTCTGGCTTGTGACAACTTTTCTCTCTTCTGTGTCCTAGATCTCCTCTTTCTTGATTTACTCCATTGTTTTGGTGGAGCACATCCTATTGAAACTTCCTAAGAAAGGATGGATGGAGGGTAAATTTTTTTTGACACCTTAATCAGCCCTCACATTCGATAGGTAGTTTGGCTGGGTATAGAAATCTACGCTGGAAATTATTTTACCTCAAATTTTTGAAAGTATTGCTCCATTGATTTCTAGCTTCCAGTGTTGATGTTAGAAACTGTTATGATTTCTGATTCTTTGCATGTGGCCTGTGGTTCTCTCTCTGGAGGCTTGTGTTGTCTTCTTTGTTCCTTGTGTTCTGACATTTTATAGCACTGTATTTTGGTGTGGGTCTAATGTCATTTCTTGGCTAGGCACATAGTGGGCCTTTTAATCTGGAAATTCATGTCCTTCAGTACTAAGAAATTTTCTCAGATCTTTTAAAACCCTTTGTTATGAAAAATCTAAGACAGAAATGTATGGAAAATTGTATCTAGTACCCAGCTTTAATAATTACCAAAAGTGGCCAGACTTGTTTCATCTGTAGCCCCAAATTCACCCACCCACCCATCTTTCCCCTATTCTGGATTATTTTGAAGCAAATCCCAGACACAGATTATTTCATCTTGACTTACGTCATTGCAGGTCTCTTTCCCACTAGGTTCTTTTTTTTTCTTGGAACTCCTATATTTCAGATGTTAGAACCCCTGGACTGTCTTCTGTTTTTTCCTCCTCTTCTGTCATATTTTGCATATCTGGTTTTTATCTCCTTTCTGGAACATTTCTTCAAGTTTACCTGCCCATCCTTTTACTGAGTGTCACATTTCTGCCACAGATAGTCCTTTTTATGGCAGTCTATTCTTATTTCATAGCTACAGTGTTGTCTGACCCCTCTGAGGATGTTAATGATAGTGATGTCTCAAGTTTTCTTTTGTGTGAATTTCTCCATTTCTTTGAATTTGTTCTTTCTTTTTATTTGCATTGGTTTCTATTTCTTAAGCTTAAAGGCTTTCCCATCCCCAGGGCAGTGGGTGGTAGTCCTCGATTCCTGGTCTCCAGGCTGGTTCCCTCCCTCGCTTCCGGTCCCTGCTGTGGTCCTCACTCTGGAGCACAGCTGGGTCTTGTTCTTCTGCTCGTGTCGTCATCACGGTCTGCAGCACCGTCGGGGGCCCTCCTGCCTCACTGCTCCCAGTCTCCTGCAGGCTGTGCCGCCGGCCACAGATCCTGTACCCAGGCTGCCACTCAGGGCTCCTGTTCCTCTGAAGGTGATGCCCTGGCTCTTGTCCTTGGACTTGTCACCGTGCTGTGAGAAAGTGCCAGCTGGGGGTCTGTGCCCTGAGATGCCCCATGGCCTTATCACAAGGCTTGGTTCTATAATTCTGTCTATTTTTAATGACATTAATTGGGTATTTTTCTTAGTATTATTCATTAAAAGTAACATAAGTTCACTTTTAAAATTTGGAAATTACTAAAACTTGAATATCGGTTATAGTCTCACTACCTGGTGGAAAGCCCTGATGGTATGTGTGTGTATATGACACACTGTGGAACTGAAAGGACCATTTCAACCCATATATATGTAATTTGGTAAAAACACAGGGTCATACTGTATGCCGTGTTGTATAATTTATTTAGATTTACTATGTCACGTATTTTTATTTTATGGTAGTTTTTGGAATTGTAAGTTTGGGAATTAATTTGATTCGTAGTTGATTTGATTTTCATGTTTTCTTCTGATCCAGAGCAGATAAAATCCCCTCGTCTCTGTACTCCACCTACCGCCACGCCTGCTCCACTGCCGAGAAGAACCCAGAAAGTACGGCTCCCAGGTCACTCGGTCACGAGACACACTCTCTTCCCTCCTCTGGTCACGAGATGTGCTGGTGACGCCTGCCGGTGCTGGTCGGGTCAGGTCGAGCTGGGTCCAGCCAGAGCTGTGGGTTCAGAGGCTGCCAGTCTTGGCACCAGGGGGGCCGGGTGTGGTGTCAGCTCACAGACACTTAGCTGGAGGCCTGAGCAGCCCCTGACAGAGCGCTTCCTTGAAGCACCACGTGCAATACAGATCTACTCTGCTGTTTGTTGTCTTCGTGTGCCCCGCTGAGGCCGTGATGCGATTCCTGTGTGCCTGTCCTGAGCTGGAGCTTTCAGTTCGGGTGGCCTCCCAGATTCAGTGGCCAGGCTCAAGGCCACAGCGTCGGTTCTGAAGTGTGTGGTAGGGGAAGGTCTGTGGCAGTTTTCTGACGTTTGGACGGTTGAGTTCTTTTTTTTTTTAAAGATTTTATTTTTTTCCTTTTTCTCCCCAAAGCCCCCGGTACATAGTTGTATATTCTTAGTTGTGGGTCCTTCTAGTTGTGGCATGTGGGACGCTGCCTTAGCATGGCTTGATGAGCAGTGCTATGTCCGCGCCCAGGATTCGAACCGACGAAACACTGGGCCGCCTGCAGCAGAGTGCATGAACTTAACCACTCGGCCACGGGGCCGGCCCCTTTTTTAAAGATTTTATTTTTTTCCTTTTTCTTCGGAGTTCTTTTGTGGTGGGTTCTGCTTATCGGGGACAGTGATGGGGACCTGGGTCGAGTCTGAGGAAGCCTGCATCAGTGAGGTGGCAGGGCTGGGAGCAGCTGCCCCCCATTCCCTCCACTAACAAGGCGGCAGGGAGAGGGCCTGGCTTCCCGCAGTGTCTTGGGGAGCGTGCTGTTGGTGCAGTGCTCGTGTTTGCTGGTTTAAATCTTCTGACGTCTGCAGGGCCAGCTAGTCTGAATGAGGCTCTTCCAGCCAGCTGACTGCAGTTCCATTTTCATGTCTGTCTGCCAGAACCCCTCCTGGCTATGAGCTTGGATAATTGCTAACGGTGATAGGGACCCAGAAAATTTGAGTGGGCAAAGCATGAAGGTCGAGCTCTCCCACTTGTCTTGACTGGTGCTGAAACAGCTCGCAGTTGTGCTGGGGTGCCGAGGTGGCCTCGCTCCTCCCTGCCCAACTCCACAGCCCTACTTCTGGGGGCTTCTGGAATGTTTTCTGATACTTCATCTGAAAGGCCTTAGGTTCTATGGTTTCTGGTCTCACTTTGGGAGACTGTGAGCTTACTGCATACTCCTGGTGTCTTCTGGCATGACACCAGAACTGGAACTTGTTTTGCTTTTAAAATGTGTGTTGTGTCTTCCTTTTTATAATGAAAATGATGTGTTTGAACAAATATCTTTCTTATGCAAATAGGTGATCATGTCTAGTCTTTTTTAGTGAGTCCGTTAAATGCTCGTTGAGAACTGGTAATTGTCTCTTGTACTAAGTCTCAGTCCTTTTTCTGTATGTTTTATTTTTTAACATCCTATCATAAAAAGCAATATGACAGTGTTACTTACAAGTTTGAGAAACAGGGACTAAATCATCGTCGGTTCATAGTTCTGCCCTCCCCGCCCAGCCTCCCTCCATATGCTCTGGCCCTTTTTCATTACGTACATGATTTTCACGCTTGTGGTGATGGTGTGCATAGAACTGTGTTCTTTCTTAGGCTTGTTTATAATTGTGTAAATTTTTGATATGACAGTTAGCATCCAGCATTAGGGAGAGGATTTCCTTTCCCTCCTCATGGGGTCCTAGTGCCCGTCTTCCCTCTGCACAGAGAGACCATGGAGATGAGCAGTCCTGCATTCAGCCGTGCTTGTGTTTCCTGTCTGGCCTAATTGTTAAAACTAACCACTCATCTCAGATACAGCCCCGGGAATGAAGGTGGAACCCAACTGTGTGGATGAACCCTTGAAACTGCTCATGATTGCGCTGGGAGGACTCAGGGCAGCGATGACAGACCCCGCCCAGTATGACGGTGAGGACAGGGCTGTCTGCGCTGGGTGTCTGTGGGCTGAGGAGGCGTGTCTGACTGTGGTCGGAGCTCCGTGGCTGGTCCATTCCCCCGTAGGGATAGTAGCCCGAGTGTATTCCCTGCGATTCAGGTCTGGTGGTTAAGCCTGAGCACTCATTTCAGGTGGGATGGGAGCTCAGAAACTCAGGCGGGCACGGACCCTTGGCAGAAGCTGAAGATTCTGCTCTTTGGCATTCCAGTGGGACAGGCATGGGGAGGAAGAAAGCTGAGTGATGTCACTAGGGTGTGGTTTCCTTTCTTACCCTAACTGCCTGAGTAGCGATGACACTCAGCATTGGGCCTCTGCTTCTGTGTGACTGCAAGATGGCAAGTCACAAGCGTTCGTTTGTGGAGTAAGAGCGTGAACAGTTCAGAGCGCGTAGGGGTGCAGAGTGGTCCATAAAAGACTAAGTTCCAGTACTTTCAGATTTTTGTTATGAAAAATTCAAAGGCTAAAATAAGCCACATTTTTACCTAGTATCTGTAATAGATTTTTATTTATTATGAATTCATTTCATTTAAACCAGGACAGAATGTCCCATGAGAGCTTCCCAGAGGGAATATTAAAACCACCTTAGTTCCACTGCTCACTGATGGGGCTGGAACACCTCAGCTGTGATGGTTCTGAGGGCCGAGTGTGTGGTCACGTGGGGAGCGTGCCTTACAGAGGTGTGCTCCTGCAGAGCGTGGTGTCTAGGGACCTTGAGGCCTGGGTGGAACCCCAGTACTTCAGCAAGACTGATGAAAGGTCAGGTCAGCGTTGTTTCTAAAAGCAGCAGAGATTCCGTTTCCAGGTTTTATGGTTGGCCCACTGGTTGCCCGACCCTGGCATCCAGAAGCCATGACTCTTTGCCAGTGGCAGACCCTACAGTGGCTGGGATGTGGAGCCTCCAGCAGATGTGACAGTGTGTGGGAGAGTGGATGTGGTTTCAGAGGGGAGTATGAATAATGGTGGAGGTTTGTGATGGTGAAGGAATCCGTCGGATAACATTCCCTCAGACATCTAGGAAGAAGCAGGGACAGTATGTGGCTCTGTTCTGCCCGTGTCGCAGGCACCCATGTCACATGCTTGTCACCTGTCTAATCTCTGCCACCTGCGTGATGGGAAAACTTGTTTTCAGTTCCTGGCTAGAGGACGTGAGCAGCCCCAGGGTCAGTGGAGTGTCGGACCTAAGAGTTGGCTGCCGTAGTGGTCAGGGCTGCCGCAGTGAGCCTGTGCACCCGGTGCCGGCCTCGTGCTCCTCCCACGGAGCATCTCCTGGGGGAGTGGGCAGGGTGGGCATTAGGTAGCTTCCCGCACCCCGTCAGTCCCTTGAAGCATCTCCTCCCATGTTTCCCTGCTGGTCTAACTGGGTTTCTCCACCTGCAGTTCTGTCTGCCCAGATTGCAGTGATTTCTGAAAGGCTCGGCCCCGCCTTGGGCGTCAGTGAGGACGATGGCAGCTGTGAGGCATCGAAGATCCAGCTCAGCGTCCTTGCCCCAGAACTGGAGCAGCAAGAACAGAAGGTGAGGGTAGGTGCACCTAGGAAAGACACAAGGTGTCGAGTGTTGCTGGGTTGTGCAGAAAGTACCAGATGCCTAGGCTCTGCTGTCACTTGTTTGCTAGGTAAACTGTGCAAGTGAAGCAGGACGTCCAGGAGCTGGGTGGTCCTCTGTCCCAGGATCAGCAGGCCCTGCCTGTTTGTGTACAAGCTCTTTTTACGTTTTTAAAGAAGAATGTGCAGCCAGAGACTGTTGTGGCCCTCTTGGCCCTTTATAGACAGGGGTGGCTGCCCTGCTGCCCGCTGTAAAGTTCCACGAGTAGAGGTCGCGAGAGGACACTCGGCCTGTGCTGTTTCCAGGAATGGGAGTGGGAATGCTTGTGCCAAAGTGCGTTGTGGTTTCCTCTCCAAGTGCAAGCCGGTTGTGCAGTCTGGTTAGCTCAGCTGTGGCCCTGCCCTACGTCAGCCTGTAAACAGTACCGCATCGGTACGGCGTTAGGCCTACATGTGCTGCCCTCTCTGGAATGCCACACCCTCAGTGACCTCTTCTCTCAGGTTGTGGATCTCCTGCTGACGTCTTTTTGTCAGAACCTGATGGCAGCCTCCAGCTTTGCTCCACCAGACAGGTAGAGTCTGGAAAGTTTCACTGGGTGGTCTGGACGTGGCCTGGGTGGCCTGGGTGCTCCGGGAGGGCCTCCCTCTTGGAGCAGAGCTTCTCCCTGTGTCCACGATGAGGAGAGAGGTTGTGCCTGGTCCTGCCCTCTGACTTCCTGCTGTACTGGCTGAGGGCCAGCTGGGTGCAGGAGCAGTGCTGATTTTTACCAAGCAGAGACATGCAGAAGTTGCACACTGCCACAGGAGACCTCGCTGTTTGGGGAGCAGCCTGGTTCCTTCTTAGGCATACTGTCGTGACGGCTCATCCACCAGCCTCGGGGTAGGGCCGTTCAGGGTCAGAACTGGCCACTGTCCTCGTCTCTGGCTGTTTCTGTAGGCAGGGCCCCTGGGCTGCCCGCTTCACAATGACCATGTGTGGACACGCGCTCCTCCCTGCCGTGCTCACCAGGCTCTGCCAGCTGCTCCACCACCAGGTAGGGCTGTGGCCTCTCTAGCGGGACGTGGGCTCTCACCCGTTCCCTCCTGCAGAACCACTTTCTTTTCTCATTTTAGGGCCCAAGCCTGAGTGCCTCGCATGTGTTGGGGTTGGCTGCCTTGGCTGTCCACCTTGGCGAGTCCAGATCTGTGCTCCCAGAGGTGCATGTGGGCCCTCCTGCCCCTGCCAGGGACCTCTCCATCCCTGAGTTCTTCAACAGCCTCCTGACGTGCAGGACCGCAGAGTCCTCGCGCTTGTGCCTGAAGTGAGTTCTCCCCCTTGTCCCTCAGTCACCTCTCTTCTCTCTCTTGACGAAAGTAACACATTTGACAGAATTAGCAAAAATACTTGTGCTCCACAGATAATGACTCATTAATATTTGGGGATATGTCCTTCCAGAATCTTATTTTGTGTGTATTTATATGTGTGTGTTTCTCTGTTTGAAAAAAATGAGATCATCCTGCTTTACCAAACTGCCTTTGAAGACGCTAACAATAGACTGTAGACGCCCTTCCACATCAGTGAGCGTTCTTCCATGTCGTGGTGGGAGCTGCTGCGTGTTGTACTGGGGCGCCTGGTGCTTGGTTGGACCCATCCCTCTGGTTAGGTTCCTGGATTTCCCTGTGGTGAGCAACCCTGGGCCACAGCTCTTTCTCTAGGATAAACTCCTGCACAGGGAACTGCCCTGCTCAAAGAGAAAGTCACCTTACAGTGTCTTGAGGCCCATTACCCTACAGGTCTGTGCCAGTGTACATGCCGCTGTCTGCTTACCGCATCATCCCCGCCCGTCTGTGTGGGGGCACCTGGTAAGTCGACAGCGAGCGTGGAGCATGATGCAAGGCGCCAGGTATTGGGAGAGGTGGGCAGGTGGGAGTGAGGGCAACTGCCTGCCGGGGAGAGCAGGGCTGTGTCCCAATGTGCTGAGTGGGTGGAGCCCTGGGAAGTCCCGGTGTGACTTGGGTCTGTAGGGCTTGCTATGGCTGCCAGAGTGAATAGACAGAGGGTCCCAACAGAAGCCAGGAGGCTCCGGTGGGAGTTCTTGGCTGGGACTGTGGTCGCAGTTCATCGACAGAACTGACAAAAGGCATAAGGAGTGCAATGGAGCAGGGAAAGACGAGCACAGGAAAGCCTGCCCCATACCACCGCCCACCAGTTGTCCTCGCCATCCACAGTGGGAGGCAGAGTGGTCCAGCCCCTCCTGGGCTTGTGGCAGCACCTGACAGACCCCACCAGGAGTCAGTCGTGTAGGCGCTGTGGTCCCCCATTTCTTCCACGCCATCTTCCTGACTTTGGGCCCTGAGGTTGGTCTCTCTTCTCACTGGTCTCCTCTCCCACACTTCACAGCTGACCATGGTGGGCAAAGGCTGCCCCAGGCTTAGTTTAAAATTGAGCATGCTTCTCTCTGGTTCTGCAGACTTTTTTTAGGAAGGAAAAATGAATAATTTGCTAACACTTGCTAAAAAAAAAGCCCTTTTTACGTAATTACACGAGTAACACCCCCATCACGTCTCCAGACTCCATTCTGTTTGTTCTGGCTGTGGCTTTTCACAGGCAGTGGAAGCAAGCCCTTGTTTGCACAGAGTCTGAATGTTCACGTGTTGTCTGAGTCTCTGCCGTCAGTGTGGACGAGCTCAGACCAGATGGCCCATGCGGGCCATTCTCAAGTGCTCGGAGGGGCTGAGGCCGAGGACTGTCTGCAGGCCAGCTGCCGTAGAACGCACTCAGCTCACTCTTGAATTGCAGACTTTTCTTTCGTCCCTTATTTTGCACGGATCACATTTCTACAATTTCTATTTTCTATTTTCAGGTTTTGTACAGCGGCAATTTCTTATTCTTTGTGTAAGTTTTCTTCCCAGTCACGTGATATTTTGTACTGCTGTTTATCTCCAGGCCTTATAAAAAAGGTAGGTCTATTAGGTTTCCTTTTTCCATTCTCCTCTAAGTCTCCAGTTTTATGCAGGTTTCCAGCCCAAAGTCCACGGTCGCTGCTGGCTGAGAGTCCTTTCTCGGTGTGCAGCCCTGTGCTCTGTGATTCCCCAGGCCACCTCTTAGAGGCTGCCACAACTATCTGCGTGGGCCAAACACTGCTTTTTCCTTGTGTTCTGAGTTAAAATGAGGGGATGTAAGATGACAGCTACAAATGCCCCTCCCTTTTTTAGGAGAAACAGAAATTGGTATTTATAAAATAGGGATATAAGAAGATAAATATTCATTAAAAAATATCTTTCCATTTAAAGAAGAACTCTGAATTTCCTCTAAAGACGTGTCTCGTCCAGTGAATGCTTGTTACATTTCTTAGAAGACCAGAGGAATTTAACGGTGCGTGTGAGAAACCGCAAATGCTGGAAGTGAAGTTACAATGTGAACAAGAGTTACTCCTTCTGCAGAGTTTTAGGGAACATCTCTTGTGAAGTTGAAACCTGGTTCTCAGTTCCAGGCTTCACATTAAAGTCACCTGAGCAGCTTTGGGAGGTAGCCTCGTGGGCTCTAACTGGTGAGGCAGTCAGCACTGGGAGCAGCCTGGTGTCCTGGGCGCACCACTGCTCCCCACTTGTTTGCATCGAGGAGCTTAGTCCCAGATGCCCGAATTTTCAAGCAAGGAATGAAGATTAGGAGGAGTGATCTAGACAAGGAAGTCCCCCAGCCCACTCTCTAGTTCTGATCCAGCTGTGCCCTCCTCCATGGTCCCCTTGATCAGCCTGCAGCTGGAAAGTGTTTTGCTTATGCAATTGGTAAGCTTTTTCGTGAAAAGACCAGTGCTGCAAAAGTCTGGGAGCACGGCTGTTCGCGGCTGCAGGGCTAGACCAGCTCCTCCCTGTGGAGGGCAGTCAGGCCCAGGGAGCCTGCTTCGGGGCAGTTCGCCCAAGGAGGCAGATGTGCCAGGGTTTACATACAGGCTGCTCCCTGAAATGCCATCTATAACGGTGGACACAGGGTGCCCAGGGCCCCACGAGGGCTTGGTGAGGCCGCTGCGGGGTCTCCACACTGCCGTGCTGTGCACAGCCAGGTCACTCACGTATTTTCAGTTTCAGTGTCTCTTTCAGTTTCAGTTCTTGGTGTTCAGATTGTTCTCCGAAGCCCGAGACCCTCTCTCTCAGGAGGACACAGCCGGCCTTGCCTGGAAGCCCTTGGGCCTGCCCTCCATGGACTGGCAGCGAGCTGCCCTCTGTCTGTGGAGACAGAGAACCTTCCAGGAGTTATTGAAGGAGAAGCAATTTCATGTAGGTCCCATTGTCCCTACTTCTCACCTCGTCTTAACGCCCAGGGCTTTGGGGTGTGGACTCGGGGCTCCCTGAGGACGTGATGGGCAGGCGGTGGGCCTGAGCTGGTGATGCCGAGCAGCACAGACGGGACTGATTGAAAGTGTTATTGGGATCAGTGTAGGTTCACATGCAGATGTAAGAAATGAGGCAGAAAGATCCCATCTGATCTTTGCCCAGTTCCTCTCAGTAGTAGCATTTTGCAGAAAATTTTAAGGGTGAATAAAAACATATTTTAAACATATCTGCCAGGCTCCGATTTGGGCTGGGCTTTTCAGAGCGCAGTCCCTGGGAACCGTGGCCCGCTCCAGCCAACATGCCTGTGTTGGTAGTCTCTGCTCCCTTTTCATAACTTTTCATTTATTTCTTGGATGTTTGCCTGCTTGTTTTGATCTTTAGATAAATTCTCAACTGTTCTATATAATTTTTAAATTCTTTTATCGTTAACGATATTAATTATTAGTGGTTAAGATTGGCCATTCTCACTGCCAAGGCCCAGGTTCATTTCCCATTTGGAACCACACCACCCCTTTGTCGGTTGTCATACAGTGGTGGCTGCAGGTGGCTGTGGTGCTGAAATGTCTGCCACTGGTACTTCAAATACCAGCGGGGTCACCCATGATGGGCAGATTTCAGTGGAACTACCAGACTAAGACAGACTAGGAAAGAGGACCTGGCCACCCACTTCTGACAAAACTGGCCCTGAAAACTGTATGAGTGGCAGTGGGGCATCGTCTCATTGAGCGCCAGGAGGGGAGAGGACGGCGTGACAGGCGAGGCAGGGCTCTGCTCTGCTGTCCACAGGGCCCTGGGAGTCGGGATCCACTCCATGGAACTGATAACAAATGTCAGTTAATCAAGAGTTGCTCTGGGGGGCTGGCCTGGTGGCGCAGCGGTTAAGTTTGCACGTTGCACTTCTCAGCGGCCCAGGGTTCGCCAGTTCAGATCCCAGGTGCAGACATGGCACCCCTTGGCAAGCCATGCTGTGATAGGCGTCCCACATATAAAGTAGAGGAAGATGGGCACAGATGTTAGCTCAGGGCCAGTCTTCCTCAGCAAAAAGAGGAGGATTGGCAGCAGATGTTAGCTCAGAGCTAATCTTCCTCAAAAAAAACACAAAGAGTTGCTCTGGGGCCAGCCCTGGTGGCCTAGCAGTTAAGTTCAGTGTGCTCTGCCTCAGCAGCCCAGGTTTGGTTCCTGGGCGCAGACTAACACCCCTCTGTTAGCGGCCATGCTGTGCTGGTGGCCCACATACCAAAAAATAGAGGAAGACTGGCACAGATATTAGCTCAGGGCGCATCTTCCTCAACAAAAAATTAATAATAAAAGAGTAGGTTGGACAGTCTGTGTTTCCCATGAAGAGTAAAGGTGCAGGAGCATTGTGCCCACCGGCTGCTCAGCAGGCACCTCACCTGCATCTCAGGGCCACTGTCCCATCTCTGGGTAACCCTGGCCTTGCTCCTCCTGCTTGGCCACACACGTGTGTCACCTGGCTCTGGCCTTTACACAATGGGAGCATGTTGCGTGTGTGTTCCTGTGATGTCCTTTTTCACATGCAAACGTGAGGTTTTGAGATTAGTCTTTGTGTTGATGTGTGGAATTTTTTTTTTTCTTCGAGGAAGATTAGCCCAGAGCTAACTGCTGCCAATCTTCCTCTTTTTGCTGAGGAAGATTGACCCTGGGCTAACATCCGTGCCCATCTTCCTCTGCTTTCTATGTGGGACGCCTCCCACAGCATGGCGTGCTAAGTGGTGCTGTGTCCACACCTGGGATCTGAACCGGTGAACCCTGGGCCGCCGAAGTGGAATGTGCGCACTTAACTGCTGCACCACCGGGCCAGCCCCGATGATGTGTGGAATTTAATGTTGATGTTCCAAGAATTTAAAAACAAGAAATATGCTACTGTGAATATTTGAAGCATGTTATTATATCAAGTTTATTCTTTGGTTATTTGCCTAACCCAAGTGAACTAGAAAGTGATTTCTTTGCTAGTGCTGCTGTACAGTAACTTGAGAGGTTTGTCGCGGGTTGTGGATGCCACAGGTTAACTATTCAAAACCAGGCAGTATGCTGGAGAATTCAGTTTAAAAGTACCAATTTGTGGGGGTCAGCCTGGTGGCATAGTGGTTAAGTTCACACATTCTGCTTTGGCAGCCCAGAGTTCATGGGTTCAGATCCCGGGCACAGACCTACACACCACTCGTCAAGCCCTGCTGTGGCGGTACCCCATGTGCAAAATAGAGGAAGCCTGGCACAGATGTTAGCTCAGGGCCAATCCTCCTCACCAGAAGGAAAAAGTACCAATTTGAGTGGTTTTAGTTAGCTTCACATTCAGACTTAAATTAAGCAATATGTCAGTTTATCATCAGGGCTTGGTGCCCACATCTCAGTCTAACAGTGGGAAATGGTATGACGACAGAGATTCTTCTGACAGACACAAGCACGGTTCCCTTCCTCTGAGACTCTTTCAGTGGCAACGTTAGCATAACACAGTGCACGAGATGCAATGACACTTTTATAAACCCAACCTATGACTTCTGGTCCTTGTGAAATTCAGTTGGTCTTCTCTCAGTTAACTTACAGAGACTGGTTACAGCTGGAACTGGAAATTCAACCTGAAGTTGATTCTCTTTCAGATACAGAAAGGTGAGTATTGGGGCTGGCCCGGTGGCATAGTGGTTAAGTTCACGTGTTCTGCATCAGCAGCACGGGGTTCGAAGGCTCGGATCTCAGGCGTGGACCTAGGACTGCTTATCACGCCATGCTGTGGTGGCATCCCACATACAAAATAGAGGAAGATTGGCATAGATGTTAGCTCAGGGACAATCTTCCTCACCAAAAAAAAAAAAGAGAAAAAAGGAAAGGTAAGTATTTAAATGGATCTGCCCTTTAAAATGTTATGGTTTTCTACATTGTCTTAAAGTCAAAGTTTTGTCATTATATCCTCAATTTAATATTCAGTTTAACGTATAACCTGTGAGGACAATTTCATTCATTCATTCCTGTCTTCAACAAACTGAGTTCCTACTGTTTACCAGACATTTCTAGAATGTTGTAGAAGCTGAGGATGCAGACTGAATGAGACCAGCCTGCCCATATGGCACCTCTGTGCATATATAGGGTGCCGATGCCCACAGGCTCCCCACTTGCACTTCCACTCCTGACACCCTGACTGGGCCTTCTTGCCAAGAAATTGTACAGAACTGTACACCTGTACAGATAGAATGGATTAGAGGAAGGGACAAGCACCCTGAAGACACCAGACTGGGCTGTGAGAGGGGGTTCCTGGAGAGGGGTGGGGAAGCAGCCAACGCACGTACCCAAGGTGGGAGAGAAGCAGAGAAAGCTGCATGTAATGAGGGGCTGTGGTGGGATCCTGAGTCCTGCCAGGGAGCCTGAGAGTTCTCAGCTGATGTCGGCCAGCCCGCTGCTGTCTCCCACACTTGGCCAGCTGGGGAGCCAGAGGACAGGACCAATGCCTCATGGAGCGCTGGCTTTGAAGTGGTGGCCCCGGGAGCGGGTGAAGCAAGGTCTGAGCCCATGTGGGTCCCAGGGCCCATTATGAGACCGTTGGGAGGTCAGACGTGCTGTTCTGGGCATGCGAGCAGGGTGCTGGCAGGGCTGTGGGTTTGAGCGGTGGAGGTCAGGGAGGGAAATGTGCTGTAGAGACCCCGGAGGGGCACAGAGACCCCAGGGGGGCAGCTGAGGGCAAGGGTCACATCAGCTGTCCTTGAGCCACTGTCCTTCATGTGTTCAGAGACCCTTCCCACACACGTGGAGTGCTGTGTCTCCCCGCGCTTGTATCATAGTGTCAGATTCTGGATGGAACAAATAGAAAAGTTGCTGTGATGAAAAGAACAATAAACTGCTTTTTCCAACAAAATAACTGTTTACTGTTCAGGTTTGCACCAAGCGGGCTTTGTGAGTGCTTCCTTCAAAGGGTCACCTGTCCTTGGGTCTCATTCCTCTTTCCCTTCCCCTCCTCTTTCCAGTAGGAAAAGAAGAAATTTCTGCTGTGACCATTTCTTAACTTGCTCTCAGGTCACCATGTGTTCTGAGATTTCCTTTCTTTCCTTTTTTAATTGCACAAGGGACACTCAGGTGTGTTCTGTGCAAGTGCCCCATGGCATGGAGGAAGCACCTGCCCTCTGTCCCCTCCGTCCCTCGCCCCCTTGTGGTGGTATGGGGACGTCTTAGTTGGGTTTGGCTCTTTCTACGTAAAGAGACTGCAGTGTTGGTGGCTCTCTGTGCTGCAGTTCTCAATTACTATGTCCTTCAGACCTCCCATGGGCATCTGGGCCTAGTCCACATCTGGACACCTTTGCTAGTGGACCTAGGGGCAGTTCGCAGGCATCCTGGGATGATGACTCAGCCTGGACAGGGTGCAGGTGCCCACTCCATTCCCCAGCTCAGGAGCCATGTGTCAGCAGTCACCCAGCGGGATGGCCCAAGTGGGCCTTGATTAGTGGTAGAAGGCCTTCCCACAGTCCCCGGCCCCTGATGCCACCCCTGCTGGTGCTGTGCCCCTTGCTGTGGGCTCACTTCCCAGGCACAGGAGCCCCTGCTTACAGCTTTCTTAGCACAGACCTGGGTGTTTGCTGTTGCAGGCGGGACTTTCACCAGTGGGCGATCCACGAGCATTTCCTGTCCCAGCCGGCTGCTGCAGGGGGCTGCGATGGAGACCTGGAGACAGCGTGCACAGTTCTTGTCGATGTGCTGCTGGACTTCTGCCAAAGGTTAGCAATGCTAATGCCAAAAAGGGTCTGACTTTTGATTTTGGTCCTTCTGAGCTTGTGTTCTTGTTTCTCTCAGTCCAGTTTGTATTGTACGAGGCAGAACTGAACATGTCCTGATGGTAAGCCTGAGTCCAGAAGAAATAAAGACCAGTTTCCTGGGTCAGTTCAGTCTGAGTCCAGGAGAAATAAAGACCAGCTTCCTGGGTTAGTTCAGTCTGAGTCCAGGAGAAATAAAGGTCAGCTTCCTGGATCACTTTTCTTCATGTGTATCTATTTGCCAGTGGCAACAGCTTTATCTTTCTCCTATGTCACCTGGTATTCAGGATCAGCAAAGGTGAAAAGTGGGACGAAAGGTCTGGCAAGTGGTGAGCACTGCCCAGTGTTACCATCCCAGGTGCGTGCAGACTGCCATGGACTGACTGCCACAACAGGCCGGGAGGCCGTAGCGTCTAGGCTGTGTTGGGTGTGTTTCTGCTGAAGTATCTGTTTTCTCTCTTCATCCTCATGATTGCCGTGTCATGGTGGTGAGGTCATGAGAAATTCCATTTTCTACGTTTCAGGTGATACATTATTTTACTTCAATCATAGAAAATGAATCCTGTCATTACACTCTTAAGAAACGATGTCCAGGCAAATGGTTACTGAAGACACAACACAAGACAGACACCTTTGCTTCTCCCAGTGCCCTTCTGTTCTCCACAAGGATCAGTAAACGTGTAGTCCACTCGGCACAACTCTTACAAACTCATGTTACATTTCAGTAGCACCAAGCACTGGAGTTCCTCCTGCCACACTTAGTGGCCAGGAACAACACATGCCAGGCAAACTGAAGTTCGGGCCACTCCTCTTGTCCTTTGGTTTTCCCTAGGGCTCTTGAGAGCAGCTCAAGAGGGACAGACAAGTATGTGTGCCCAGGGCGAAATCAATGAATGTCTGTGCATGCCCTCCAGCCCCTGGCAACCATGAATTTACTGTCTACAGATTTGTCAATTCTGGACATTTTGTATAAATGGAAGCATACAATATGTGGTTCTTTGTGTCAGGCTTACTCAGAATAATGTTTTCAGAGTTCATCCTTGTTGTAGCATGTATTGAACTTCATTCCTTTTTATGGCTGAATAATATTCCATGGAAGATATACCACATTTTGTTTATCCATTCATCAGTTGATGGACATTTGGGTTGTTTTCACTTTTTGGCTATGAATAATTCTGCAGTGAACATTTGTCTGCAGGTTTTTGTGTGGTCCTGTGTTTTCATTTTTCTTGGGCCTATGCCTAGGAATGGAATTGCTGGGTCTTACCCTACATTTGGCTTTTTGAGGAATGACCAGACTGTTTTCTAAAACTGCACCGTTTTACATTCTCCCCAGCAGTATAGGAGGGTCCCAATTTCTCCACATTATCACCAGCAATGTTATTGTTATCTGGTTTTTTGATAATGTCCATCCTAGTGATGTGCAATGTTATATTTCTTTATGGTTTTATTTGCTTTTTCCTGATGGCTAATGACATTGAGCATCTTTTCATTTGCTTGACTTTTGTGTATCTTCTTTGGAGAAGTGTCTATTCAGTTCCTTTTCCCATTTTAAAATTAGGTTATTTGTCTTAGTAAGTTCTGAGTTCTTTATATAGTCTAGATACCAGCTCCCTATCAGATGTATAAGTTGTAAATGTTTTTGTCTCATTCTATGAGTCATCTTTTCACTCCCTCACTGGAGTATGCTGAAATTTACTTATTGTGCTCATATTTTCCTTTATGTACTTCAGCATAGTTAGTACTTTGATGCATAAAAGTTTTAAATTTTGATTGTCTAATTCATCTGTTTTGGTTTTAGTTCTTATATTTAGGCTTTTGATGCATTTTGAGTTAATTTTTGTACATAGTGTAAGTTAGGGATCTAACTTCATAATTTTGCCTGTGGAGATCCAGTTGTCCCAGCACCTTTTGTTGAAGAGATAGTCCTTTCTCTGTTGAATGGTCTTGGTACCCCTGTCAAAAATCGATTAACCATACGTGTGAGGGTTTTTTCTGATTGTTTCAAGATTGGTTATTCTGTGTCCTTTGCGATTCCATATGAATTTTAGGATCAGCTTGTCACTTTCTACAAAACCAGCTGGGATTCCGATAGGAATTGCATTGTACCTGTAGATCAATTTGGGTAGGATTGCCATCTTAAACAGTACTGAATCTTCCTATCCATAAACATGGGATGTCTTTTCATTTATTTTTACTTAATTTTTTTTCAGTAATGTTTTTTAGTTTTTAGCATACAAATCATGTACTTCTGTGTTAAATTTTTAATGTATTTTTGTTCTTTTTAACATCATTCTAAATGGAATTATTGTCTTAATTTCATTTTTGGATTATTCCTTGCTAGTGTATAGAAATAAAACTGATTTCTGTATATTGATTTCATATCCTACAATTTTGCTGAACTCGCTTATTTGCTCTAATAGTTTTTTATTGTGGATTCTTTAGGATTTTCTATATATAAGATTGTGGCATCTGTGAATAGAAATGGTTTAATTTTTTTCTTTCCAATCTGGATACCCTTTATTTCTTTTTCTGACTGAATTTTCCTGGTTAGAATTTCCAGTGTGGTATTGAATGGAAGTGGTAAGATAGGACATCTTTGTCTTGTTCATGATCTTAGGAGGAAGGTTTTCAGTCTTTGATCACTAAGTATGATGTTAGCTGCGGTTTTTTCATAGTTGCCCTTTATCAGGTTAAGGAAGTTCCCTTCTACTACTTTGTTGAGGGTTTTTATCATGAAAGTGTTGAATTTTGTCTCATGTTTTATCTGCATCTATTGTGATGATCACATATAGGGTTTTTAATTTTAATTTTTATTTTTGTGGGGAAGATTTGCCCTGAGCTAACATCTGTGCCAGTCTTCCTCTGTTTTGTATGTGGGATGCCACCCCAGCATGGCTGATGAGTGAAGTAGGTCTGCACCCAGGACCCAAACCTGTGAACCTGGACCACCAAAGCAGAGCACATGGAATTTTAACCACTCAGCCTCAGGGCCAGCCCTGATCATGTGGTTTTTTTATTCTATTGTACATGTATTACAAATAATTGATTTTTGGATGTTGAACCAACCTTGCATTCTTGGGATAAATCCTACTTCGTCCTGATACATAATTGTTTTTATATGTTGCTGGATTTGGGTTGCTAGTATTTTGTTGTAGAAGGTTCTGTAGTTTGTTGTTGATTACTGTGAGTGTCACGAAGTCTCCAGGGACCTCTGGCTCTGGGACCAACACCATTGGAGGCAGGAGGAGAAGCGGAAACTCCAGGACAGATGGGAGGTACTTATGAGGCTTTTATTGTATTTTCATTTCAGTTCAAGGAGTCACAACCACTCAGAGAATTCTGATTTGGTTCTTGGTGGCTGCACAGGAAATCGAGATATTTTTTCCAGATTGCAGGTGAGTTAGAAGATGCAAAATTCAGTGTGTTCACTGCATATAAGCTATCTGCTATTAAGATATTTATTATGAATATCCTTAATGGGTCCTAAGGCAACCAAGCAGAATGAAAACACATCATGCACACAATGGCCCAGACCCAGAGTGACTGTGCTCTGTGAACTCACTTCACCAGAGAACATCACAGAGATACAGAAACAAAAGCTGTGCTGTTGAGACCATCTTTAGGCTTTGGGACATTTAAAATTTGAAAATAGAGGAAATTAAGAAAATACTAACTTTGATAGTAAAATGGTTGCAACTCCGCTATTTTCTGCTTTCTAACTCTTGGCTGCTCAATTTGGATGTCAGGCTCTGAGAAATGACATAAATAACCCTCCACTTGGCAGAGTCCGGAGGCCAGGAGACCCCTGTTCCATGGGCCATCCGGCACCTCCACAGGCCATCCCGTGCTTTTCACCGAGGCACGAGCGCTTCCGAGAGTGCGGAAGTGGTGCTCTCATTTGAAATTCCGCATTCTGCAGTTGACATGCCTGTTCTCCTCTGATCTTTTGAGGGTGATAAACGTCAGACCCTAAGGGTAAGCTCTGGGGTCCAAGTGCAGACAAGGCCCCTCTGCTTTCACATCCACTGTGTACACTGGGAACCTGGACCTTTGGAAATGTACGTGCGGTTCTGTTTTATAAGAGTCTCTGTGTGGATTTCATGCTTCTTGATGGTGTCTTGGCTGCCACCTTAAGGTGCCTGAATTTGGAAAATGTGGGAATGAAAGAGAAACCATGGAGGGTGTGGTCTGGAGCACTGGGAAAATTTACTAACAAATGAGTGAAACATCCCACAAAAAAGAGACCTGAATCCCCTGATCCCTCATCTTGACTCTTGTCCTCCATGTCTATCATAACTGGCTGTGGAAGGAAGAGTGAGCAGGGAGGGCAGACACAGCGCGAGTCGTGGGGTTTGGGGTCACATGTGATAAGAGGTGGGTGCTTGGCTTGTTCTAGCTCTGCGTCTGTCTGCAGGTGGGTAGTGTGCACATGCGTGTGTGTGCTTTCAGTCCACAGGCATTGATCAGGTGCCTGCTGTGTGTGCCCTGTGAATGTGATTTACCCCCAAATTGTGCACACACCTGTGCGTACAGGGAAAGAGCAAACGATACACATGGTGAGATGTTAGCCATAAGTGAATCGGGGTAAAGGTGTCCTTTGTACTGTTCTTATTTTATTTTGGCAAATTTGTGCAGTTTTTCAGTGATTTCCAGGTAAAAAGGCTTGTCCCACTCACTCCTCCTAGCCCCTGTGGAGACCTCTCCCCCAAACCCACCCAAGCCTGTTTCAGGGTCTCAGCTGGGGCTGAGCCCCAAGGACTTTCTGCCTTCACATTTGGGACCAGAGAACCACCTGGAAGCAGAGAGAAATGTATGTGAACATCTTGGCCTTCCTTTTTTCCAGGAGATGGCTGCTGACCTGGAGCAGGGCCCCGCGGCACCCTACAGCCACTCTTCCTCTCGGGGGCACTTCCTTTTCAGGGTTTTCCGCAGACGGCTCCAGGCTCTGGCAAGTGGGTGGGACGTGGCCGCCCGCCTTCGGAAACAGCAGGAGCTGCTCATGTACAAACGGTAACCTAGCACCACATCTCAGAGTCTGTCTCTACACTGAGTTTTCTCTCCATTGGTCATTCGTTTCTGTCCCCCGCCCCCTACCCTGTGCTGGCGGCATCTTCTTGGGGTTCCACAGAGAACAGGGTCTGGAGGTGTAAAAAGCATTTTGGATTAATACCTTCCTGCTCAGACTCGGGAATCCCTTTGTTGAAAGATGCAGCCTTAAAGAACACATGTTAAAATAAGGAAACTGTGAATGCTCAGAGATAGTCACTGCAGCCATATTTATAATGAATGAAGAGTGTGAAATGATGGAATTTCCAGTTATTTGGAACCGCTTCAGTAGACCATGGTGCACCCTTTACTTGCTCATTATGCAGCTGAAAAATTGGTTTTTGATGGGGCCAGCCTTTTGGCATGGCAGTTAAGTTTGCATGCTCAGCTTCAGCGGCCCGGGGTTTGCTGGTTCACATAGCGGGTGCAGACCTACGCACTGCTCATCAAGCCATGCTGAGGTAGGCCTCCCACATATAACGTAGAGGAAGATGGGCACGGATGTTAGTTCATCATTGAGGAAGGGCTAACCTTCCTCAAAAAAGAAATTGGTTTTGGTAACACATTTTGAGTGTCTGCAGTGGGCCTAGCAGGGCCAGGCAGGGACAGTGGGGCTGCAGACCAGAGACTCTAGTTCCAAGAATGAGCAGAGAGGATCGTTGCAGCTCGCAGAGTCTGTGAGCTCTTGAGAAGGAGTGAAGCTAGGCCATGCCTTCACCACTGACATACCCCCTTCTTTCCAAGGGTCCTCCTCAGCCTGCCTCCGTTGGTGCTTGTCGGCAGCCCCCAGGTGGAACAGCCAGCCGCCCCTGACTGTGACGAGTTCTTCCACTTGGTCAACTCTGAGCTGGTAGGTGTGGTGCAAGTGACCACAGGACGCAGGGATGAGGGGGTGATCTGGTCACTGAGGGCTGGCTCTTGGAAGTTCAAGAGTGCGTCTTTGGTCCCTTGGAGCGAATTGCCTCAGTGCGTGTCCTGACCCATGGGTTTCCTGAGGAAAAGGAGGGGAAGTCCCGCTCAGGGAGACATGCACGAGCAGGAGCGGCTGGCTGTGAGTGCAGCCCTTCACCACAGCCAGACACAGGCTGGCGTGACGCGGAGACCTGCCTCCGGAGCTGAAGTTCCTTCACAGAACTTTCCTCAAGCGGTAACATTTGGACCCATGGAATGCTGCAGATACTTCTGCTTGCCACACACTTGCGTTCATTTCTTTCTGATTCTGACACTTGTTGGGTGTACAGAAGCTGGGTGGTGTGTGACAACTGCCGTCAGCAGCAGGCGGCCCCGTTCACTTTACATGTCACTCAGTGTCAGTCTTGCCAAGAAAGATGGGAGATGGTGTCCCTGGACCTGTGCCCAGTCAGGGTAGGTTGATGAGGTGACCACGAATAAGCGTGCTCCCTGCACACTTCAGGAGAGTAGCTTCTACTCCTAAAAGTGTTTTTCTAGTTTTCAAAAATGCACAAATACGACTGGAGATTGAACTAAGGTCCCATTCAGTCATGTAGAGCTTTAAAAGGTGACTCTGAATGCAGAGGAAGATTAGATTTTCTTTAGGTTCTCACAGAGGCTGTTTTCCTTAAAGCTCTCCAAATGGCCTGTGAGATACGCAGGCCAGCGCCTCGTCAGCAAAGGGCAAAGAAAGCAGAGAGGAGGTAGGAAAGAGTGAGGCCGTGCCCGCAGCAAGGCCAGCAGGGAGCGCTCTCCCGCCTCCCCTGGGCGCCCAGCCTGCCTGGAACCGCCTGTGTTTGGGCCAAGGCTGGCAGCCTGGGGGATCTGGAGGCACAGAGGAGCCGTGTGGAGAGGCAGTGAGCTGGAAGGTTCCAGAACAGCATGTGGGTGGACATGAAGCCATTTAACCAAGGCCAGCCTCCATGGTCAGTAGTAGTGCTGTGATCGGGGCTCCTGTCTTCACAGTGTGTTTTCTTCCACAGCTAAACCTCAGCAGATGCCGTCCCTGTCCCTCCTCCCCGCTGGTTCCTTTCTCACTGGCCTGTACTGTTTTGCAGAGAAACTTCTGCTCCCAGGGAGGTGCCCTGAGCCACGACATCACCGTCCACTTCTTCAGGGTAATCCCCTTTCTCTCTGTGCCTGCTTGGGCTGTATCCTTGTGTCTGGTGGTGCTCTGAAGCCAGGGTGTCTTTCAGGGCCTGGGCTCAAGTGCAAACTGCTGAGCTTCTGGCATGTTCTCTTCTGTAGGGGCTTCTCAACGCCTGTTCACAAAGTAGAGACCCCTCCCTGACAGCTAACCTGACCCTGACCGCGTGCCAGACCAAGTGCCCCATAGTTCTGACCTCTGCTCTGGTAGGCCCAGCCGACTTTCGGGGGGTGTTCTGGATCTGGGGCTCAGTGCAGCTGAGCTCGTCCGTCAGCTGCCTGTGGCTTCTCGGCAGTGTGTTCTCCATTTCTGACCCCAACCTCACCCTAGTTATTATAATTTAAGACAAGATGCATTAGGAGAGATGGGGAATAAACAGAACATGTCAGAACATGGGTTCCCCTGCCTGCACTCTCCCTGCACCTGTCTCAGGTGGCAAAGAAACTTCTAAGAGCTGGGAAGGAACAGGCTCTTCCTGTCCACACGTCTGGGTGTCCCTTCACTCACTCACTTGTTCTCTGTTGGCTGAAGTTGAACAGTAACTGCCACGCTCTCCCATGGGTATAATCTCGTGTTCGTTCCATCTGTTGTCTTGGCTGCTGTCTCAGACCAACCTGGCTTTTGTGTGACCTGACCTTTAGGATCGAGGATGTGGGGTTCCTTTCCATGCTTCTGCAGGCTTTCTTAGAGTCCTGACACCACACAGCTTTCTTGCTCCTGCCTCAGTTTTGCTAGGTGGCATCATGACCCTCAGTGCCCTGGGACTGGAGCTCATTTCCCTCAAAGCAGCACAGTGCCTGCTGAGCTCGCTGAGCTGTTTTGGCATTTCACTAGTTAGCTCAGTGGGATGGAATTCACTGCCAGTGAGCTATTCTGTGTTTAAAGCACGAGCTCTCAGCAGGGATGTCCAAGGACTGGGCCCAGCTCTGGGACAGAGTGTGGCCAACTGCACAAACAGGGGGCCTCCTTAGGCAAGGCCCTCCCCTCTCCAAACTCCGTGTCCTCTGCAGATGAGGATGAGAATGCCTCCTGCACTTGCTTAGAGTCTTAAACAAAGTACGTGAGATACTGTGTCGAAGTTATGAAGCATTAGATGGACGTGAGCTGGGCTTAGAGGGGCGTCCGCTGGCGAGTGGCTCTCTCTCGCCTCAATCTCCAGTGGTCACTCGAGGTTTCCAGATCTTTTTGGCTGTGGGGACTGGAGACGTCTCCGAATACAGCCGCCTCCATCTGCTTACTGGTGTCTTCTCTTCTGTGAGTTGTGGTGGCCACGCCTGGAGCCTGAGCTTCACTGTCGGTGGAGAAGATGTTTCCAGGGCCCGCTGCCCCCGGAGCTGCAGAGGCTTCAAGAGGCCCAGCAGTTTGCCCAGAGGTAAGTGTTGGCAGCGAGACAAGGGGGAGAAGGCGTGGATGTGCCTTAGGATCTGCTCTGGGTAATCGCCACAGGCATCTTGCGGTGCTTGAGAGGGGCCTTATGGGCATGGAGCAAACAGAACCAAATTGACAGCTTTCTGAGTGAGGAGCTCAAGACTGTTTTAGGGAAAACTGATTTCAGAAGCTCCCTGCTTAGCTTTCCTGTCCACCTGCCTATCTCCTCTGACATCCACAGTGGGCCTGGGGAATGGCAGGGTCAACATCACAGGGAGTCCTGGGCCAGTGATCCGGGTTAATTGCCGCCTGGACTTGCCAAGCTGATGGTCGCTGGTATCCTGCTGGATTTGGGGAGTGCTGTGTTCTTAGAGGTCATCAGAAGGAACTGCTGGTCCCCATCCAGCCTCCTTACGTCTGACTCTGACAGGAGTTTTTTATCCCTGACCCATCCGTGTTCCGCTGCAGGGTCAGGAATGCTCCAAATCTCAGAAAACAAGGAAAGCAAGTCTCGCCCACCAACCCTACCTCTGCAGATAGAGCAGACTAGTCCCTTAATTTTCAGCACTTTTTAACTTGCTGGAGAACCTTTTTGAACATCATACTGCAGTCAGAGCAGGGACTAAGTAAGCGGGAGGGCCAGAGGCAGACCCGCGAGGGTCTGAGTAGCGGACTCCAGGCAACAGGCCTCAGTGTCCCATAACCTCCTTTCAAAGCTCAGAGGCCAGGACCAGGCGCACTGTCCACAGCACAGAGGTGTGCTAAGAGAACCAGAAACCGGACCCCAAACCCAGGACCAGGCCACGATACAGGCTTGGGCCTCCGCCCTCTGCTGCAGGTCACCATGCAGAGCAGGGCATTAGGGACACAGACCTCGTTTCTGCTGACTCTGAAGCTTCTCTGCTTGACCTAGAGGTGGGCAGGGCCAGTGTTGTGAAAGTTACGGGAACAAGGACCTTAGGTCCTTAGGTGACATGGTTGTGAGGTTCCTGTGTTGACACCTCTCTCTGCCTCCCAGTTTCCTCTCTCCCGACACAGCAGCCCCTGCCCCTGGCCCAGCCTGGGTCTCTGCTGCCGCGCTGCACTTCGTGATTCAACAAGCCGGGAAGGAAAGCGTTGAGAGCGCGCTGGAGAAGCTGGACTGCCAACGAGAGGAGGCAAGAAAGGAAATTCCTTCACTTATTTTTTTCTTTTCTAGTAAGCTCATTTTTAATCAGTGTTCTGATCAGCAGTATTTCTCAGGATTCACCCAATGAACTGTGCTTTTCCAAGGATGGACAGGAAGTTTGGAGTTCTTGTAGCTTTATTTGGAAGTAAAACTTACTGGGTTTATAGGTTTAGTGCTTCAGTTAAAAATCAGCTGGAACAGGACAGACAGTTGACTGAAAAAAGGCAAGCTGCAGAATAAACCTGGCCCTGCTTTCTGTACAGTCTGAATTTAATCAATGAAGGGGCAGGGGGGCCTAACACGCACAAGGCACAGTGAGGAGGCCAGCATGGCGGAGCAGAGGGTGGGGAGGGGATGCAAGTGGAGGCTGAGGTGGGGGCAGAGGTCTCAAGGCTGCTGGTAAAAAGAAAGCATTTCATTTTTGAGGTGCTTTCATTTAGCTTCCTTTTACCCTCACAACCCAGAGGAGCCATCAGCTGTCCGCTGGAACCTTCTGTGCTCCTGTTTCCATGGCCTTGCTTCCTGTGCACCCCCAGTTATAGGCACATGCCGAGGGACAGGGCAGGTGTGAGGAAAAGCAGGTGGAGAGAAGGCTGCTCTAAATTCCAGGCTGGCACCTTGAACCATCGTGGGACCAGTCTGGACCCTACTTGGTGCCTACCACACCCCCTAAGGCTTGGCAGCACAGCGCCCCTCCCCCAGAGATGAGGCATGCCCCTGCCGTGGCTGTCCTCTGTGAGGAGGGGCGCCCCCATCTTCCTGAGGAGGAGGAGAACCAGCCATGTGGCGCTCCCTCCAGTCTCTCCCCAGCTAAACCACTGGCTCTGTGAATGTTGGGGTCCACCTGTCAGCTCAGGACACACACCTGCCTGACAACTAGATCAATTGCTGAGCCAAGGTTTTTTGGTAATTATAATTTAAAGTAAAAAACCTATAAGAAGATTCTTCCAAGTTTTTTGTTTTCAGGTTGTTGTTGGAAGGGATTTTGGTGGCTCCAGAGCCACCAGGCCTGAGTGCCAAGGGCACAGAGTGCAGAGATCCCACCCAGCCTGGGTGTGCACCAGGGGTCGGGAGAGGTGGGCCCCTGCCCCGAGTCAGGATGGAGCCTATGGGTTTATCTCCAGAGACTTTACAAGCCCACGTCTAGACGGAAAGCCAGGGGGCGAGGCTGGGCTGGTGGGAGCTCACTGCAGAGGTGAGGGGCCCCTGCAGCTCACCCCCAACGAGATGCTCAGCAACAGCCTCATTTCTCACCACTGTCACCTTTCCAAGCCATGTTTAGAGGCAAGTATAAAATCACCCATTCAGTAATAATTTCTTCTCCATTAAATTTTCTTTAGAAAAGATTAGAGAGTTTTCTTTCTGAGAAGAGCCACTTAAAGGAAAGACTTACAGCCTCGATTTGTATTAAAGAGGAGCGTGCACCCTCCTCTAGAGCTCCTTTCGGGGCAGAGTCAGAGGTCACTGGATCTTGTCTCAGTGCCTGTTCTTCTTTGCAGCTGCTGGTTTGCCTGTTTTTCTTTTCCTTGATGGGCCTGCTCTCATCACACCTGACCCCGCACATACGTCAGACCTCATCAGCTAAGGTGGCGTCTCCCACCGCGGGTGGGGCAGCGAGCAGCCTGCACAGCCCCCCAGAGTGCTTTAAACTGTGGGTCCCCGGTTCCCCCCAGACCTCCTGAGTCAGGGTCTCTTGGGGGAGGGCCCTGGAACCTTCATTTCACACGGTTTCTCAGGAGAGAGTCCTTGTTCACTGAAGTGAGAACCCCTAGGCTATGGGCCTTTCTCTTGATGTCTTATTTCAGACCTTGGGCTCTGAGGGTCCCTGGCCACCACCTCCTACCTGAGCTGCCTCCATCCAGAGGCCCCAGGGTGACACCTTCTGTAGATCATGACCACTTAAAGGAAGAGGAAGGAAAGGCCCCTTCTGTGCCGAGGGCGTCCCTCTTGCCCACGTGTGCACAGCTCTAAACATCAGCTCTGCAGCTCCCTGCTGAGTCTTTCTCCCTCTTCCCTGGGTCACAGGCAGGCGACTCCCTGAAGGCTTTGCACGTTTGTGGCGAGATCCTGGGGTTTTTACAAAAAAGGAAGATATCCTGGCTGGTGCTCTTTCAATTGACAGAGACAGGTAAGAAATCCACTGAGACTTGATAACCAATGGAGGGATGGCCGTCTGCTGGGAACACAGGTGACCTGGCAGGGTCAGACTGTGATCCGACTCTGGAGTCCTCTTCAGAAGTAACTTTCAAATGGTTAAGAATGAGCCCTCCTTAGGGTTTACTTTACAAACTAAGTTTTGAAAGTTTATCTTTTTGCTAAGTATATAAACCCCATTTTAGTCAGGACAAATGTAGTATAAACTCATTTGAACAACGAAAGACTTCAGTGGAGTTCTGAGGATCCCAGGGTGTTGCTGGGCTCTTGTGGGGGATCTGCCTGTCTGGCCCCCAGGTTCTGCTCTCCAGCATGAGGACATCACCCCTCCACAGCCAGGCATAGCCCTCCCAGGGGAACCCCACATCCCCAAAGACACTGGTGCTAGCCCCAGAGCTGACTCAGCGCCCACCGTGGTGTTGCAGATGCTGGCCTGGGGCGCGTCCTCCTCCGCCTGGCCCCAGATGAGTACATCAGGCTCCTGCCGCTCGCCTTCTACAGGTAAGCACCTGCTCCTCTGGTCAGTGCCACTGCCCTTGCTCTCGGAGAAGGAGCCCACGCCCCTGGGGTCTTGTGTGGTCTGAGCAGGGGGCAGCATCCCCTGCCCCCTGCCCCATTTTCTTGGCACTACTAGGGGTCTCCCTCCACATGGGAAAGGCTGCCTGTAACTTTGTTCCTCAGCTGAGTAGCTGTTCTCTGTGCTGGCTGCTGCTGATTTCTGTAAGGTCTTGGAGTCATCTGATAGCTTATGTCTTTACCTTCAGCCTTCTCTCCTACTTTGACAAAGATGCCCTCATCAGGGAAAATGCATTCCTGCACGTCGCTGTCGACATGTACATGAAGCTGACCTGCCTCTTTGTGGCCGGGGAGACAAGTGCAGTCTCAACTCCAGCCAACAGGAGCCAGGAGCTCCAGAGCCAGGCAGGTGCAGGGGCCGGACTTGGGACCTTCTCCAGTCAGATGGCACATCCCACAAACGTGAGCAGCAAGCTCTCCAGGGCGTGAGGCTGGTGACGGCCTATCCTGGCAGAGTGAGTAGGTGTGGGCACCCTGACCCATGGCTCTGCCTGTCTTCTCTCTAGGGTGACCCTGTAGGTCTGATAAGGAAAGCTCGTCTTTTTCTGCTGCAATCAATACCTCAGTGCCCGAAAAAGAGCTTCTCAAACATGGAAGAGGTAATAATACCCAGATGTTCGCTTAAGCATTTGGTTTTAAGTCTAAATCACTATTTAAATGTGAGGAAGAAGTTCCAACAGCTTAGGTAAACTGACAACTTAGAGTGCCCGACACTTGGCATTGTGGCTGCCATGGCTACTTACCGGTCAGGCTGTGGTCACCAGCTTCCCTCTCTCTGTGCCCTTGGTGTTTGGGGTCTGTGGGGCTGCACTGGGCTGAGCATGGCTGTTTTCTTGCAGCTGCTGGCCACTAGTGGAGACTGGGACCCAGAAGTGAGCACTGCCCTCCTGAGCAGGCAGCAGGCCGTGTCCGACACTGACCTCTACCAGGAGCCTCATCTCTTCTGACTGGACTCTGCGCGGTGCACAGCCCAGGTTCTTTGTAAATAATTTATTTCAAGCAAAACATGGAGCTCTTGTTGTGCTAAAAAGTGGATTACGAATCTCCTTGATTGCTTTAGTGGGGAAGAGGAACCAATTATTTAAAATCTGCGTCGGCCCCGAGTCACTCAGTGTCTGTAGGAAAATAAACTGCTGGTCCCAGAGAGGAGGCCTGAAAGGCTCCATGAGCCACGCACTGAGCCCACCTCCACTTCCCAGCAGAGCAACGCCCTCCTGCCCTTCCAGCACACGAGTCGGGGGCAGTGTGGGGGCTCTTAGGGGAGTGGGCAAGCTGTGCCAGCAGGTCTGGTGTGAGGAACTATTAAAACTGTCTTTAAACCCCATTTACCGCCTGGTGAGTCCAGGTGCTGGTGAGCCCTCAGGTGGGCTCAGGCTTCACGGCCTGACCCTCCGTGGTCCCGGGTGGGGGCTGCAGGGGCAGGGCCTTGTCCTGGGTCTGCGTCAGTGGGTGGACCATGGACATATGCACGTTGAGGTTGTGTGCCTTCTCGAAGCGCCGGCCACACTGGTCACAGGCGAAGTCCAGCTCGGTCTCAGCCTTGTGTTTGGTCATGTGGTACTTGAGGGACGCCCGCTGCCGGCACTGGAACCCACAGACTTCACACCTGGGGAACAGGGGCAGGTGAGCAAGGGCATGGGAGCCAGTGTGTCTGCGAGGAGGCACCCAGCCCACACTTACTGCAGAGGCTTGGCTCCTGAGTGGCGCATCTGGTGGACAAGAAGGTGCTTCCGCTGCTTGAAGGTCTGTCCACACTCGTCACAAATGTAGTTCCGCACCTCTAAGGACCAGAGATGGAATGAGCACAGGCACCAAAAATGCCCAACTTAAGCCCTTTCTTAGTAGAGGCCTCCAAATTGCTGGAAGATTTACCTGGCTGGGACTTCCTCTTCACCAATTGTGTACATATGAAGCCTGTTTTCTTAAAGATAAACTTTAGAAGACCTCCATTCTTAGAGGAAGCCAAATCAATAAGGTTTCATAGATTATGGATCCCAGCTACTGCTGTCTAGAAACCATCCCCATATTGGGGGTACCCACAATGGGGTACCCCCTTTGGAAAGCAATTTCTTTCACTCTTGAAGGGAAAGCTGAACGATCAGACCCTGCACCACTGATTGTACGCCTGAATGGGCACCTAGGGCAGTGGCTACATGCCTCCCTGGTGTCACTGCACGCACCACCTGCTCCTCTACAGACACTGAAACACCAGGTCAGTCCACTCAGCGTATAATCGATCTTCGTTTGTGTTTTGGAAAACCTGCTAATGGCTGTGACGTTTGGTGTCTGGACTGAGATGCACAGTTTGAAGACCCAACCTAAGGGAAGCACTGTGTCAGGAGACATATACAAGAACACTCCGGGCAAAACAAAAGAAAACGATTTCACCCGGAAAGCCAGAAGTAAACGTGCTCCAAAAGTAAAATGAACGAATCTGAGTGAAAAAGGAAATCATAAGCCCTTCTATAGTAAAGCATTTTTACAAAGTTCAAAACAAGCAGAACTACTGCTTAGGGACAGATTTAGATGTAACAAATGTATCTTTTAAGTGGGAGAAATGCCAATGCAGGAGACCTGCCTTCTACTAGGCAGAAGCAGCAACGATGTGGATCAGGCATGGGTGTGGTTCTTGTTTTTCCTAGCATGTGTCCTATGGGTCATGTCATTAAAACTGGAAGGGGAGGGGCTGGCCCGGGCCGTAGTAAAGTTTGCGCACTCCACTTCTGCCGCCTGGGGTTCACAGGTGCTGATCCCAGGCGCAGACCTAGCACCACCAGTCAAGCCATGCTGTAGAAGCATCCCACATAAAGTAGAGGAAGATGGGCACAGATGTTAGCTCAACAATCTTCATCAAGCAAGAAGAGGAAGATGGGCAACAGATGTTAGCTCAAGGCCAATCTTCCTCACCAAAAAAAAAAAACAAACACGGAGAGGGAAATCATAAGCTTGTGATGAAAAGTAATGTGTATGCAGAGAAAAATATCAGAGGAGGAAACCTGCAAGTGCTGATGGTGGCAGTGTTTGAGGGCGCTTACTATCTGGGCTTTTCTTATTTTTCACAATTTCTACACAAAATGCACATGCATTTCTCTTATAATCCAAAAAGCATAAAAGAAATGTCATTTTGTTAAAGTAATGATAAAAACACCACAGTAAACTTGCAGAAAGGTACCAGGATTTTTTTGCTGCCAGTTCCATACCACTTATGCACGACCCACGAGGCCCCAAGATGCCTGGGCCTCCTGGAAGGGTGCCAGCCGCCGTGAGCCTCCTGGGGGCCTGTGTAGGTGAGAGCATGGGAGAACAGGGCACTCACCTGTGTGGATGAGCTTCACATGGCGCTGCAGGTAGCGGTCAATCATGAACACCTTGTTGCAGCCAGGGTGGGGACAGGGCCTCTCTCGGACTTCCTCATGGTGCTCCTTTATGTGCTTCTGCAGAAGGGACAGCGAGACCCTGAGCGCCTCAGCCTGGACAGTGCCCCACCTCATCACCCAGCACGTGCCTCCTCCCACGGGATCCAACCATCCCTCCCTCAGCAAGAGACAGGTGTTTCCCCAAAAGCAAAGGGCTGAGGGAGCCTCCTGCCACGGACCACGCCGCTGACAATGGCTCTTCGAGTCTCCATCCACCCACTCACCCTGCCACGGGTCCATCACCCACACCCTGAAGATGACCCCGGGCCCACGGGATCACCTCACCTTCATGCCGTCAGCTCCTCGGTACACAGCCGTGCAGCCCTGATAAGGGCACTTGTAGATGGTGGGCAGCTCCTCCCTGCAAGGCAGAGCACAGGTGGAGCTGCCACCCCGCCAGGCAGTGCAGCCCCACACCCAGCCCCTCACCTTTCACAGCGCAGCTTTTTCTTCCATCCTGGTTTGGGTCCAGGTTTCTTTCGAATTTTTGGTTCTTCAGGCTTCTTAGCTTCTTTGCTTTCACTCTTCTTACCAGAGACTCTGAGGAAAAGAAATGATGTAGACTCAGTGATGTTTCTGATCTCCATTTGCATAAGTTTCTCGTTTTTCTCATGCTTCTCTACCTTCAAGTAGGAGAGGCTTCCGTGGCTAACCGGCCTCAGTCTCCATGCTAACTGGCTGCCCTTCCAACTGACCCTCAGCTGCCACAGCAAGAACTCGGGGCAGGGCAGAGACCTGAACTCCCAGCTGGGAAGGGCAGGGCACAGGGCCGTGGGCCACACTGGCTGTGGGAGTGGGTTTTCAAGACAGAAGCTTTACTCCCTGTTGCAAACATCAAAAGCACACACTTTTTGGAGATGTCATGGAAAAGGGAGGAGGGAAGCTTTAGGGGTCAGTCCCTCTGCCAAAACCACCACAAAGCTAGAAAGCCAGCACAATCAACTACTGGAACTCTGGCACCTGCTGGGAGACTCACAGCAACCAGGGAGGCCTGAAGGGAGAAGCGCCGTCTCCAGGAAGAGCTGCGTGCTCCACCAGCTGCCTGCACACTGGCACCAGGTGCGCAGTGGGGCCTCGTCCTCCAAAAATATGGGGTTGTGCATTTGAGTCCATCTGGCAGGTCTCGGAGGGACCAACCCAAACACAGCAACATCCCCCTTAGTGTCTATTGAAGATTTAAAGAGTCATGCACACTTGTTTCTTTTTTGGATCCAGACATTTAAGGAAATCTGTCAGGAACAGAAGGGAACTTCTAGGGCCATACATGACAAGCCCACAGCTAACATCATTCTCAATAGTGAAAGACCAAAAGTTTTTCCTCTCAGATCGTGAAGAAGACAAAGATGCCCATTCTCACCACTGTTACTCAACATAGTACCGGGAGTCCTAGCTAGAGCAAGTAAGCAGGAAAAAGAAATGAGAGGCATCAAATTAGCAAGGAGGGAAAACTACCTCTCCTCACAGATAACATAATCTTATATGTAGAAAATCCTAAAGAATCCACACACAAGAAAATAAAATTCAGCAAAGTTGCAGGGTACAAAATCAACACACAAAAACCAGTTCTTTTTCTAAACACTAACAATGAACAATCCAAAAAGGAACTTAAGAAAACAATTCCTTTGCAGTAGAATCAAAACAAATAAAATATTTAGGAATAAACTTAACCAAGAAGGTGAAAGACTTGTACACTGAGAACTATAAAACACTGCTGAGAGAGATGGAAGGAGACGTAAATGAGTGGGAGGACATCCCGTGTCTGCGGGGGCAAGACAATGTACGCTGGCGAAGCCTCCCCAAAGCATCTACGGACTCTCCCTAGCAAAATCTCAATGGTATTGTTTGCAGAAATAGAAAAAAATATCCTAAATTTCACATAGAATTTCAAGGGACACTGAATAGCCAAACAATTCTGAAAGACAACAAAGCTGGAAGATTCACACTTCCTGATTCCAAAATTTACTACAAAGCTACAGTAATCAGAACAGTGTGGTACTGGCATAAAGACAGACAGACAGACCAACTGAATAGAAATGAGAGACCAGAGATAAACCCTGACAAATACAATCAAGTGATTTTTGACACAAGGTGCCAACAGTCTCTTCAACAAAAGGTGCTGGGACAACAGGACATCCACATGCAAAAGAATGAAGTTGGATCTCTACCTAACACCATATACAAAAATTAACTCAAATGGACCAAAGACCTAAATCTAAGAGCCAAAACTATAAAACTTTTAGAAGCAAGCATAGGGGTAAATCTTCATAACCTGGATTTGGCAATGGTGTCTTAAATATGACACCAAAAGCATAGGCAACAAAAGTAAAAATAGGTAAACTGGACTTCAGAGTTAAAAAATTTTGTGCACCTAAGGAGAGTATCAAGAGTGAAAAAGATAACCCATTGAGTGGGAGAAAATGTATCCTATAACTCCACAGCAAAAAGACAACCTAATTAAAAAACTGGCAAAGGACTTGAATAGACATTTCTCCAAAGAAGGTACAAGCGCATGAAAAGATGCGCAATATCGCTCATCGTTATGGAACTGCAAATCAAAATGACAGCGAGGATAGCACTTCACACCCGTTAGGATGACTATTTTAAAAAAAAAGGATAATGACAATGTTGATGAGAATGTGGAGAAATCAGAACCCTTGTGCACTACTGGTGGGAATGTAAAATGGTCCAGCTGCTGTGGAAAACTATATGGCAGTTCCTCAAAAAATTAAATATAGAATTACCATATGATCCAACGATTCTACTTCTGGTTTTATACCCAAAGAACTGAAAACGAGGACTCAAGCAGATACCTATACATCAGTGTTCATAGCATCATTCACAATAGCCAAAAGGTGGAAAGAACCCAAAACGACAGATGAATGGATGAATGCATCAACAAATTGTGGTTTGTCCATACAATAAAATATTATTCAGCCACAGAAAGAAATCAAGTTCTGATACATGCTACAACATGGATGAATCTCAAAAACATTAGGCTCAGTGAAAGAGGCCAGTCACACAAGGACAAACACTGCATAATCCCGTTTCTATGAGGTCCTCAGAATGGGCACCTAGATACGTGGTTGCCAGGGCCTGGGGGGAGGGACAGGTCATTGCTTAATGGGTACAGAGTTTCTGTTTGTAATGATGAAAAATTTGCAAATAGTGGTGAAGGTTGCGCAACACTGTGAATGTACTTAACGCCAATGAATTATACACTTCAAAAGGATACATTTTATATTTTACTACAATTAAAAAAACATTACAAATAATCATCTTCCTTCTTAAAGAGTACATTAAAAAGAACCTTTCTGCTGATGACAGTTTCTCCTCCTCCTCTCCTGTCTCTCTAATTGTTCTTCAAAACTTGGCCATGTGTCCCCTCGCCACCTCCACCCTCTCCTGGGGGGCGTGGGCACCCATCAGAGCTGCACTGTGACCAGTGATGTGCTGTTTCCCTCCCACACTAGACAGCAGGTCTCTTGAGAGCAGGAGCTTCAGAGAGCCCATGGGTTTAAGAGGTGAGTCCTTGAAGCGTGTGGGGCTGGGGTCCTTGTGCGTGGGAGGGCAGTGCTTGCAACGCCTGACTCTGCTGCTCGGCTTTCCTTTCCTTGCCCTCGGTCGCTCAGGCTCGTGGTGCTCACTTCTCGCTGGAGCCACGGTGCCCTAATTAATACATGACTAAGTCTCCTTGTTTGTGCCAGCTGAGGACCCAGACAGACACGTCTGCCAGAACAAAGTCACACGGGCCAGGGCTGCTCAGAGGCCCTGTCCTAGGTTCCCAGCTGTGACTCACACTGTAGCACCTGAGGAACCAAGTGGCTGCCAGGCTGGAGTGTCTCTGTTGGCACAGGGCTGAGCCCAGAGCCTCGGCCTGCCCGCTGCTGCCTGACCCCCGCCCTGCAAGGCCCAGCTTCCACTAAAATAACCTGTTTCACTACAGGCCTCAGGAAACTTCTCTGACATGTCCTCATCCCACCACATGGATCTGTGGGCACTCCTGGGGTCCTCATGGAGACACAGTGAGTGAAGCCCCGTGGGTGCTGTCCCCACCTCAGCAGTAGAGGCATGGGTGAGCAGACCCTCTTCCTCCTGAGCCTGTCTCTGTCCTCCCCGAAGACCAGTGGCCCCAGGCCTGCTGGGCAGTAAGCCATAAAGATGTGGACTCTGGGCCATGCCCTGGGATTCACGCTCAGCTCTGGAGTTCACCAAATGGGGAGCAGGGCCTTTCTGTGGCAGCCCTGGGCTGCACTCAAGCTGTGCTTCCTGAAAACAGACCTGGTCTCCCCAACCTGGCATGGAGGCGTGGAGGGCAGGACCCACCTGACACTCCCTCTTGGCCCTGGCCGGCTTTCTGTCCATTCTGAGACTGACAGGGTGGACACTGGAGTGGTGAGGCTCAGGGAAGGACTGGCAGAGGCAAGGCAAGGAGCTCCCAGAATGAGGCTGGGTCACGTCCACAGGGCTCCTGCCACCCTCACACAGCCATCTGCCGCCTCATGATGTGGCACTGAGGCCAGGTCCCAGTGCTGAACCGGCAAAGGCCTCTTGGCTCACTCAGAAGCCACACTGCCCTGGGCTTGGGAGGTCAGATCAAAGAGAAGCAAAAGGTGTGTGAGCCTCCATTTCCTGTCCCACTGCTTCTGCACGCAGACGGCACGCAGCAGATGCAGGTTCCAGGTTACCCATCGGATTCCCCGCCCAGAGCCCATGTGCTCGCAGCAGGACTGTCCCCTTACTTCTTTTCTGGGTACGGCTCAAAGGACTCATCCGAGGACGGGGTAGTTTGCTTCTTGTCATTTTCGTCTTCACTCAGGAAATCTCTAGGAAAGAAGAGAGAACTTTTAGCAAAGCCTTGGGGTGGGTGACAGATCAAATAAGACTTCCTGTCTAAAGACACCAAATGGATCCCCATATTTCATGGTTTAGTTCTCCTGAAAAGGTCTTAAGAAATCTAAAATCCCCAAATCTCTGACTGCATCTCCTAACGGAAGGGTGAGCCAGGGTCACGGAAGTCCAACAAGCTGACGATCCCTATAATCAGTCTCCTCACACCTGGACCTCAAACTCTAAGGGCCTCTCTACAGGGACCCCAGGCAGGATGTGAAGACCCTCACAGGAGGTGGGCTTCTCAGTAAGTGGACTTTTAGAATGTCACCTCCCCCCTGTAATTGTAAGCACCTGTCAAGCTAACAGGTCAGCTGCCAGCCATTTCAAAGGTCACAAAGGCCAGAAATAGCTCTGTGCATCTGTGACCTTCACCCTAAAATATGGAGCATTATTCAGTCTCTGGTGGACAGCAGAGAGAGCCAGGCTGGCACCTGTCCAGAAAGAGAAAGGCCTGAGGCTGGCTGGTGGCCTGCAGGACAGCTTGCGACCATTCCTGGTCCAGGGGTGTTTCTAACACACACACTTGGGCTCCCCCAGCACCTCGGTCATTCGTCATTGGCACTCCACTGGAGTTGCGCCAAAAAGCACGGTGTCCTTCTACTTGTTTGGACAAGGGTGCATCTGCGTTCCAGCCACAGCTCATGGGGTAGGGTGGAAAGGATGTGAAGGCCAGCTGGCGTGTGGCCACCACCCCAAGTGGTTCTCAGCTTAGAGGCAGGGGGTGGCCCCAGGAGCGAACACTCCCTGATGGTGCCCCTTCCGGTTTGGCCTCCTGCACAGAGCCTCTGCCCCAAGTCACACTTATGTCATGATAAAGCGCCAGAGGCTGGCTCTCTGTTCTACTAACATCTGGGGTTGACACAAAAATAAGGCCTTGAGGGAGGAGACAAGTCAGCAGCAGCAAAGGCCTGACCGCAGGACCGTCTTCACAGTCATTCCACACCACCCCAGCTGTCCTCCCCTTGTAGCTGCGTTAGGTCTGGGGTACCTTCTGGGACCCAGGAAGCCCCCAGTCAGGAACAAGAGGCCTAGAAGCACCCCTAGCCACTCCTCTCCTCCCAACCGAAAGAGCGAGGGAGGGTCCCGGACAGACATGGGCAGTGTGCCCCTAGGACGGTGGAGTTTGGTTTTCCAAGGAGAAATTTTAGGCTATTTAAACCCACTCTTCTCTCACCCCTCAGAAAGGTCACTGAACTCGTCTTTTACCCGATCATCCGAGGTTGAAGACGGAACCTGCTTCTCACCCAACTGCCCTGAGAAACAAAGAACAAGGCCCCTGTTACCAACACACAGCGCAGGCAGTGAGACCCGGCAGGGAGGCGTGCGTCTGTCTGACATCCCTTACAGAGGAGCCTGTGGTCCTCCAATCTCAAATCCCACACACTTTCTGGCCCCATCCCCCACAAGGTCCTGCACAGCCAAGCCTGCTCAGCCACCCCCCTGTCCAGCACAGGCACAGGCAGCGCCAAGCATCAAAAACCCACAGTCATCATCACAAGCCCAGCCCCTCCCCAGAGATCAGACCTAGGCCTTGCAGGGTGGGATGACTCGTACTTTGGGGGTGTTTGGGGACATCTGAAGAAAAACCATGCTTATCAAAGTGTTGCATGCACACGGTTTAAAGAGCCAAGCAGTTCTAAGAATGCTGTGACACAATTCCTCTGTCCCCTCCGGGCATTTGTTCCTCTCTCTCTGAACCATGCGGGTAGCTGCACTCTGAAAGTACCACTGGGGACTTGCACAGAGGAGCAGCCGGCACCCACATGGAGACAGGTGCATACGTGGAGGCTGAGAGAAGCAGGTGGGAAGCCAGCCTGGCCCTCCTCACACGATGTCCATGAGCAGCTGCACCCAACTCACAGCACTGAGGGACTGGGCCCCAAACAAGGGCCCTTGTTTTCCCTCAGCCAGTCAGCAGACGAGCCCGTCCCCATTGGTTCCTCTGGGGTGTCACCAGGGTGCTGGCTGAGGCCCAGGGAATGACCTGCAGCTGGCCCAAAACAGCCTGAATTGCCAGCCATCCTCTCCCCCAACAACCCACAACAAGGGCCCCATTCTCTCTCCCTCGGCCCCTGGCCCCAGGCAGGCTTACAGGAAAGGCCGGAGAGCAGATGAGCCTGCCTTTACAGAAACTGCTGAAACAAGGTCCTTGGCCCCTCCCTGCTGTCAGACGCCCATGGGGAGGCGCTGAAGCCAGCTCCCCATCATTTCTCCCGGTGCCTCTGCACACGACACAACCACTGTCCACAACAGTGCAGACATCCACTTCCTGCTGAAGGCCCTGCCTGGCTCAGGATTAGGAATCCTGGTCCAACAGCCCAGAGGAGCCTACCTGGGGCCCCACTCACGGGGAGGCTTGGCTGAGGTGGGGGTCCTGGCCCAGGCCCCACAGGGTTGCCATCCAAAGGAGGCTGGGCTGTGTCCACGCTGGGCAGCGTCTCGGTCTCGGCCCCGGCCATGGTCACTCTGCCCTGGGAGCTCTGAGGGGCAGCCCCAGTGGGGTTGGACCCTCGATGCTGGGTGAGCCACGGGGCCGTCTCCTTGTCCCACGTCCACTTGACCGCCAATGCGCTGTCCAGCAAGAGGGCCCCGCAGCTGGTGTCGGTGTCCATGGTGTAGTCATGGCCTTGGTCACAGCCCCACACAGCCTGGATGATACCGCAGTACTCGGAGGACAGCGTCCTCTGGAGGCTGGGCAGGGCCCCACAGCTGGCTGCATGTCCATGCACCCACCCTACCAAGCCACGCAGGCCCTGGGGGCTCGAAGTGATCAGGTCCACTGAGGAAAAGCATAGAGACACCAGCCCCGTAGCTGGTCAGCACCCAGCCCACCGAGAGCCCCCCCACAAACCACACACTGGGGGCGCACTCACCCAGACACGCTCCCTCCTCTGCCCCTGCTGGGGGCTGGGCACCGACCCTGCAAAGGATTGGCATGGCCGTGAGTGGGGCCAGGCCGCCAGCAGGACCCCCAGGCTCACCACACTCCTTTCACAGGCCGCTTCTCCCACATGCGGGCAGACCCTTCTCTTATACTCAGAGCCCTTTGTGGCCCTCACCTCCCGGTCCATCTCCCTCACAACAGTCGCACTGATGCTTACACACAGCTGCTGCACCGGACACAATGGTCTCCCCACTGCACAGATCCCCATCAGGCACTCTGTGCCTAGAAGAGCCCCAGGACACGGGTGCTTAGCCCCTGCACGCCCCAGAATCAAGGAGGGAGTGCCTACTTTGCATAAGGCTTCCGATGGCCCGTCGGGGAGACGTTTACTCTCTGCAGGAAGGACTTGAGGAGGCCATGGCACTGGTAGAACTGAGCGTGGCAGTTCTTGCAGACAAACTGAGACAGAGCTGGATCCTGGTGGACTGCCACCCCTAGCAGGCGCTGGAAGTCCCTGATGAAAACACGCTCCCCTGGGGGTGGTCTCTCTGAGCTCTCCCCAGATGCCCTGCCAGAGATGCTGCGGAGACTCCGTGAGGAGAACTTCCCGTGGCAGAGGCGACAGTGCCCCATGGCAAGGGCCCGGCCTGTTCCTGGGCAAGCACAGGAGATATTAAGTCAGTGGGGAGGCTGCTTGATGCACTGGGCATGCAAGACACAAGCTCTAGGAGGAGAGCAACGTGGCCCCAGGGGAGCTGAGGCCCACGCTTCACCAGCCTCCCAAGACACACTCCTTAAACACAAGCCCATGTCTGGGCCAAAGACAGGGTTTTGGCTCTGGGCTCCCAGCTGAACAGACAGCTTTTTGGAAGATGTGACCAATGGAGGGTCTTCTGGAATTCTAAATACCCCCACAACAAGGCCAGCATTACCCTGATACCAAAACTAGACAAGGACATTACAAGAACAGAAAAGTACACGCCAATATCCTTGACGAACACAGATGCAAAAATCCTCACAAAACATTAGCAAACCAAATTCAACAATACATTAAGAAGATCACATGCCACGATACAGTGGGATTAATTCCAGGGTTGCAAGGATGGTTCAACATCCGCAAATCAATCAACGTGATACACCAGATTAACAAAATGAAGGATAAAAGTCATTTGATCATCTCAATAGATGCAGAAAAGGTATCTGACAAAATTCAACATCCAGTCATGATAAAAACTGAACAAAGTGAATACAGACAGAATGGACCTCAGCATAACAAAAAGGCCATATGTGACAAGCCTACTGCTAACATTGTACTCAATAGTGAAAAGCTGAAAATTTGTCCTCTGAGATCAGAACAAGACAAGGATGCCCGCTCTTCCCACTTTTATTCAAGATAGCACTGGAAGTCCTACCCAGAGCAATTAGGCAAGAAAAGGAAATAAAAAGCATCCAAATCAGAAAGAAAGGAGTCAAACTGTCTCTATTTGCAGATGACGTGACGTTACACAGTCTTGCATCACTCAACAACAGGGAAACGTTCTGAGAATTGCGTTGCTGGGCGATTTCAAATATTGTGTATCTAAGCAAATCTAAACACAGGAAAGGTACAATAAAAATACCATGTAAATGATAAGCCAGGGTACACCTGTACAGGGCACTTACCATGCACGGAGCTTGCTGCACTGGAAGTCACTCTGGGTGAGTCAGTGAGTGAGTGGGGAGTAAATGTGAAGGCCCACGACATTACGGGACACCACTGCACACTTTATAAACACTGTCCACTTGGGCTACACTACATTTATAAAAACACATTTTTCTTTCTTCAGTAAGAAATTAGCCTGAGCGTACTGTAACTTTTTTTACTTTATAAACTTTAATTTTTTTAACTTTTTGACTCTTTTGTAATAACTCTTGGCTTAAAACACAAACACATTGTACAGCTATATAAAAATATTTTCTTTCTTTATACCCTTATTCTATAATCTTTTTCTATTAAAAATTTTTTTATTTTTACTTTTTAAACTTTTTTGTTAAAAACGAAGACACAACACACACGTTAGCCTAGGCCCACACAGGGT